>NC_140938.1:14162021-14476428 GCF_014529385.1 Adiantum capillus-veneris
TGGTGCCATTGGATTCAACATTTGTGAGGCATGCATCATTGTTATCAAATTGGTGATTTTGAGCTTTTGATTTTGTGCATTTGTATGCCGTCGTAATGCCAAAATTTTCCTAGAATTGAATGTACATAATTGATGGTTTCATGTATTAATGTGCGTTGTTGATTTGCTAATTGCATGCTTGGATGGTCAATTGCAATTGTGTGTACTAAAATCAAGTGTGTGCACTCTAATTGAGTGTGTGTATGCCTAATTCTAGGTGTGTACACACTATTTTGCCCTTGTGTGTGCACCTAAAAATCAATGTGTGCATAAGGATTTTGCAAATGTGATAGTTGATTTGTGATGTGATCATGCCCATAAAGTTTTGTTTTCCATTTGTAGTTTCAACAAGATTAACACTTGTGTGTATGCACAAGTGTATCGTATCTATAGGCCTTGTGTGTATGCACACACAAGGCCTATAGATACGATACAATGCTATTACTTTACTTTCCACGAGGTAGCCAGCAATGGTTACAAGTACTACTAATGCCAGATTTAGAGTTGCAAATGTCACAAGAATCGAGGACACATGTTACATCATATTCATCTACATCAAAGAGCCCTCATGGAGCATCTTCTTCAAGCAAGTCAGGATTTATAACCTCCAAATCAATTGATGCCCAAACAAAACCTCTAAGGAGCCACCCAGAAGAGCAAAGGTATATCAGCCCATGTACTCAAGAAAGCAAAAGAAAGTCAAGCAAGTGTTTTTTTTGATCAGTCTAGTAAAAGTTAGTGATCCATTGTGGATTGAGGACAGAAGATCAGTACAGAAAGACAAACACATGGGATGGATAGCATCACAATGGAGTTTAAAAGAACAAGAGTACTATAGAGGTAGCATGCAGATTTGGGTACCAAAACAGAAGATTAGAGCCCATGAAGTGCAATTTAGATGCTCCCAGAGAAGAAGGCCAAATAGGTATCAACCTCAACAACATCTCACGATACCTAAGAAGTAAGTGTACAAAAGGACAACACCAAATGCTACTCAAGTCTACCACAACTCTCAAGAGGATACAGAACACAGATGAATTTCATAGTCGTCTTGCACAAGCATTCTACATAGGCTATACAAAGATTGGGCTACTAGTCAACCAAAGACCAACTGCAACTACAACATAACCACCTGAAGATCTCAAGAGCTCAACAAGACCTCAAGCCCGACAAAGTCCACAAGACAGCTACCAAGGTAACAGAAAGATTTGAATCCTAAGTCTTTCAATGCTCCAAGTCAAAATCCAAATGCCAACAGTCAACAAAGGCCTACAACAACCTCAAGGAATCCTTACAACATGCCTAACTGGAGAATCAAATGGACAATCGAGTCTTCAAAGTCAAAAGAAGGACAACCCAATAATAAAGTTACAGATTCAAAGATGATGAAACACGTATGGCTCTTAAAGGGTTGCTAGCTTGTAAAGCCACAACATATGCTTTTATAGCTACACCTTCTTTTTGAAGAGCCCCTCAAAAAAAAAAAGTATAGAATATTGTTTTCAATGCATTTTTGTGTATACATATAGGATGTACCATCATTGGACATATGCATTAGACACTCTTTCTTGCTTCCACCTATGAACCTTGAGTGGAATACAACAGGCAAACCAACTTCCAATATTGCTACCCTCATATATTTGATGTCCTCTTATTTCTATATCCATCAGTAAATAATCCCTTCAGTACTTTATTAATATTTCCCATGCTAATAAGTACTCCAATAATGCACGTATCCCAAAGGCATCTTTTTTTCATTGGGTTTTTTCCCTTTGGTCATCCAGATATAAGACCTAATTTAGATCCTCATAGTTCTACTTCCCTTGTACATATTCTTAATAAATAAACATAAGCCTCACCATCATGCTGCTACAATGGACAAATGCAACATTATCTCTCACATCAGAGACAAATTTGGACTGAAGATGCTATAGTGGAATGGACCAAGTTATCAATAGATTCATTTGGCAACTTTAGACAATACAGCCCATCAACAACCAATCAAAAACCTTCACAGCCTCCACGAACACTTCTCAATAGTGCCCGAGGATGGGCACTAAAATCAAAAGGGGGGAATGTTAATTGAGTCCTCACAGATCCGTCAGTTAACAAAAGCTGCTAAAGGTCCAAGCCTACGAATGCACATCCAAGATAAATACAGAGAAGCAGTAAATATTGGAGTAACACATTTTTCCAAAATGGCCATG
This sequence comes from Adiantum capillus-veneris, assembly GCF_014529385.1. Lineage (NCBI taxonomy): Eukaryota > Viridiplantae > Streptophyta > Polypodiopsida > Polypodiales > Pteridaceae > Adiantum > Adiantum capillus-veneris. Next base: position 14,164,268 of record NC_140938.1, read on the forward strand.
TATAGTAATTTCTTGATCAAAGCCACTATAATAATTGTATCATGTTATGGGCTCAATGAGAGTTCCAAGCTGTAAAGAATTGGTCAGTTAGTATGCAAAGGTTGCAGATTCAGTAAGTTGTGGAGACCTAAAGGCCTTGGACTTTCAGACATTGCATGTTTTTACCCTAGGTATATAAGGTAGTGTGTAAATGGAATTAGGGTTCTAAGCCTCATTTGTCGAGACCACTCTTTTAATGAGAGCTCATGATGTGTGTGGCTATGGAGTCCTTGAGCTTCTCCTTGCTCATGTGACTTGATTAACACTAATCAATGCTTAATTCTCTTTCACTATGCCTCTCTCATACTCTCTATGATTGTCTATGATGTTTTGATTAGCTGAATTGTAACTAATTATCCGGGTTTAATCCCACTCTAATCTTGTGTGATTTCCCTCTATTCTTTGTGTCTGCATGTAGCTTTGGTGGAGTGTGGATGCTCAATAGATATATGTGTGTGCATTTGTGATTAGTGTGTTGCATGATGGGATTAGTGATGTGTTTCTTATTGCAATTGTTAGTGTGTGTGATTAGGTTGATTTGAGGTTGAGAGAAGTGGATGTGGAGATTTGAAATTATTGTGGCTTAGCTCCTCCATAGCCTGAGAAGCTGACCTCAAAGAGTTTTCTTTTTGTGTTTCCATGATTAGCTCACTGATGGTGTGAGTGTTTTCATGCCCTAGCCGGGTAGCTCATCACTCTAGATTAACACTTATTGTCGGTCATTGGAGCTATGCTACGATGGTACCCCCAACATGTCTAGAATTTCATTACCCTTTGTCCCTTGTACCTTGAGCATTTGTTGGGGCTAAGTGATCTTCAAGTCCTACATAAAAACTCACCAAGTGTGAAATTTGAAATGCCAATTTTCTATCGTGGCTTAGACTCCCCCATAGTCTTCATCTTTTCTTCCCTTTTGGAAGCTTCACCATGCCTAGCATGATTTACTCATATGGAATCTACCACTTCTACCTTAATCTTTCCTTTTGCCACTCCTTTGATGTGTTTCTCCTCTTTCATCGACCCTTACATTCGAGATTGGTGACACTCACTACTCCCCCGGGGAGTCCACTATGTAAAAATTGCATATAGTACATGCAAACAAGAGGTATTTAAATAATCCCTTGTATATTTTCAAGTATTATATGTACCCCTATGTATGCATTGGAAAAAAAACTAGCCCTTATGCATGAAAATTTTCACTTTCTCAATTAAAAAAACCTTTATGTAAGTACATTTTTTTTGTAGATGTACCTAATTATAAATCCCTTATTTTGTTTGCACGTGCTATGCTACATATTTCCTAGTGGACGCCGCATAACTATTCCTTGGTTTCCAGTTAGGGTGGAATGAGGGTCGGCAATGGTGGTGGATGTGGCTACATAGGTGGCTCTAGTATTTGGATGAGTGGTACTAGTCTTTGTTGTTTAGGTAGTGGTGGTCTTGCTCTTGGTAGTGAAAGTTGATTTTGTCTCACTCCTCTATTAAAATTTTTCCTCCTACACTGTGGACAATAATACATACCATGGCCGTCCTCCCCATCATTATAGTAGTAGTAGTCTTTGTTTTGCCTATGTTACCCTCTCCCTTGCTCTAGATTCTAGGCTAGTGCATGTCGTTGCTACACCAAATGCACCGATAGCTTCTCTAGCCGAGTAGTGATGCCTCTTGTGGTTGGGTTCTCTGAGTGGTTTTTGTAGTTTCTAGGGTTGTTCAAGCTGAGCTTGATTCATTTGACTGACTCGCTTATGCTTGCATGCCTATCTTCTTGTATTTAAGGTGAGCTATCGACATGGCCAACTGTATGTTGTAGGGAATCTCCCCTTCATCTTCTTCTTAAGCGATGACCACATACCAACAATAAAGAAATATTCTTGAGAAAATCAAGTGCTCCTTCACCTTTGTCCATCGAGGCAACCCATCACTCCCATAGATCCATAAACTTGGATTCATGACTAGCATACTCTAGCCCATTTGGAAAAATATGAACCCTCTAGGGGCCCTTTGGGATTAAGGTTAATTAGAGGCCAGCCAATAGGAAGAGGGTGGTGGACACACTCTATACCCTCAAAAAAGTAGGGGAACAAGGTAGCCTTACACCTCTTAATGGCCTCTTACCTAGCGAGAAGGTAAGGGAGGTGGCTAGGAGAAAGGGATGGGGAGGGGGAGACCACTTTGACCTCTTTTCCCCCATTTTTTTTGGCACGGATTTAAAAATACACTAAAAAATCCATTTTTTAAAAAATTCATTTGTTTCTAAAAAATTCGAATTTTTTTTAAAAATTCGAAAATTCAAATTTTTTAAAAAAAAATCAAATTTCAAGTTTCCCTCCTTGAAAGGTCCCCAAACTTATTCCATGGTCAAAAAAGTATTTTTGACCTCCAAAAGTAAAAAACGTGCACTAAAAAACCCAAAAATTTAATTTTTCCAAAAAAGTTCAAAACATCATTTTCCACCCTCCAAAGTCTTTCCAAACCTATTCTATAGCTAAAAAGTGATTTTCTCTTTCTACAAACTCTTTTCTAAGCTCTCCATTGTTGCAACAACCACATACACCCCCTATAGTCCAGCATTATCTCTTTGCTAGCTTTCTTCCACCTCCATTCTAGCACCAAGCGAGCTCCTCCCCCATCTCTTCCCCTTGCCCACCACATAGTTTCACACCAAGCTAGCTCCTCTTCCTTCTCTCACCTCCATTACACCATGAAACAAGACTCTACTTCTACTTTCATTCACTCACACTACATGGAAACCTCTATTCCCGAAGATGACAAAAGTATGAGCTCACATGACTTGCATACCACAACAATAGGAGGTGTGAATAGTGTGTGGGCATTGCAAGGGTTCATCTCCAACATAAAGATAGAATGGTAAGAAAACTACCCTTGTAGCTTACATTCAGATCTTAACATCATCTCCATCTTTAAGTTTATCATGCTAGAGAGAATAAACCTCTTTATGGCTTTCAATGTTTAAGCTTCACACCTCACAACACTTAACACTGGGTGGTGCTATTTTGTTGATGGTTTTGGTGCGCCATCTATAATTGTGTAGCATGTGATTGAGTCTCACAATGCAAGTAAGTTGTGTTATCTATGGAGAATCGTCAAAGGGTTTTCTTATAATTTATTCTTTGTATAGTTGTTATTAGATTATTAGAATGATAACATTTTGTACTTATAGCTTTGTGCTCACATAATCTGTTGTTTACTTACAGAGTCAACTTCTTTTCAAAGGACATGAGAAAGCAACCATGTGCTAAAATGGAAATCACTTTTTTTTTTGTTCCGTGAGGAACCTTTCACTACCATGTTAAAGGATTTTGATAAGAATATAAGTAGAATTTTTGTAGAATCTTGAACCAATAGGTACTCTCTAGGAGCTCTTAGAAAAGCCATTGGCATATAGTACTACTATCTTCCCGAGTATCATAGATACACAAATACTCAAGTGTATATGAATCTCTAGATGAGGAAGACAAATACTTGTAAGAGAAGCCTAACAACAACATTGTCTCCGTTTGTAATTATTTTCATGAGACTGGATTTCTCTATAAATGCAATATAAATATGTTGTTTTGTTAAATGGTGTCGCATTGAGTGAGAGTATTTAATTTAGATTACTAGAGTTTCATACAGATTTGAGAAATATTGTTGACCTTTATGGATATTTTGATTGCCTATAAGATGTTTCAAGTCTCAAGTCTTAATCTCCACCATAAAGAAATTCAAGCTATATTTTGATTTCAATTTAATCATTAATGATTATTCTTATAAAAGTGGATCATAACCTTTGTCAAGATGTCCTCATTTGGGGATGTTGAATATATATCATTAGCAATGTTTCACAAGTTGAGAAACCTAAATTCTTGCTTTCCAACATGTTATTTTTTCCATACTATGCCTATGCCAAACTTGACTTAGAGAAATGTCAGCTTGAGATGGAGGTGTCAATGTATAGGGGTGACTTATTATTCACTCGTGTTTCATCATATATATATTGTAAAGCCTTTGAGTTTCCTCCTTTTTGAGTAGTGTTGACAAGTTTTTGGTATCAAATCTTCTTAAATATCCCTATTCATGAGCTATTGGTAGCTATTTCTTTGGTATTGCTAAAGATGATACCAATAGCTATTACCTTGTGAACTTAACTGTTAAATTGCGGATTTGATTTTTACTATGTAGCTCATTTGGATAGAGAAAGTGTACACATAAATTATAGATACATGCATTGTTAACATAGAAGATATGTATCACTCAAGCCTATGTAAATTGCTAATCAATAAACCTTTGGTTGGATACTATAACAATAAGGGTCACATGTGGTTTCAAATACCAAAGAAATGGATTAACCAAAACATTCCCAAGAACACAAGGTGGATACAAGGAAATAAAAATTGGCTCCTTGTTTGGTCAATTTCTAGCGTTGAATGTTTAGTGCACAGGACTTCTGAGGCCTTTGACATGGGGAGTTCACTAAAGTATATGCAACATAGCACATGTGTTCAACATAAGGGATTTTATATTCTTGTAAAGTTATAGAAACATGTGTAGATAAGGTCTATAAGGGGTACTTTTAATCCATTCTGGTGAATGCACATGATATAGGAAAATTTTACATAATGAATGTTCCAGACCTTTGAACATAGAGAAAAAGGGGCGGGGGAGGTTGCTTTGATTATATCAAACAGTATACCTCTATCTCATGGATATGCATTAAAAAAAGCCCCCATTTGTCATTATAAGGCCTCAGGGGCAGAGATCTTTCTCTCTGTTCATCTAACTTACATCCTTATCTCATGCTCATACACAATAATTTTGCAAATTTTTGCTATGTAAAGGCCCTCAGGGCCCTCAGTCCATCTAGGACTTTTGGATGGACATTTCGTGCTCCCTTGTGGTTACTTTTTTTAAAAAATAAGAGAAATTAGTGTTCAACTTTTAGGCTGTGATGCAAAAAAAATCATATCTTGCTCAGATTCTCCAAAAATCAACATGTAAGTTGGCAATTTCTAAAAAAATGATATAAAACCGACATTTCTTACTTTTTTTCTTAATCTATGGGCTCCAACAAGCATGGAATCTGAAAATACTCAAAGAACCAATGTTTTTTATTGTGTTAAGGACTGTATTTCCTACATACAAAACTTTCCCAAAATCTCGCCCTAACACCTTCAAAAGAGGGTTCCAAGGAGTGCCCTCGGTCAAAATTTGAAACTGAAGGAAAACAATCAGAATGAACTCCTAAACTGTGTACAAACTTAAAATCACCAAAATTTCCTTCAAAAAAAGGTTATTGCTAAAAATTTGAAAATAGGCTTCCCTTGGTCGACTTCCCACAACGATAGAAATCAAAGGGTTCAAGGAGAGGTATGGAATTGAGGTTTATTCCGTCAAGATCTCTTGTACTTTATCATGTCTTCTCATCTACAATCTTACCAAACAAAAACAAATTTACACTTTAAATGACTACAAATCTTATTTAACTTATCAAACAATCTAAAATATGGTAGACCTAGAGTGCTCTTACACATCAACAAACAAAAAAGTCCAAATTTCTTCTCATTAACTTTGCTAAACATACATTCATGAACAACTTCCAAGGGTAGTGAGGTCATAGTTCTTACATCCATTCTATGACATGGTATGCTCATGGGGTGGCCTATCACATAAACATATCTTTGGTGGGGGTGCCCTCATGGTAGGAAAGGGTGTGTTGCTGATGAAAAGCTGTTGTATTGTCTTACTAGGGATCTCTACATGTTAGCATAATGATTTCTGGTGTAGTGGGAGCCACATTGCTTGAGGAGAGCTTTGTGCCATCGTTAAAGCTTAGTGTTATGACAGTTCCTTGAGCTATTCTTGCAAACAAAGCCACTCAACTAGCATAGTAAGAGGTCACCTTGTATCATGACGCGTTAGAGACATGTTCTTCAAATAAAAACATGTATGAATTCAACATTTGCAAGATGTGTAAGCAAGACACTTATTAAGTATATGATGTACAAATTTGCAAGTATTTCCATCCAATAATCCTAAAATATACATTAGGATGAGATTACCCACCTCTAATAATCATGGATTTGAAGCACCTACTTGCAAGATGTAACAAAGAAGGCTGTTTTAGAGAAAAGTGGTGACACTTGACCTCTCTAACCTGTAACCTTTCACTATTTGTGCACAAAAGCAACCTTTGTGCCAAGCACTACAAAACAAGTAGAGGCAACACCTTAAAACTTCAAAGTCTATGATAAGAAGAACACAACCAAAAGTAAGAAGTATATTGTAACCTTGCACCAAGGGATGTTTCATTCAAATATGCGATGGTATTGGCAAGCTTCATAATGTACACATCCTTTTCTTGCAATTGTTGTTGGAGAGTTTCACCCTCCCTCTTTGAAGAGGCAATATTTTCTTGTAATGCCACTGTTTTGAGATGAAGAGCTTGACATTTGCGCATGCACAAATGCAAAGATGCACCTGCACCCATACACAACCAGTTGCAATAGCTTAACAAGCCTACTTCTCCCCTCCCAAGATATTAAAGAACCATCAACATTTGTCTCACCGATGATACAACGTTCTTGGGATGACCTCTACTTAGCCTCACGTGCGGACTTTGGTGAAAACGCGGTTGACAAGCAAATATGTACGCTTTTGTTGTGTAGAGTACATGGTGGTGGAGGGGCATATGACTTGTGGTGTCCGTGAGCACCATGGCAGGTGTTGCATGAGGAAGCAAAGGATGAAAAGAGAGAGGGGGGAGGGAGAGGGAGGAACATGGGAGGAGAGAAGGGGACGGGGGGGAGAGGGAGAGAGAGGGGAGGAGGAGGAGAGATCGGGGAAGGGAGGGAGAGGAGAGGGAGAGAGGAGGTAGGAGGAGGAGAGAACAAAGGTTTTTTGTTTGGGGGGGGGGGGGGGGGGAGATTTGTTTTTGAAAAAGCGAACTTTCAGTGTTTGTAGGTTTAAAAAAAGGTCAAAAAATGATTTTTTCATATGTATATATGTTGGGGGGGAGTTTTAAGTCAAAAATACGTAAAATAACGTTTTTGAAAAAAAGTCAAATTTTGGCTCTTTTTGCTGATGTGGCCACACCCCTTTACTCCATTCACTTTCAAAAAGCTAGAGAGAGAAAGTGACCTCTTAGGTCCACATCCTACATGTCCTCTTAATCCTACACAACATTAGCCTTAATCCCTAAAAATTAGGATTCCTTACAAGGCCCATGCAAAGTCCATATTTCTCCTAATCTGACCTTTCTACTTTAACTCAGTCAGCAGCTACCGTAGATTAACTGTCAGCAGGCAGTTGCCATAGCTTCTCTAAGGTAGTGCCTTCAAACTATAAATTAGAGACTTTGGGACTTTCCAAAAAAAAGGGAATCACAAAGATTATAGAGATTTAGCCAATGGTCAAATCTTTAACCCTTTTTTAAAAACAAAGACCTCCACAATGTTGAATGAGACAAACCCTTCCACCTCCTACTTTTGCAAAGACCGTAAGATTTGACCACATGGTCAAATTTGAAGCATTTTTTTGGAAGTGGAACTTGGGAGAGTCCTCAATTCTCTACTATTGTGTTTTCACCAAAACTCTTCAGAAAGGTAGTACGTAGTAAGTCCCATGCATCCTTGGCAGCTTGTAGTAAAGCATGTAGTAAGTCCCATGCATCCTTGGTAGCTTGCGCCAAAGCATTGTACCAAGAGCTAACCTTGAATTTTATTAGTAGAAGAAAAATGTTTAGCCATGAGGTCTCATGATCCTTGTTAGAGACCGCACAAACAATTGAAGACTATCCAGAAAGTCGGTGGTGGCATCGTCTCCCTTCTTGCCACTAAATCTAGAGAACGAGATACTTGTCGTGGGAACAAATCTGATGGGGAAAAAATTCACAAATTTTTTTTGAACGAAAAGAATTTTAAAAAAAACTTAGGGACTACATGATTTATACAAGGATGTATATACATATATCAAAAGAAACCTGGTGATTGATGAGGGGTAAGATGGATGATTGATTAGAATCATTAATTTCTTGTAGCCACTCACCATTGAGCATGGCTATCGTGATTTGTTGATAATACATATTTTGATCGAAAATAATGAAAATGGATTGGATGCATTGTGGAGCATAGGGTTGACCTCTTGTAAAAAGTCGGTTTGGTTGATTCATTCTTAGAAGATCTTGCTGATGACAAAGCTAGCAAACTCAATGGGGAGGTGTCATAGAGTCTATGCTGATTATGCTAGCTCCTTGATCATGAGATGAGAATGAGGTGTAAAAAGATTTCAAATTAGTTTACCCTTTTTCCTTGAAGGCGCAATGATCGTCAAAGTCAAAACACCCTTGATTCTCTTGGTGCAAGGGAGAGGGAGAAACCATATTTTTGTAGTAGCTTTCTCAAGTCATGCAAGTTAGTTTTTGTGAGCATAGGTGGGATAGGTGGCAATGTTCGGGATGTCAATGTAGAGAACCCCGATGCAACTTGAAAACACACCAAGGTAAGGACACATGTGAGGATGTCGAGAGAGAAAATAATAGCCCCTCCTTCACTTTGGGTTGCACTCATTTGGTAGATGCGATTATTGACAGCACTAAGAGCATATCTTGGCCTATGCCTTGCTTTTATATATGCAAGGATGGTGAGAGATGTACACAATTTGATTAGGAAAAGAGGGTCTTACCAACTTTTCTATACTGATAATAGAGCACCCTGACAAGAGCGTCGTAAGGTCTTTTTGAAGCTCCTCCTCCTTGGTGGTCCAACTGGTAAATTCAAGAGGCCACCCATCTTGATGAAATGTACACATCAGTCTTGTAAATTGAAGTTTACAAGAGTATTCCTCAGTGGGGGCACCATTGAAATGATGGTGGGGAATTGCAGCTAGGTTGGGGGAAGGGGGGGGGGCAACTGCACTAGAAAGATTCACTTATCACCTCAAGGGAAGATGCTCCATCTAGATAGAAATCAAGGGGGGGGTCCAAACCACCTAGCGAGTGTGTCTTGGACTCAAAGACACAATCATACTACACATTGCACACCATGTCACACAACCAAACATGCTATGAGATAATCACACCATATGTGGGATACCGTGGTAAGGAGATGAGAAAGAGAGTGTGTGAGCGCATGTGTATAACTTGCTATTCATACAAGAATTGGAAAACCTATACACCTCAATATGAAAAGCAAAAGAAAAGAACAACCATTGAGCATACTCACAAGACTGACATGTAGGGGAAGGATATAATGGATGGAAAAGGGAAAGACAAAAGGGAGGAGACCATGGGGTGCATCATTGATGTATGGGAGGTGATGGCAAGGAATAATGTGAAGGCAACCTTCATTTTTCTTGTCGATGTTGAATTTTGAGTCCTCCATTGCAAGTGCACAATGATGTAGTGCTTAGAGTATGCATGGTGGAGTGTGGTTTGTGATGTGTTCATTCTATGAGGGTGTGTGCATTGATAGTGATGGAGGGGTAGTGTGTGCACTAGGTATTATGTGTTGTCTGGCTCTCCCTATGTGTTGCATGGCTCTCTTGATGTGCATGCATCGTGTGTTGCATTTTCTCTAGTATGTGGGTGTGACTTGTGTGTGAGGTGTCCCTGTGTGTCAATAGCCTTCTTATATAGGGAAGGAGGGGAAGGATTTAACAACTTTTTCAGAATATGGAAAATATTGGTGACTAGGAAAATGAGGTGCATGTGAATGTGGCCCATCTTGTCTCCTACTTATTTAAAATCTCATAGTCAAGCAAGAGGGAAGAAGAGATAGTGCAAAGCGGTTGGGAAAAAGGGTGATTTACAATGGCTTAGTCTTATCTGGTGCCAAGATTATTAGAGAGAGTAGAAAGAGAGGAAAAAAAAATTTACAAAAGGAGTTGTCAAAGGTGGAGAGTTGTTGGTGAGCTTGAATCCACCAAAGATGGTGGTAACATCTCCATGTATTAGCCAAGACCACCATAAAGAGGCATTGTTGCTTATGAAACTATCAAAGGTAGATGAAAGAGCACATTGTGTGTTGGGATCTAGTTGCAAAGTCCCTGCATAGGTTCTCTTTCATGGTCTATCATGTTTTTTTTAATTCTACGTTTAGGAGAGATGTGACAAGTGCATCAACCTAAGTCATCCAAAAGCATGGATATTGTATAGGCTAGAGCCTTCTAGAAGAGATAATAATTTTTAAAATTAATTAGAGTAGAGGTTGGATACCATCTTGCTATGCTAGAGTGTCATATATACCAACAAAGGGGATTGATACATTGTGCTCTAAAATAATGGGAAGAAAGTTGTCTCCGAGAAAGTGGAGAAGCGTTGGGAGTATGTCTTCAATCTTGGAGACATAGTCGTCCATAATGTGTACTATGACAAGTTGCCGTGGTGTTTCCACAATGTGAGAAAATCTATGCCTACTAAGGGACTCCCCTATGACTATGTTGCAACATATGTAGTAATAGTTATAAATTTCCCAATGCTATAGGCTAAGCACAAGGTGAAGTGATACAAGACAATTTATTGTGTCCTTTCGGAGGTGCACAAACGTAGCCTAGGTAGTGTATGTCTTCTTATTTTCCATGAGGAATAGATTTATGATGAGCACTAACCTCAAGATTGTCGATACCTACGTTTCCTTTAGGGTTTTTTGTAACAAGCCGTTTTGTATATTTTGTTCTCTGAATGTATCCTATCTACCCCTAGATCCCCAAAGTAACCCTCCTCTTGCCTGTATGCAGTTGAAATTAGGATTTTTCTCTCTTCTTAATAAAATTCACTTGCTAATTACTAAAAGAATATTTGGTTAATTCTAAACCTCTCTACCTCCCTCCCTCCCTCCCTCTCTCTGTCACTCTCCTCACTCTCCTCTCTCTCTCTCTCTCTCTCTCTCTCTCTCTCTCTCTCTCTAACACACACACACACACACACACACACACACACACACACACACACACACACACACACACACAGAGTAAGTTCCATTTATATGCCCGTATATCATATTTATACGTATAAAATGCTATCATATGTTGTATACCCATATTGTACGCATACTTTTGTACAAAGATGATTTTGATCAAACTATATATTGATTAAACAGTGTGTAGATCAAAATATAGTTTGATCAAAATCATATTTTAATATAAAAAAAAGGTGCCAGTAGTTCGCAAAAACTATCAAGGGCCATCATTTGTTAGCTTTCCATAGTACTTTCTTGAGCACTTGTCATCTTGAGAGACTCCTCCTCTTATACTTAATGAGGTGATTGATAAACATTTTATATTTTTTTATTGTCTACTGAATCAACATTATTTTTTTTGTTAACCCTTTTGTTGTATAGCATAGTTTCAAACTTTGGGATTAGTTTGCAGGTTAGTACCCTATTCTTGACTATCTAGACCATGATGTCACACTATAGGAAGGGTATATATCTTAGATATCCTTCCTTGGTTATGTACCGGGACAATTGCTTATTAAAATCTCCCTATATCATGTGCCTTCAAGAGGTAATTAATATTACCTTAATATACATACTATACTTACACTATGGGCCTATTAAAAAACCCCACCCCCTCTAGTGTATACATTTTGAACTTTTCATAATCCACTCTAATTAACTCTCGTGATATCATATAAATTCTTCAAAGTAACCACATAAAGGTTGTGTAGAACTTCATGTCACTTTGCAAGGATTTAGAGAACTAAAACTTTGTCCTTGGTTGTAAGATCCCAAACCCGCCTATACCGAGATCGGGATGGGATCCTTGACAGGTCTCTAGGTCTGATAAAAATCAGAGTCTCTAAACAAGAAAAATCCAAGGAATAGACCTTTACCATTGACAATGGCTTGGGTCTATAGCCTTAGAAGCAGACCTAGTCTTGTCTCGCAGCGAAAACAGGACAACATATTCAACCGGCCAAAAAAATAAATAAATCTTATTCCGGCTCTATAACTTCATCATTCAGTTTATGGTTTCCTTAGACAACGCTTTTTTCCCCCTAACATATGTGAGGGCACAGCCGTTGGTGGATTCCTCTTCCAAGTGAGGAAGTTTCTAAAACGCTTTAATGCGTAGGGATGGATAGTTACCTGACTAATCAAGTCCACCCGTCCATGATTGACAACCTTAGTCAATCCCCACTTACCACCCCGTACTTACACATGATTCATTTATCTTACTATCACATTGTTTTAACATTTAAAATAATGGTTTCTTTTAACGTTCCATCACAGTAATTCCTTGAAGACAGCATTGAAAGCATTCTTTTAGAAAACAGACATCTTTAAAATTAAGACAGGGTATTGTCAATCAAAGCATTGTCCATAATAACCATGACCAGTACTCTTCTTGTCTCAAGACCACCTAAGGGTGAAAAACGGCACCCATTCCTTATTCAAATCTGGAGTGGATAAACCCCCACCCAAGGTTCCGGGTGCCCATACACCAAGCCAGTTCCCATACAACCGGGCCGCTCCCCTAGGATTAAAAAACGGTATCCTAACTTATGTAGAAACATCAAGACATGACACGGAGTAGAAACTCAACGTTCATGGGGGTAACCGACTTATTCGTTGGCTAGAAAGCCAATCATTATCATCAAAATATAACAAGGAGTCGGAGGTGTCCTGAAACAAGCTGTCTTAAGGATGATCAAATATATCTTTCCTAATTCAACCAGTTTTAACCCAAACAATTCTTTCCTACATTATAAACAAATGCACGTTGGAAGTTACCTTCCATTTTCAGCCAGTTTATCCTTCTTACGTATGCAATACTAACTTATAAAAGAACTTAAACTAATTAAAGACTTAATTGAATAATAGGAAACCCACCTGGGATTGATTGGCCATCTGTTGTTGCGCTGGCGCCTAAAGACTCTCCTCCGTAGGTCTACTACTAGGCCCGGCTTCGTCGTCGTTCGACACTCTAGTTCGTTTTGGAGCTACGTCCTCATCATCAGATGTAGGATTTGCTCGGGTCCTTTTTGGTGCCATAACTTCTTATCCTTATAAAAAGGACGTCTAATCATTAGGTAAATAATTCAAAATCTAAACTTAACCTTTGTATTCAACCGCAACCCATCAAAGGTTAAATTTATAGTCTTAATTGATAAATTATTGACCTAGTAATTTCTTATTTGTCTATATAGGCATGATAACTTTTTCCACCTCTTCCCTAAGGGTTTTGTAAGCTCTCCTAACTTTCTTATAATTTTCTATATCTTTTTCCTAATTTTCCCATCAACTTTTAAGCTAATAATCTACTTATTTAGGGCTTAATATTTATTGTATTTAATTTCTCTTAAAGATTACATTTCCTTAACTTGATATCATAGGTTTACACTTACTTTATTTTCCTAAAAAAATTTAACCAAAAACTCTATTTATTTTAATTAATCATTTGCTAAAAATAGGACTTTTGGTCAATTATAATTTCCTAACCTCACTAATTAACTATGGAATAATTACCACAAGTAGATAAGGATATTTTTTAGTTTTGGTAATTATCTTATTATTTTTCAACTTAATTATATCATTTTCATCTTCAATTTTTAGCTAAAATTAGGATAATTTGACTTAAATAAAAATTTAGACTACTTTTCTAACCTTGACATATTTATCACGATCTATTTATTATATAAGCTAGCTGTGATAAATAGAATCTAATCATATAGCATGATTTACTATTTCCCCCCTTGAAATTTCAACCAAAATTAGTATATTTTGACCTAGATAAATATCTATACTAAGTTTCTAACTTTTTCATAATTATCACGGCCTTTTCATCATGTAATCTAGCTCTGATAAATAGCATGTAATCATATAGCATGATTTACTAATTTCTCTTTTTAATTTTTAGCTAGAAATAGTATAATTTGACTTAGATAATTATCTATACTACTTTTCTAACCTTGGCATAATTATCATGGCCTCTTTACCCTATAATATAGCGTTGATAAATATCATGTAATTATAGCACATGATTTACTAATTTCCCCCTTTAATTTACCCCTAAAAACAATATAATTCAGGTAAGACAATTAGTTTAACTAACTATCTAATATTAGCATAACTATCACGGGCTCCCTAACATGTAATTAACCTCTGATAAATAACTCAATTCAATTTGAATCCATTTGCTAATTTCCCCTATTTAATTTGTCCTAAAAACAAAGTATTTATGCTAAAGTAATTATATAAATTAATTATCTGAGCTTCTTCTAATTATCATGGGTTTCCTAACACATAATTAAGCACTGATAAATAACTCAAAGTATTTAAAATAAATTTACTAATTTCCCCTATTTAATTTGTCTTAGAAAGAGAGTATTTCTGCTAAAGTAATTAGGTAAATTAATTATCTAAGATTCTTCTAATTATCATGGGTTTCCTAACATGTAGTTAACCTTTGACAAATAACTCAATTCAATTTGAATCCATTTGCTAATTTTCCCTATTTAATTTGTCATAAAAATATAGTATTTCTGCTAAAGTGATTATATAAATTAATCATCTGAGCTTCTCCTAATTACTACATATTTCCAAACATGTAATTAACCTCTGATAAATAACTCAATTCAATTTGAACTTATTTTCTAATTTCTCCTATTTAATTTTTCCTAAAAATAGAGTATTTCTTCTAAAGTAATTAGGTAAATTAATTATCTGAGATTCTCCTAACTATCACAGGTTTCTTAACACCTAATTCACCACTGATAAATAACTCACAATATTTGAAATCAATTTACTAATTTCCCCTATTTAATCTGTGCTACAAAGAGAGTATTTCTACTAAAGGATTTAGGTAAATTAACTATCTGAGCTTGTACTAATTATCAAGAGTTCCTTAACACCTATTTAACCACTGATAAATAACTCATAGCATTTGAAATCAATTAACTAATTTCCCTTTTTTAAGTTGTCCTAAAAACATAGTATTTCTATTACAATACTTAGACAAATTAATTATCTGAGCTTCTCCTAATTATCATGGGTTTCTTAACACCTAATTAACCACTAATAAATAACTCAAAGCATTTGAGATCAATTTGATTATTTTCCCCTTTAATTTTCTCTAAAAAACAGTGTACTTCTGCCTAATTAATTAGGAAAATTACTCAGAAAATCATAAGATAATTTTCCTAGCTTAATGACTGTCTAATACAGCTCTGATAATTACCTCAACTTAATCTAAGCTTAATTAATATATTTCTCATTAATTTATGGTTGATTTGGCTAATTTCATCCCTAATATGATAAGATAATTAATTAGCAAGCTTAATTATAACAATCAGCAGAGAATAATTAATTAAGAGAGGGTTTATGAGTATACATAGGCCTAATCTTTGATTTATTAACAAAATAGATTAATCTAGCATTGTTAATTAAGAAGGATTAGGCTAATTACCGTTTAAGTTAATCGACTAGAGCTTAATCTCTAGTGATTTCTGCGTAGCGGTCTCCCTAGATAAGAGAGAGTGTTTCAAGGCTCCGAGTTTGTCAAATTATGAAGCAAGGAGTCCTATTTATAGTTTTCTGACACTCACAAGCTCTCACAAGTTGTAAAAGGCAGTTGCTTGCAGTTCAAGCAGACCCCAGCAAGTCAAAAAATGCCCCATGCTACTAAATGAGTCCCTGGCAGGTCAATGATGACCTTCCCATTACCTGCCAGCTTTTAAAATGTCAATTGTGCTATAATTTGATCTATTTTTTCTTAATTGGTAAATATATGGGAGATCCTTAATAAAGTCTATGCTTAAATGATTACTGTAACCCTTCAATTTTTCTTAATAATTTATTTTACATTGAATCTTTCGGAAGGTCTAGCGGGGGTGAGTTTTTGTCCGAATTTAAATATGAAAATTTCTAGCCCGGGATTTGCTGTGCTTAAGATTCCAAAAATACCAATATTTGCGATGGTCGGACAATTCTACATTGCTTTTTCAATAATCATATTAGTTTGATTAAGCTTTATACAACCTTTAAGGTTTCAGAAACTGGAAACCTTACAATCACCCCAACTAAAGAATTTGAGATGCAGCCCTCATCTCAACCGAAATTGGGAAAATCTTTGAGAAGAGAAATTCATCCTCCCAAGTGGCATCTTCAAAGGGATAACCTTTCCACTTTACCAAATGTTACTGATTACTCTAAGAGTTCTTTCTAGTTACTTCGTTAGCGTAGTGTCCGTTTTCCTCTCCTTGGCCCCTCAACAGCCCACGTGGCTCCAACTAATGTCGCTCAAAAGCTAAAAACGTGGGCCTGTAAAGCTCTAAAAAAAACGTGGCCTAGCTAAAAATAGTGGCTTTTGCAATCGTTCTCTCTCTCTCTCTCTCTCTCTCTCTCTCCTGCGTTGACAGAAAATCCGTCTCTCTACGACGTTAAAATACTCTCCTTCTTCTTCTTCTTCTCTCTTCCTCTCCCTCTCTCCGTTGACATAAATCTCGACCTGTCAAGGGCCGTGATGATATCAAAGCTGTGGCGACTATTTCTTCCGGTAATGATGTTGCCATAGGTACCATGATTACTGATGCATCAACAACGTTGGTCCAGATGGTGTGTTGTCAATTGAATCATCATCATCCTTTGAGATGACAATCACAGTCGAAGAAGGAATGGAGATCGACAGGGGGTATATCTCCCCTCAATTCGTGACTAACCAGGAAAAGCTCATTGTGGAACTTGATAATGCAAGAATCCTTGTCACTGATCAGAAATTAGCCACCATTAAAGAGATTCTATCAGTTCTAGAGAAAGTTTCACAGCTGAATGCTCCTTTGGTGATTGTTGCCGAGGATGTATCAGGAGAAGCTTTAGCAACTCTGGTGGTGAATAAGATGAGAGGAATCGTGAAAGTGGCTGCTCTCAAAGCACCAGGATTTGGTGAGAGACGGAAAGCCTTACTGCACAACATTGCCATCGTCACTGGTGCTGAGTTCATAGCCAGTGATCTTGGCTTGAAGCGTGAAAGTGTTACTGTTGAGCAGCTGGGGATTGCCCGGAAGGCTTGAGAAAGCACTAAGTGCTTGAGGAGCTCCCTGTCTGGAATGCCACCACTTCCAATGAACGCAATGATTCCAGAATGTGCACAATGAGAGCATGGCGAGCGTCCATGTGACTGTCCTCTTTTTTAATTTTTATCATCTATGTGGGCAATCTCTTGGTCGATATGTATGCCAAATGTGGTGCGCTTGAGAGAGCACAAAAATTGCTTCAAGAGCTTCCTATCTGGAATGTCAGCATTGATTGCGGGATGTCGCAATAAGAGTAGGGCCAGAAAGCTCTTGGCTATCTTCATTGGATGCAAAGCAAGGGCCTCTCTCAAGATGCAATCACATAAGCGTGCATCTTTAATGCATGTGGTTATATGTAAGATGCTGATATGGGCTTAAAAATTAACTCTAAAATTGTTAGTCAGGGGCTGTTGCAAAAAAATTCTGTGCTTGGCAATGCCTTGGTCGATATGTATGCCAAATGTGCTACGGGAAAGCTGTAGGTTGTTTTCAGCCGGACACAAAGCAAGTATATCTCTCCAAATTCATTCAAGGCATGTGGCTTTGCGCAAGTGCTCGAGGAGCTTTGTGTCCTGAGTGTCGACTCTTAGAATGTGCTGATTCCATGATTTGCTCCACAAGGGCAAGGCCAACAAGCTCTATTTTGTTTTCAACAGACGCGAAGCAAGGGCCTCTCTCCAGATGCAATCCCGTACACATGCATGAAGGCATGTAGCTCCATGCAAGAGGCTGATATGGGCAGAAAAAGTGCTTGAGGAGTTTCGTTTGTGGAATATCGCCTCTTGAAATGGATTGATTACAGGTTGTGCAAAACAGATTGCAAGAAGGGTCTCTATCCAGATGCAATCAACTACGCCTACACAGGAATCTAGAAGGCATGCGGGTCATAGATGCAATGACGTACACAGCCATAGATATTAAAATTCACGATATGATCGCTAGTCAACGTTTGTTGGGAGTACCATTTCATGCTTGGTGGTGGTTTGATCGATATGTATACAAAATGTGGTGTTCTCACAATAGCACAAAATCTTCTTGAAGGGTATCCTCCCAGGGATGTTGTCTCTTGTAGCGGGTTAAGTGCAGGAGATGCCCAACATCGTTGATACAAGGAAGTCCATTGGCGATAGACATTCAATCGCGCGGTGAGTAAACATTATTATTTTTTGATTTTTGACACTCAGATTGTAGTTAATGAACGCACTAAAAATTGCACGCTGCCATGGGAATGGCACGTTCCCTCGTATTATAAAAATTGGGGAGGACTGTGCAAACTCCCCCATGCAACGAGACTTGCATGTTTCCTTTTTTTAAAACATAAAAATGGAACAACAAACAATTAATAACATTGACATCTTGTATGATCATGAACATTGAGCTTGACAAAACTCTTAACACTCCTTGTGGTTTTTGGCGAGGTACCCCTCTAAAGCACTACGATCGGTAACCAATTCATGCAGAGCTACACGACTAAACCACGACGATTGGTATCCCAAACACTCTCAGGTAAAAAAATCTAACACTCTTTCATGAAATCTCTCTCTCTCTTCTCTCTCTCTCTCTCTCTCTCTCTCTCTCTCTCTCTCTCTCTCTTACTCTCTCAGTTTCCAATATTTTGTTCGATCTCAAATCGATGGAACATAGCTAACGAAGCAATCTAGTTTCTGGTTGGAGTTACTTGCTAGACAATTTTTCCTCAAGAAACTCTTAGTGTTGAGCCCATCTTAAAAACCTTTACAACCCATTTGTATCATCTCAAGAACCAGGTTAAATCAATTCCATAAAAGATCCATATATCCACCTTGTCAACATGAACGCGCTTGGTCTAATTGACAATTCAAAGCAATCAACGTTCGACAAGTATCATGTATTTCAGCTTTGCCAATCTGAACGCGCTCGGCGTGTTCTTACCATTCTAAGCAATTTGCATTCGGCACAAGCTCCCACCATTGCACCAAAGGTACCCCCGCTATGCTCTAACCTGGTTGACCAACAATATGTAAAGGGTTTTAAGAAGTATCATACCAAGAGTTCTTTTCGTCTTCCTATTAGTTCATACCTTAATACTTTCATATCTAGGTCATTTTCTAAGGAAGGTTATTGTGTGCACAAGAATGTGAGTTGGTTTCTTGATAACTACCTCATTTCTAAGATTCGAATTTTTCCTTCCTAACGAGAACCTCTTTATCATTTGCTAGATCTACCCTTAATTTCTTGATTGAATACTAACTTAACTTTAGATTCATTAAGTAATTTTTGGAGAAGAAAATCATGTATACCCTTATAATATATAAGTAACTCAAGTTTTTACATTATTGATTTATAGTGGTTTACAAAGCTTTAAGATTGCTAACTATGGCCAAGCGAGTGGTTCTTTTATCTTTTTTATTCGTAGGGTTGGTTCTCCTATGATTGTATAAGATCTGGCTCCTCTTGCTCTTCCTCTACCTCGTCCTCCATTTCTACCTCCTCTTACATTATCTCCTTGATTTTGAGGAATGACTCTAACATTAGTTCGAGGGTTTTTCTCTTCAGGACAGTTATTTCTATAGTGCCCCATTTGATTGCATCCATAGTACCTAATGTTTTGGGAAGGTCTGTTCTCAGTTTACTGCTGCAGCTACTCCATGTTGTTGATATCCCTGGTTGGAATTTTCCTTGGCTCTTCCCCTAAAGTTACTAATCCATTATAGTTCTTTGTAGAGTTGGTTCCTTTAGCTGCAAGAGGCTTAGCCCTGAGAAAGGCATCCTGTATTGATGTATGCCTCATGGCTTTGATCCATACCTCTGCATCTCGTTCCACATTGACCCCTTTACCTTTGAAGTTGGGGGGTTGCGCTTGTTTGAGAAGAAACAAGTACGGTATAAAGAACAAAAGCAGGTATCTACATGATTCCGTAAGATTGACAATTTAAAGACTTATGACACGGCTAGGATTTAACTTCAGAATAGACACAAGATCAAAATATTCAATTCAAAAGACTTGGTTCTTTATTTATAACATGAATATTTACAAGGATAGCCTTACAAAAGAGCCTTAGGTATCTCATCCTAACTTGTTGTAAATTTTTGCAGTCTTTAAAGGATCCGCATAGCTGGCTGATTTGGAATATGGTGATACAAACGATGGGTGTTTGTAGTCAGATTTCTACAATCTTCTAATTGATTGGTATAATAGTTCTTATACTCATTGGAAATTGGAAAGTAAATTATAAGGTCCAAATTCTTAGGGGTATTCTGAGAAAAAGTTCTCATTCTTCGATATGGAATTGTCTCCACCACTCTATCCCATACCCATTCGTTCAAGGGTTTTCCCATGCCTCTTGGGTAGGTGGGAACAGTGATACTCGAGTTTGTACCCAAGAAGTAGGACAATTGAACCACTCTCAATTCCTTAGCCCAGCGAAGTTTCTTTAAATCCGTGGTAAGACATCCCAGCTTCGAAGCATTGATGTAATAAGTCCCACCTTCATTGCTCCATTCGAGCTCCCAGCCTTTATCTATCCGAGTTGAATGAGGAGTGTGAGCCTTCATCAGTAGCTCCATCACGCTCTGTCGGAAAAAAATAGTTTGGAGAACGACAAGCACTCTCATAAATAAGCTCAAAGACATGAAAATTGCGATACTCAACCACAGGATCTTCCTGAATTATCGACGCATAAGCCATAGATTAGCTAATCAATTTATCTTGTTTCTTTTTTAAATTTTCAGACAGTACGAAATTTTTTCCAACGAAATTTTTCAGACCACTTGTAGGACCCCAACCCGCCTATACCGAGATCGGGACGGGCTCCTTGACAGGTCTCTAGGTCTGATAAAAATCAGAGTCTCTAACCAAGAAAAATCCAAGGAATAGACCTTTACCATTGACAATGGCTTGGGTCTATAGCCTTAGAAGCAGACCTAGTCCTGTCTCGCAGCGGAAACGGGACAACATATTCAAACGGCCAAAATAAAAATAAAAATTCTTATTCCGACCCTATAACTGCATCATTCAGTTTATGGTTTTCTTAGCCAACGCTTTTTTCCCCCTAATATATGTGAGGGCACAGCCGTTGGTGGATTCCTCTTCCAAGTGAGGAAGTTTCTAAAACGCTTTAATGCGTAGGGATGGATAGTTACCTAACTAATCAGGTCCACCCGTCCATGATTGACAACCTTAGTCAATCCCCACTTACCACCCCGCACTGACACATGATTCATTTATCTTACTATCACATTGTTTTAACATTTAAAATAATGGTTTCTTTTAACGTTCCATCACAGTAATTCCTTGAAGACAGCATTGAAAGCATTCTTTTAGAAAACAGACATCTTTAAACTTAAGACAGGGTACTTTCAATCAAAACATTGTCCATAATAACCATGACCAGCACTATTCTTGTCTCAAGACCACCTAAGGGTGAAAAACGACACCCATTCCTTATTCAAATCCGGAGTGGATAAACCCCCACCCAAGATTCCTGGTGCCCATACACCAAACCAGTTGCCCATACAACCGGGTGGCTCCCCTAGAATAAAAAAACGGTATCCTAACTTATGTAGAAACATCAAGACATGACACAGAGTAGAAACTCAACGTTCATGGGGGTAACCGACTTATCCGTTGGCTAGAAAGCCAATCATTATCATCAAAATATAACAAGGAGTCGGAGGTGTCCTGAAACAAGTTGTCTTAAGGATGATCAAATATATCTTTCCTAATTCAACCAGTTTTAACCCAAACAATTCTTTCCTACATTATAAACAAATGCACGTTGGAAGTTACCTTCCATTTTCAGCCAGTTTATCCTTCTTACGTATGCAATACTAACTTATAAAAGAACTTAAACTAATTAAAGACTTAATTGAATAATAGGAAACCTACCTGGGATTGATTGGCCATCTGTTGTTGCGCTGGCGCCTAAAGACTCTCCGTAGGTCTACTAGTAGGCCCGGCTTCGTCGTCGTGCGACACTCTAGTTCGTTTTGGAGCTACGTCCTCATCATCAGATGTAGGATTTGCTTGGGTCCTTTTTGGTGCCATAACTTCTTATCCTTATAAAAAGGACGTCTAATCATTAGGTAAAGAATTCAAAATCTAAACTTAACCTTTGTATTCAACCGTAACCCATCAAAGGTTAAATTTATAGTCTTAATTGATAAATTATTGACCTAGTAATTTCTTATTTGTCTATATAGGCATGATAACTTTTTCCACCTCTTCCCTAAGGGTTTTGTAAGCTCTCCTAACTTTCTTATAATTTTCTATATCTTTTTCCTAATTTTCCCATCAACTTTTAAGCTAATAATCTACTTATTTAGGGCTTAATATTTATTGTATTTAATTTCTCTTAAAGATTACGTTTCCTTAACTTGATATCATAGGTTTACACTTACTTTATTTTCCTAAAAAAATTTAACCAAAAACTCTATTTATTTTAATTAATCATTTGCTAAAAATAGGACTTTTGGTCAATTATAATTTCCTAACCTCACTAATTAACTATGGAATAATTACCACAAGTAGATAAGGATATTTTTTATTTTTGGTAATTATCTTATTATTTTTCAACTTAATTATATAATTTTCATCTTCAATTTTTAGCTAAAATTAGGATAATTTGACTTAAATAAAAATTTATACTACTTTTCTAGCCTTGAAATATTTATCACGACCTCTTTATTATGTAAGCTAAGTGTGATAAATAGAATTTAATCATGTAGCATGATTTAGTAATTTCCCCCTTGATATTTCAACCAAAATTAGTATAATTTGACTTAGATAAATATCTATATTAAGTTTCTAACTTTGAAATAATTATCACCGCCTTTTCATCATGTAATTTAGCTCTGATAAATAGCATGTAATCATATAGCATGATTTTCTAATTTCTCGTTTTAGTTTTTAGCTAGAAATAGTATAATTTGACTTAGATAATTATCTATACTACTTTTCTAACCTTGGCATAATTATCACAACCTCTTTACCCTATAATATAGCTCTGATAAATAGAATGTAATTATAGCACATGATTTACTAATTTCATCCTTTAATTTATCCCTAAAAACAGCGTAATTCTACTAAGATAATTAGTTAAACTAATAATCCGAGATTATCATAATTTTCACGGGTTTTATATCATGTAATTAACCTTTGATAAATAAATCAATTCAATTTGAATCCATTTACTGATTTCTCCTATTTAATTTGTCCTAAAAACATAGTATTTTACCTAAAGTAACTATAAAAAATAATTATCTGAGCTTCTTCTAATTATCTCGGGTTTCCTAACCCATACTTAACCACTGCTAAATAATTCAAAGTATTTAAAATCAATTTACTAATTTTCCATATTTAATGTGTCTTAAAAACAGAGTATTTTTTCTAAAGTAATTAGGTAAATTAATTATTTGAGCTTCTCCTAATTATCACGGGTTTTTTAACATGTAATTACCCTTTAATAAATAACTCAATTTAATTTGAATCCATTTGCTAATTTCCCTTATTTAATTTGTCATAAAAACATAGTATTTCTGCTAAAGTAATTAGATAAATTAATTATCTAAGCTTCTCCTAATTACTACATATTTCCAAATATGTAATCAACTTGTGATAAATAAATCAATTCAATTTGAATCTATTTGCTAATTTCCCCTATTTAATTTGTCCTAAAAACAGAGTATTTATTCTAAAGTAGTTAAGTAAATTCATTATCTGAGGTTCTCCTAATTATTACAGGTTTCTTCACACCTAATTCACCACTGATAAATAACTCACAGCATTTGGAATCAATTTAGTAATTTCCCCTATTTAATTTGTCCTACAAGCAGAGTATTTCTGCTAAAATAATTAGGTAAATTAATGATATAAGCTTGTCCTAATTATCAAGGGTTCCTTAACACCTAGTTAACCATTGATAAGTAACTCATAGCATTTGAAATCAATTTACTAATTTCTCATTTTTAATTTGTCCTAAACAGAGTATTTCAACTAGAATAATTAGACAAATTAATTATCTGAGCTTCTCCTAATTATCACGGGTTCCTTAAAACTTATTTAACTACTAATAAATAACTCAAAGCATTTGAGATCAATTTGATTATATTCCCCTTTAATTTTCTCTAGAAAACAGTGTAATTCGGCCTAATTAATTAGTAAAATTACTCAGAAAATTATAGGATAATTTTCCTAGCTTAATAAATGTCTAATGCAGCTTTGATAATTACCTCAAGTTAATCTAAGCTTAATTCATATATTTCTCATTAATTCATGGTTGATTTGGCTAATTTCAGCCCTAATATGATAGGATAATTAATTAGCAAGCTTAATTATAACTATCAGCAGAGAATAATTAATTAAGGGAGGGTTTATGAGTATACATAGGCCTAATCTTTGATTTATTAACAAAATAGATTAATCTAGCCTTGCTAATTAAGAAGGATTAGGCTAATTACGCTTTAGGTTAATCGACTAGAGCTTAATCTCTAGTGATTTCTACGTGGCGGTCTCCCTAAATGAGAGAGAGTGTGTCAAGGCTCCGAGTCTGTCAAATTATGAAGGAAGGGGTCCTATTTATAGTTTTCTGGCACTCACAAGCTCTCACAGGTTGTAGGGAGTTGCTTGCAGTTCAAGCAGTCCCCAGCAAGTCAAAAAATGCCCCCTGCTGCTAAATGAGTCCCTGGCAGGTCAGTGATGACCTTCCCATTACCTGCCAGCTTTTAAAATGTCAATTGTGCTATAATTTGACCTATTTTTGCTTAATTGGTAAATATCTTGTAAATATCTGGGAGACCCTTAATAAAGTCTATGCTTAAATGATTACTGTAACCCTTCAATTTTTCTTAATAATTTATTTTACATTGAATCTTCCGGAAGGTCTAGCGGGGTCAGTTTTTGTCCGAATTTAAATCTGAAAATTTCTAGCCCGGGGTTTGCTGTGCTTAAGATTCCAAAAATACCAATATTTGCCATGGTCGGACAATTCTACATTGCTTTTTCAATAATCATATTAGTTTGATTAAGCTTTATACAACCTTTAAGGTTTCAGAAACTGGAAACCTTACATTGGTTGTTGAGAGCATTGTAGGGAGAGTTTAAGAAGTGATAGATTCCTCATCTCTAGTTGCAGATCATCGTGGCACATTGTAGGGAGGGTTTAGATTTAAATAACTACTATGAATTTGACTATGTAGACCATTGCACCACACTGTAGAGAGAGAGCAAAGTAATCGATCACTTGTTCAGTGCAACTCATTACAAACTCAATAAGAAATAGAAGAGTTACACTATCGTCATATCCACCATGTTTATGCACACACATGTAATTAAAGGATTACATAGACAGATGTGCACCCCTTTAAGCATGTTTGTGTATGTGTGTGTGTGTGTGTGTGTGTGTGTGTGTGTGTGTTCCAATATGACAAATGTGCTAATTATGCACGTTTTCTTTTTCTTGGTTAATTTATAATCGTTCGTTTTCAAAACACGAAGGCATGAATCAACATGACACCAGGTTGATGTACCCAACGTAGATGAGGTGGTGTATGTGGCTTTAGTTCAGAGTTCAGATAAGAAAATACCTTGACCCTAATTGTGCATACCACTGCGTCACAATGTTAGGGAGCGCTCAAATATATAAAAATCCTCTGTCTTTGACCACCTTGTTGCATGGTAGAGAGGGATTAATGAGTAATACACATGTGTGTGTAGTGAAGTGATTGATCACTTGTCCAAAGCACACTTTCAATTACTAAAGTAATTGATCACTCATCCAAAACAACTCATTATAGAGTCGATGAGAAATAAAAGTTGTGCACATTTTGCATATCCATCATATTCAAATACATGTAAATTTTCTAAAAGGTTTCCATAACCACTTGTGCCACACTTTAAACAAATTTGTGTGCATTTTCAATTATGACAGATGTACACAATTGACAAATGTGTTAGTTGTGTACATCTTCTATTTTTTACTAAGTTTGTAATTAATCTTTTTGGACAAGGTCACACACTTTACTTCAGAGTCAAAATAAGTGTGTATGTTTGTCTTATCCCTGACTATGTAGAACACCATGTTGCATAGCAAGGAGGATTGTGGTTTTAATAAACTCCTTGTCCTTGATTGTGTTGACCTTCGTGTCGCACTCTAGGGAGGGTTGTCGTCACTTCAAGTTTGTCATTCTAAATAACTTGCATCAATTTACATATTTCTATATTTATGTTTGATGTCATCAAATTTTTTTATAGTAGTTATTATGATATTTTCATGCATTAACGTTTAGGTTTGTTTCTCTAATTTTGATTTCATATATTTCCAAAATTCTAGTCATGGTAGAGACAGATTTGTCACATGACCATCGTAAAGTCATAATTGATGCCACTTGTACTCTACCTACCTCATGCTACAAAGGATCATATATGAAGAGCATTTACTCTCTTGCAGCGAACTTCAAGGACTTTATTACTGAGCTTATGAGTCACTAGTTTAGTAAGCTAAAAGTCTCATTTTCTTTGACATAATCTGACCCAATCATGTTGAAAAATGGATTCATGCATGTAGAAATCAAGCAGCTCTTAGCCAATACTTATTTTTAGAATGTGGAATGATGGTCATCTGGAGCAGTGAATACAAACTTGCCACTAGGATGGAAGCAAACCAATTATAAGAGAGTTCCAATACACCTCTAAAATTCACGGCCACTTTTCAAATTTTTGGTCCACCTCTCTCCTTCGCACGAGAGATTTACCTAGTTTTTCAAAATTTTATTTATCTTCAACTAATTTATTTATACTTTATACCTTTTACATTTATGAAAAAACTAAAATTTACGACCGTTGCTATTTAGCCTACCTATTTCCGTCTCATCATAATTTTTAATATTTTTACTATATTGTATTCCACCATGTACATATTATTATTATCCACCTTTCTAGTTGTTTACAATACAATGTTGATGACTAGCTGCATTATAATATTCGCCCTTTCTAGCTACTTATAGTACAATGTTGACTAGTTGCATTATGGTTAAGTCTTTAGATATCAATAAAGGTGACTTATTTTCATGTTGGGAAGGAAATTCAAGGCCCTTGGCGGTGCATTCACACATGGATGAAAACTCTTTAGTATGCATAAGAGAGAACTGTACTCAAAGGGGACCTCCACCACTACAAGAGGTGGTTAAGCTTTGCGACGCTCATTGTGCAACACTCAAAACTTGCATCATCTCTATGAGTGTTGCAGAGGTGTTGCAATAGTCATTGCTATATAGTGATGGCTATAGCGATGCCGATAGAGATACTCATAGCGACGCTCATAGCCTACGATGACTCTATAGGTAAAAATAACTTGAGAATACCAAAACTTAGATCTAGTTTTGGCGCTCTCGGGTAAGCAACGATGAAAACGTAGAAGAGGTAAATTTCCTCAGCTCCCTATCATGTGCGTGCACACACCAACACACACACACACACACACACACACACACACACACACACACACACACACACACACACACACACACACACACACACACACACACACACACACACACACACACACACACATGAACGAGGAGAGGAGGGAGAGCCAGGTATGCTCCCTCCCGCTCCTCTCTCTCATGCTCCCTTCCCTTCTTTTCTTTCTACCTCCCACTTATACACACACATTGTGTGTGTGTGTGTGTGTGTGTGTGTGTGTGTGTGAGAGAGAGAGAGAGAGAGAGAGAGAGAGAGAGAGCGAGAGAGAGAGAGAGAGAGAGAGAATTAGGATTAGGATTGAGGATAAATATAGCTTTTGGATTAGGGTTTAAATCTAGGGTTAGGATTATGGTTTAGGTTTAGGATTTAGTTTTTATATTTAAGCTTAGCTTTAGATTGTGGTTTAAATATAAGGTTAGGATCAAGGTTTCGATTTAGGGTTATGTTTAGGCTTTAAGATTAGATAGAATCTAGTGATAGAAGATAGAGAGTAGAGAGAGAGAGAGAGTATAGAGACAGTAATAATAGATAAATCTCCTATTTCTCTCTTTACCCTATCTCTCTACTCTCTACCCTCTCTCTCTCTATCATATTGTGCTCAACTTAACCATCTTTACCTCTCTATAGAGAAAGGGATAATTAGTTGTAGGTAGAGAGAGGGATGATTAGGTATCTACCTCCCTCCAGAGAGAGATAATTAGGTGTAGGTAGAGAAAGGGATGATTAGGTATCTACCTCCCTCCAGAGAGAGATAATTAGGTGTAGGTAGAGAGAGATGATTAGGTATCTACCTCCCTCTAGAGAGGGATAGATACAGAGAGACCTTAGCTCACCAGTGGCTTTTTTTCATCTCATATGCACACCTTGGGGCAGACTGTGTGAACACGGACCCAAGGGATTTTTTTGGCTTTTGCTAAAGTGGACTTTGAGGTGGACTTTCCTCTTTCATTTAGAGGCCGAGAGTCCAAAAATTGCCACCTCAACATTCACCGTATAGTAGAATCTGGCCGAGCTATGATCAATGTAAATGATTCAAAGAGAGGATGACATAACAAGGTGATGTAGAGAAGATCAGATATACATACAAGAAGGGACATAGTCTCTCTCCCTCTCTTTTCCTCTCTCATAGACACACATCCATCTTCACACATTTTCTTCAGTTGCTGTTGTGAAGTGTTATGGCTACAAGTGGAGCCAATGTTTTGTGTTGTGCACAGCAAGAGCGTGATCTTGCTGCTATAGAGTGCTTTGAAGAAGAGCTTCTTTATTGTTCTCCTTGCTTAGCATCTCTTCATAGCAAGAGAGCTTTCTGCCACCACCATGTAAAGCATTTCAGAATATGCAATGAATGCGAGGATGTAGTTGCTCTAGTGAAATGTGTGCGGTGCTCGAGAAAAGAGTATGTGTTTGAAAATGTGTGCAGTTTATGTATATATATATATATGTTTAGGGTTATGTATGTGACGGCCACTCCAAGGTATATGTATGTCTAGGATTAGGGTTAAAGTTTAGGATTATTTAAAACAGTGGGGACTTTGGAAACGGCTTGTCCTTGAGCCGTTTATGCATGTGATCTTGCAAATAGATTGCATGGTTTGTTAGGTTTAGGTATGTCGTTGTTAACAAGATCACATGTGCAAACAACTCATGGGAAAGTCGTTTCTGGAGTCCGTTGTGTTTTGCATCTCAAAAATAATGTGGACTTCAAAAATGGCTTGTCTGTGAGCCGTTTGCACATGTGAGCTTGCAAATAGCTTGCATGTAGCTTGCTAGATTAGATATGTAGTCGTTTGCAAGCTCAAATGTGCAAACGACTCACGGGAAAGTTTTTTTTGAAGTCCGCTGTGTTTTTGCATCCCAAAAACATTGTAGACTTCAAAAACAGCTTGTTTTGCGAGCTTGCAAAAGACTTGCATGTAGCTTCCATGGGTTTAGGTATGTAGTCATTTGCAAGCTCACTTGTGCAAAGGACTTGTGAGAAAGTCGTTTTTGAAGTCTGCTGCGTGTTTGCATCCCAAAAAAATTACGGACTTTGGAAACGCTTTTTCAGTGATCCGTATGCACATGTGAGCTTGCAAATAGCTTGCATGTAGCTTCCATGGGTTTAGGTATATAGTCGTTTCTAAAGTCTGCTACGTTTTCAACGTCCCGAAGATCGGGCACGGCTAGAGAATTTGAGGTAGTTTGCACTAGCTAGGGCATGGCTAGAGTTGAACAAGAGGCAAAGGTATTTTTCCCACTACATGCATTGTCATGTAGACATGGTTGTGCAAATTTGTCACGCCCACAAATATAGGCATTGACCAATAAAGACGAGATTATAACCTGGTGGTCTTGATCTCCATGCACCTCTAGACTGAGGTGTGCAAGTATTGGGCATGGCTAGAGAATGTGAGGTAGTTTACAATGTGATTTATGGTTTCTTGATTGCTATCAAAGAGAGAGAGAGAGAGAGAGAGAGAGAGAGAGAGAGAGAGAGAGAGAGAGAGAGAGATAAGAGAAGAATAATTTATATTTAATTTAGAATTTAGAGTATTCACAGGCATTATGAGTAGTGATGATGATGCGGGGCCGTCCGATCGAGATGTCTATCTCGCAAAAAGGATCTTAGTAATCGATACAAACATGCTGTGCGACAGACAAGGCACATTTCTTCGCAGCACGTTTGCGAGATTGGAGAGTTCAACACATCTATTTTAGATCAAGTTGTTGTCAATTACAACTCGTCGGACTCTGATGCTGGCAAACAAGCAGCGATCTTACAACCTAATAGACGTGTTCGTAGGCGTTTTACTCAAGAAACATACATGAGGACACAAAATGCAACCTCTTCAAGCTTGAAGGGTGAAAAGCACATCCCCAACCAGGCTATGTTTGAGCCTGAGATTGAAAAAATTATCAAGACGATCATGGATTTGGAAAGGCTAATCTACGATAACATGAAACTTGAGGCCAACATGTCCTTGTATGATGGAGCACGAGTGTCTAGATTAAAGGCGCTCTAGGTTCTTCTCAACATGCATGCAAAGTTTGGATGGAGTGACACTAGCATCACAGAACTTTTCAAGAAACCTCTTGCAATGTGTCGACTTTAATAAAAAAACTATACATTAATAATCATTATACCAAATTATGATAGATATTGTTTTTTTCTCTATGTAGATTGCTAAAGGAGCACATAATGCCAATTAGCCATAGACAACAAACAATGGATTGATATACCTGCCTAAAGCACAATGGATCTTGATAGGACATCAGGAATCCAAAGTGAAAGGGATCATTTGTTCCGTGCATATGCACACATGCGTAATGCACTCATTCCGGACAACATTCACAAAGGAAGGGAATCTTACTGGTTTGAAGCCATATTACTAGCATAAAATGTGTCAGGTATGTTTGAAGTGAAATATAACGTAGTAAGATGTGCATAGTATTACCCATGTGTAGACTTTGATCCCAATGCTAAACTTGCTTTGCAGTTTATTTTTCCGGTGGCCATTGAGGGTTGTTTGTCCCCCATCGTCTACCAAACAATCTACAAATTTGCGAAACTGGTGCAATGGATCTCCCAGAAGGAGATCAATGCAGTTTCTATACTTTGAGTGGATACGAGGAAGATGATCACCGGTGTATTTTTTGGTGGGACTTGAGAGCCTGAGGGATCTTCCTTAGTCTATTCTATGCAAGTATCCATACTTGATCCTCTAGTGACATGGTACCTATTCAACAAGCATGGAAATCTTTCAAGTGTTTTTGAAAAGTTTGACATGCTGACATGCAATTTCATAATATACCCCTATGTTGAAGAGTTATTCTAACTCCTAATGTTTTTTGTATATTGTGGTATTCCTAGATAATTGTTATTTTTCTTGCAGAGGCCATTAGAGTTATTATCTTCAATCTTTTTGAGAGCGATGTTATGACTACACTCATTGTAAGTGTGCTTCACATTTGCCATTAATTTGTTTAGATTTTTTAGTTTCTATATGAATGTTATTCATTTTTCTTCTATTACTCCAATTGCATGAATATCTAGAGTCTTGGGTCATGTGGGTGAGAAAGAAGGCTATTTCCATGGTCTTGGAAAGATCAATAAACCCAAATGATCCAAAATCTCCTATGGCCCCAAAACCAGATG
Organism: Adiantum capillus-veneris; assembly: GCF_014529385.1. Lineage (NCBI taxonomy): Eukaryota > Viridiplantae > Streptophyta > Polypodiopsida > Polypodiales > Pteridaceae > Adiantum > Adiantum capillus-veneris. Next base: position 14,195,912 of record NC_140938.1, read on the forward strand.
ATCTAGACTCTCCTATTCCACCAAACCTAGATGATCCAAAATCTCCTATGATACCAAAGAAAGTTAAAGCCACCAAGGATGCAACTACAAAGAAAATGGAGGACAAGCAAAAAAGTCGTACAAAGAAAACGGAGGACAAGCAAAAAAGCCCTACAAAGAAAAAGAGCAATGCAAAGAAAACCATGCCAAGAGGAACAATCATTCAAAGAAGAGCCCTACAAAGAACAGCCATGCAAAGGATATCCCTCTAAAGAAAATCCCTGCTAAGAGGAAGAGCTCTACCAAGAAGAAGAGCCCTACCAAGAGAAAAGCAAAAGAAAAGGGCCCTCCATGCCAGTCACCGCTCAAATTGAAGGTTCTAAAGCGTTGTTCAACTAAGAACAGTAAGGGAGAAAAGCTTGGCTTATCTTTCAAACTTCCATTCATGTTTGCCAAGAAGGCTACCAAGTCTCCCAATCCAACCCCTCAGGAGCCCAATGCACCATCCCCCAAAGAACCCACTGCCAAGTCCCCCAAGCCAACCCCTGAGGAGCCCAAGTCATGACTCATCACCCCCTAAGAGACCCAATTCACCACCACCTCCTCCTCCGATTTCACCCCCTCCTGAACACAAAATGAAAAGGGTCTTTAAGGATGGAGGATCCTCCCATGCAAAACAAAAAGTGGAGTTTCATGACTGATTACATTACTCCACAAAAGTTATGTACATTTTTGTTCAATTTGTAGACGCCCTTTGGAGGTTCATAATTTTGTACTTAGAAATTTAATACCAACTATTCAATGCTTAATTGTGTATCATGGTGTCATTTAGATTTAATACCACATAAATAATGATCACAACAAGGTAGAAAAGACATGTGTAACTAGAAAATGTAATGGTTACTGTATTTAAATCCACTTTGTCAAGTCCTTGCAAGTGGCTCAAATGAAACCCTTTTGGGGGGAAGATGTGTGATGCACTAGGATGAGTTCTCATCCCTGTGCTCACAACAATGCCATCCACTTTGAATCTATACTCAGGGGATGCTTCATCAAGAAACTCAAGCAATTATATGTCATCCTATAGTCTCCAATTTCTTGCTACTATAAGGCTTCTAGGCTTAGTGATGGATGGACTATGACCTTTAATTCAAATTCTAGATAATTCTCCTTAGATTCTAGAGGAACCCAACTACCTAGCTTGCTTCTCCATCTACTATAGTCATATCCCAAAACTAATGATTGAAGGCATAGTTGGTATGAGATAGACATATAGTTTGGGCTTACTCTACAATTGATATTATTGCCGATAGGGAAAGTTTCTTTGGTACCCCAGCCTTATCCAAGTATAGTGTCGAGTTCAATCATACATAGTCTTTTATTAAGCTACATTTTCCTTGTCCATTGCAAATCCATTTTTGTTAAACACGCCACAAAGATGTATAGGCAAGAACCATTGAACCTTAAATCCTTCTTGAAACTCTTCTAGGATACATAGCTTTAAGGATATCTTCTTTGATTTTGGATTTGAATCTTGATATGGTACATGCATCAGGGGCTTCCCAATCAAATGATCTTATGGTGGGAATGGGAAACTCATGTATTTATCCATGTGTGCCTTCTCTTTTTGGAACCATGTATTTTGAAAAATAGACAAACAAATCCATTGTTTTGTAAAATGAAGGTGTCTTATTGTTGGGTATGCAATCCCGTGTTTAGTGGTGTCTTAGCATGTGGGCACAGCCCCTTATAGCATGCAGTGTAGGTTCAGTGGCAAGTCAAGTGGTGCATGGAAATTTTTGCCTTTATATTTAAGGTTGTTTAGAAACATACAATCAAATAGTGTATTTTGTTGTCTTCTGAGAACGTGTCTCTCCTCTCTCTCTCTCTCTCTCTCTCTCTCTCTCTCTCTCTCTCTCTCTCTCGCGTTTCTCTGCTGCACAAATTCTCCTAGCCATGGACTTCTCTCGCTTACCATCCACCATAGGCTATGTGCTCAACACTTATCAGCATACATAACATCTACAATACCCTTATGAATTGCTTTGAATGTGCCAAATAGGTTCTCACAAGCTACCACCCCACAACTATTGATGGAAAGATAACTAAAATAGACGAAAAAATGAGAGAGAACAATGGGAAAATGTTAAATTCATTGTATCAAATAGATAAGCTTTTGTATTCCTTACAATAATAATGGAGCATGGGATGTTCATCCACGTTTAGTACCATGTCCTTGGCCATCTAGACATGTTGAACTTTAGCTAGCCAGCTACTATCGATCACTTTAGAGGCAAGAGCATAACCTTTCCAATGGTTTTTTCCTTTATCCTGCTTGGTTCTCTTCACCCTGTGCACACCTTTGTATGAAGGAAGCATTGTTACCCAGTCATTCACATGAAAAGACATGGGTTTCCAAAGACCATCCTCTCTAATGTTATGAAAGTCACAAGAAGTTATGCTATGAGAAGAGCAGTGTGTAGAAGACGCCATGGAAGCTCAAAGATCAGAGAGTAAGACTAAAAATATTGTGATGGAAAGAAGCAAAGCTCTCACAAAATGGAGGGAAGGTGAAAAAAGTAGATGTTTGAAAAAAGTAGGTGATTTATCATTAATGACCTTGTTTTTAGAGCCTTCAAAGAGATTTGTATATTTTGGCAATGATTTTGTGAAATATAAAATAGAAACAAGTAGCATTAGTAGTACCAAATTACTAAGAAAAAGATCACATGATAAAGAGGAATCATTCTCACCTCTACTAAAACCTCCACTTTTATGCTTAACATTCTCACCTCTTCTACAATCTCCACTTGTATGCTTAACATTCTACTTTGTCCCTCTCAATGTGTGGCTTGGTATGATTTCATTTAGCAACATGCTTGGTTGATATATAGCTCTTTCATCATGGCTCATGACTTTAAAGATCAGATTGAATCCGGCGAACTAGATAAAGAGCTTGAATATGGTCAAGTGGGAGATGCCAAAGAAATCGTTACACAGATAGTTGAAAATTCATCATTCTTGGTTGATATATAGCTCTTTCATAATGGCTCATGACTTTGAAGTTGATGATCAAATTGAATCTGGTGAAGAAGATAAAGAGCTTGAATATGATCAAGAGGGAGATGCCAAAACAATCATTTTAGAGGTAGATGAAAATTCTTAAATATGTAAATTCAAATAAGACAGACACAAAACTAAGAGGGAGAACCTTTTTTGAAAGTGACATTTCAAAATGAGAATAGGAAGGGAAGAAATTGCAGTCACAAAAGTAACATTTCATCATATGCTTTCAATGAAAATGGCCATTAAAGTACCAAAGTAGAGACCTATAGATTCACTTTTGTGTTTTGTATGCACAAACTCCATATCAACATTCTCTCTCATGGATTTCTTCACAGGGGTGAACCTTGTAGGTATGTAATCATATCACGTGGTCTCAAAAGAAGGGTATATCATAGTTTATATCACTTACCCATTTACACTTATAAGAGAGACATTTTAATCCAATTTTTAACAAATGTTACAAATTTATGAAGAAAGAAGGGTAGTTTTATTCCAATCCATAAATATGTAAAGGGGGGTCTTTTATCACTACTATGTAAATCTTGAATTGTTAATTTACCTCGGCCTTTTACCGCATTTTGTAGAGAGAGAGAGTCCAAAATCAGCTAGGGAGGGAAGAGAGAGGAGGGTGGTGGGGAAGGGGGAGGGGTTTCATTTTAAATATTACCGTGCAACATTTGCCGCTGTTATTGCCACAAAAATTACCGCGTCTATTCTTGAAACTTACTTTAGCGCTTAAACATTCAAATTTTGGCTTAATATTCGAATTTTAATGTTTACCTTTGTTTTGGTGTTTCCCTCCCCCTTAATAAAAATTAAAGAACATTATATGAAATTTTCAAATTAAAAAAAAAGATACAAAAACATGAAACAAAAGTTAGCTATGTGGATACACATGAAACAACAAAGGAGCTGCTCCATCCTAAAGTAATGCATGCGGCTCCATGTAAAGCAAGCATTGTCAGAGATGAGAAGCTAAACATGGACAACATCCTATCAAGGAATGTGCATGATAGAGTGAAGTGTGTCCACGTCTATGAGACGCTAGCACCTATGTTAGTTTCCTCAAGCTTTATTTTACAGCAATGTGCACATGGTCTACACTTTTTTATCAATCAAATACATCACTACCACTTGATTAACATAATTTAGCATGCTTCACAAAATTAGAGATAGAAAGAGGGGGAGAGAGAGATTAAATGGATGACATGACAAAAAATTTTCATAACTTACAGTATACATAATGTTTATGAATCATCTTTAAAAAGATGGCTCCTAAATTAATAAAGAGAGAAATAGAATTGTTGTTTGTGGATGTGTTGGCTTCATCATCTTCAAATTCTTCATCCTCTATCTCATCATCATCATCATCATCATCATCATGGTAATCATCCTCGCTAAGACTTGCGGCTGCCGGACTTGAATCATCGATCTCCCTCTCCTATGTCTCCCCCTCTTCCAAAGTAGGAGGTGGAAGAGGGTTGAAGATGGTTTCCACTTCATTAGTGGAAAAAATGGTTCTCCCCTCAGGTGTTATGGGGATTACAAACCATAGTTTTGGTTAGTGGATTGCTGGGATATAGATGACCTATAGAAGAGAAGCTCAAAGGCGCAACATTGGTATAATTAATGTTACAAGCAAATAAGAATAAAAAAGGTAGTCACTCACTTGCTCTAAATTTCATGACAAAACTAAATTCGCATACCTCCCTGTGTGATGCACACTAGAGTCCACCATGTAGAGGCCATTCTAACACCGTCTAGACACATTTGCAAACCACTTGCACTTGAATATGAAGGTATGAAAGGTTCTAAAAGTATCCTTTAGTATCCTTTCAATAGTTCCACAGTACCTGGCTTCATCACCATATGTGTCAAAGCTGCCCATGATGGTTCGATGCTCGTCAATGTGGCACGTACAAAAATAATGACCCTTTGACCACATAGAGTTAAAGAAAAGGCATTATCTTTTTATCAATTACAAAGGTAAAATCAAGAAAAAACTATATAACATGGTTTAGGTATATAAGTACTCTACCTTTAGTATGCAACCTCGTGCATACTCCCATTCTTTAATGGTGATGCATTCTCTATGCGCTTTTGCTTAAATCATTCTCTCATGAATCCATTCCACACTAATGAGATCTGGGAAACATGAAGGAAGAAAGGCACCCCCAATTACTCAAAAACATGGTTATAAAGTTGTGTTAGGTTATCCGTGTAAATTTGCATCTATACAAACTCTTTATAGCTTTCATCCATCAACAAATACATGGAGGAAGGAGGGCACCCCCAATTACTCAAAAACATGGTTATAAAGTTGTGTTAGGTTATCCGTGTAAATTTGCATCTATACAAACTCTTTATAGCTTTCATCCCTCAACAAATGAACTATAATTGCAAAACAAGCAATCGATACAAAGCAGTGTTAGTTCTTACATCTATCTTTGTAGCTATCGACACACAAGTTTGAGGGCAGACTCTTTTGGAAAGCCATGATTTTGAAACACAAAAACTTCCTCTCATTTTTCCCTTTTCTCAATCCCCCCCGCCCCCCCCCCCCCCCCCCCCCACCCATAAATATGATACCCCCTCCCTTATTTTTAAGCTTGGGAGATAAATTATTGGGGGCCCCTAACTTATAAGCTTATGTATCTTGTAAAAAAAACCCCTCCCCTAAACTTACATGGTGCTATAAGTTTTCCATGGTGAATCCCCCGAGGTAGATTTCTTCTTCAATGAGCAAATAAGGACTACCACAACAATGTTCATTTGAAAATCTGAGAGTTGTTTGGACTTTTTAAATGATAGTTGGGATAGAAAACAGCCACAGGACACAATCTGTATTTTGCAAAAGAAGTCTATAATTTGCAAGTACATTATAAGCTCTCAAAATGCTATAGTTTCATTTTACTATTTTAGATATCATGTTCTTAGTGGACAACTTATTCCACTCGACCAGGATATAGAGTTTTACTCTCAGAACAAATCTTTAGCAATGAAGATCTACTATCAAGAGAGCCTACTTATTGTGATAAGACAATGTTAAGTACAACTATTGAACAGGTCAAGGTAGATCATATATGAAGACCTTCCACTTCTGTCAGAAGTGTATGCATTCAGTCTCAACAATAGAAAGGTAGTTACTAAATGGATAAATTTAATTTGTCTTTAATGCCTTAAGATATAGAAACTAACTCTTTCTTTTTCTCAAATTCCAGACGCAAGAGAAAACAACATTGTGCAAGGAGTCCCTCTCAAATACACTTCACTTGATTGCTTCCATCGGAAGCTAAGTCACATACATTGTGCATGCAATGAGTTGTAATGCCATGCCATCCAAGATGTACACTCCAAAATCATGAATACAAAGACATTTTTGGCCGCTCAAACATTATTTCAAAAATGTACACTTTTCATTGTTTCAAAACTTTACACATTGTATTGTTTCTTTCAAAATGTATACAAAAGGGTGATAATTATTGCTACCTTTACCTGCCTCTACTCTCCTGCCCCCTCCCTCGGTTGCTGCCATTTCTCCCCTATCCTCTCCCCCAATTAATGCTCCTTCTCCCTTGGGGGATTCTGGTCTCGGGTTCCCTTTTGCATCATTCAAATGCATGGACCTCCTCCATGGCTTCCCATGCATCTTGCACCTGCGAAGCTTTCCTTTGTTCTCGCTCTTTTCGCTGATGTGTAACCCAATCCTCTACTTCTATGGTGTCTGCATAATATTGATTGATTTCCTCTTGCGTGTTTCAAATCTCGTTTTGAGACTGCTCGGTCAGCTACATTGATTCTTCAATGCAAGCCCTCTCAAACTCCTCAGCTTGAGCACTTTCCTCTCTTGTTGACCGTCTATGCACCAAAATTATAATATGTTAAATGGCCATTAGAAAAAAAAATTGCACATCATAGGGGATTTAGTTATGTAATTGAAGGTCTTGTAGAAGCATGATAATAAGAAAGTAAGTAAAGAAGTTACTTATTTCAATATAATATTTGCAGCAATACAAGCATTGAAACAACACATGTACTTACATTTAGTATATCCAAAATTTGGCTAACAAGGAGCATAGCATTCATACATGTCCATCGGTCGTAGCTATAATCATCAACCTGCATGGATACGCTGACCGGTCGGTGCTGAGTGGAAATCCCTAGATCATGTTTTAACAACATGTGCTCTACACAACATACAATTTTTTTTGCAACACTACATACATAAGCACTTGCTTCAGTAAGGCATTACAAACAGACACTACAAGCAGACTCATAAAGATGTACCTTACATCTTTACACACCCATGGAACCCCTTGCTTTGCCCAGAATTTTCGTAGTAGACAATCCTCTCTTCAACATCGAATAACAACTGACTCCAATGTTCTCTACACAAAAAACACCAAAACCATCAAGGATGAGGAAAAAGAAGATCCTAAATCCAACATAGTTTTTACTATGCAAGACGAAACTCATGTTTGATTGTATGCAGTGACCAAAAAGTGTGCTAGATTCTAATTTACTATGCTGAACCAACCCATCAACGCCAAAAAGAAACTTTTTTGTACCAAATCATAAACAAGATAAGCGGATCTATTACGTATATTTTGTCATGCATGCCCATGGGCAGATGAGAGATAGCGTACCTAACATGAATAAATGCTAGAAATTAGATTGCTTAGTGGATATAGTGAAAACCAAGCAAATCAGGGCCTTGAAAAATTCATTCAAGTCCCTATTTTCTTGGTTCTGACCCAAACTGCCCTAAGATATGAGTCAGAACCAAGCAAATCGAGAATCAATACCGCAAAAACATGGGTCAATACCGAGAGAATAGGGGTCTTCAAACTTTCCAAGGATCCCTATTCACCCTATTTTGACCCCAATAGCGTGACCTATAATGAAATTGAAATGTACCACATAGCAATGTTGATGACTATATCCATTGCATTAGCATTGGAAAATTTATGCATGCATAGAAAATCTTGTCGATCAAGATTAAAAATGCAGACCTCCTCTGACCTTCTGGGCAGATGTATCTTTGCATGAAGAGGCACTGAATTGGCCAACACTTGCAGTTCCTCTTTGTTTTCTTTGTTGATTTGCTCTACAAGATGCCAAAGTTTTGGCAGAGGCTCTTTCTCTGTGTTGGATGGTCATTGCTCTACATTGGTCGGCCCTTTGAAAGAAGAGGTTTCCCCTTGCTTTTATTAAGTTGTCTCTGGCTCTACCTGTGCGGGCTCCTTCCTGACTTCCTCACGGTCCTCCTTGACTGGCTTGATCTCCTCCCTGACTAGATTAGGCTGCTGGAGTGGAGTTGTACCTAGCTCGAGTACTCCCTCAGGCTTGGGATTTGCATGCCCATCTGTTTGGGCTAAGAAGTGATCATACCTCTCAACACATGATCGGGTGCTTCTATTGCTGTCAACCCTTGAAGGCTCTGTCTCTCATGCACAAGAATAGAGAGGGGGGATGTTAAGAATATCCATTGTTCTACTGTCCTGGATAGGTACTGGTGGAAGCAACCCATCGTAGAGAAAATGTAGCCTCCGAAGGGTGTCAAAATACCGAGGCATAATTGTGACATGACGGCCATGGGTAGCCATGATATCCATCAATTAAGAATTCAACAAGGTAGTCTTCTACAATCTCGTGCAGGCAAAGAAGATCACTTCTAGCCCATCACATGCCCACTCTCCAATTCTTGCATATCTCTCACACTACTTGCTAAAATAGAAGCCGTGGGATGTCCAGTTGCATGTGTCTTTTGATACTTCACAACACCTATAGGAATCATATGTGTCCCCCATATTGGCGTCTTCTTATTTGAGCATGCTAGGACTCACGTGTCTCTCTTCTAGGCTGGTTTCATGAGCCATCTCTACAAACATCATAAATAAAAACTGCAGGACATTCTGTGAGTGAATGTCTCTTTCACAAAAGGGGCTCCAATTGATGATGGTTAGTACCAAGCAAAGAAGAGCACCAAACAGAGTTCTTCCACCCCCATTCTCTTGGTATTGACCTCACAATTTAGAAATGCACAAATATATAATAGCATACCTTGCACTGTGTGTAGAGATCTAAGGCAAAAGAGGATGCAAAAAGAGGCATGCGAGCATAGTTAGGATTTTTAATGCTTTCCATGCATTCATTGGTGAGAAACTTGTACCAAGGAAGACCGCACAAGGAGCTTGCAAATAATGAAATATTTTTTTATGATATATCATATTTGGAACCTAGAATATCATCTAGCTAGGGTCGTGTAACTCCTTTGCCACTTCCATGTTCAAAAGGGGCTCCAATTGATGATGGTCAATACCAAGCAAAGAAGAGCACCAAACACAGTTCTTCCGCCACTATTCTCTTGGTAATGACCTCACAAATTAGAACTACACAAATATATAATAACATACCTTTGCACTATGTGTAGAGATTTGTGCCAACAAAGCGAGGCAGAAGAGGATGCAGAAAGAGGCATGGGAGCGCTAGAGAGGCTGAAGAGGATGCTGAAAGAGGGTTGGGAGCACAATTGTTGCAAATGGGAGTCTAATACTTGTCCTTTTATTGTTTTGTCCCTACGTAAACGCTCAACTGAGGCAAGGGTAGAGTTAAATGCTAGGCAGGATGGGAGCACTAGAGAGGCAGAAGAGGATGCGAAAAGAGGGTTGAGAGCACAAGTGATGTAGAAGGAAGTGTCTTACTTGTCCTTTTACTGTTTTCTCACTACATGTACACTAAGTAGAGGTGGGGTATAAAAGGCTAGGGAGGGGTAGGCTGATGCTCAAAGGCTGTCATAACTACCTCAGACTTAGGAGAATGTGGCTCTTTAATGAGCATCATTTATAATTTGATAGTGATTGGTCAACCATACTACATGAGAATCTTAGTCTCTTTATTGAGTTTACACTGATTTTCCTTGTGATCACAACCCACGCGCCTTTTTTGAGTTACCATTTGGCATCAGAAATCGATCACCATTGCAATCACCATCTCCATCTCCAAATAGGAGAAACAGATCACCCTTGCCTTTGCCTTTTTTGTGATTTGTCTCTCATCCACCTCTAGCGATTTTGCACTTAGCGACCTCTAAAGCTTTGAGTTTGTTACTACCATGTCACCATTGCCCTTGCTTTTGCCTTTTCACGATCTTCCTCTCAGTCACCTCTTGCAATCCTTGCTCTCAGTGACCTCCAAGGCTTTGAGACTGTTACCTGCCACATCACCATCCACCTCGGTGCCATTGAATATTGCAGAGATAGGTTCTGTGTGTGTGTGTGTGTGTGTGTGTGTGTGTGTGTGTGATCTTTCTCCTTTGCATGTGTGTTTCACCTTTATGCGCACCGAAGCCACTGCGTCAAGGGATTAGGGTACATGGGGAACAACACTTCAAGGGAGAGTAGTTGTTAGGGTTAGATTAGAAGGCTCGTAGCATGGTAATGTTGTGGTCACATGATGCCAAAATTGGCATAGTTACAAATCATACCAATTAGTTGAGATTCTCTGGGCATAGTGTAAGGTTCAAGGCATAGTTGGAATAATAACTCATTGTGTAACCATGCAAGGCTATGGTTGTTCATTTAATGCTATGTTTGGGCATAGTGAGTGAGTGGGACTAGATATCTCTTATTGAGGGGGACTAGATATCTCTTATGATGAAATTTAATGCTCTGCGTGACCCTCTATGCCACATGGACATGGGTATAACATGAATTCTATTGACGTTATCACTTGGGTCAGTCTGACCCTCTATGCCAAATGGACATGGGTATAGCATGAATTCTATTGACGTTATCACTTGGGTTAGAACCAAGCAAATAGGAGCCTTGGGGGATTCTTCAGTCCCTTATTCGCTTGATTCTGACTCTCATCACGTGAATGACCTCAACACACGAGCCAAAACCAAGCAAATAGAGACCTTGAGGGATTCTTGGGGCTCACTGTTTGCTTGGTGTTGGCCCATGTGTTAAAAGGACATGGATACAACATGAATTGTATTGAAATTATCACATGGGTCAGAAGCAAGCAAATAAGGGCCTTGGGGAAGTCTTCAGGCCCCTATTTTCTTGGTTCTGACTCTCATCATGTGACCTGTTATGACCTTAACACACGGGTTTTCTCTAGGCTCACTATTTGCTTGGTTCTCACACAAAATATTGTTCAATATATAATAGTAGTTTTGGCTTGCTATTTCTTTCAGACATGGTGAACATAGTCCTAGAGATGGACAATGTAGGAGAAGAAACATGTGAAGAAAAATTGTACACGTTCTTATACAACTCCCATGCTCCTCACCGTGCACCAGAACGATCTAGAATGTTTAATGCATTGTTTTTTCTAGAGGATCATTAAATGCTCAATTGAGTACCTAGAAACGCATTCGCAACAATATGAAGCAGTCATTTGTGACGATTCCCTGACAATTGCTGGCATGCAATATGTGCCCCAACCAATATTGACCTTCACAAGAGTGTGGCAAGGAGATTGAATTGCTATCTAGAAAATTGTCCCTCCAATGCATTGCTTGTCCAAGATAGATGTCTTAGGCACTCTAAAAAGTGTTGCTTAGTGGAATTCAACCACAGGTTTGTCTGCTACTTGTACTTGATGAAGGATGGTGAGTTAGTAACTTCCCAGTCATGGTAATTTCCTATTGGCCCCGGGAGGAAAAGGTAGAGAATGTGGAGGTATAGTTTGACCCAGAAGAAGAGCAGGTTGAGGTATTAAAGAAAACAATTGATGCAGGCTTAACTCTTGCTTCTCTTGTGAATGCAGCATTAGGAAGCAAGCAAGAAAGCCCAAATGAGGAAGGGTATTTTCCTTTGAATTGCGCTCCCGCTCCCAGCTTTGCTATGGTGGGAAATATTAACTACATTTTGCTCACAAATATTATGCATGAGTTGAATATACGGAAGGACTATTGCCAATCTGCAATTGCAGTTTTTTGTGAGGTAGACATAGGATTTTTGGAGGATGATGGAGTGGACCAACATCTCCTTGTTGACACAACTATCCACGACACATAGTTCACCTTAAGGGGACAACTAATCAAAATAACATTCAACAAAGCAAAGTCCTGGAGAAGCTGAATTACCAATAAATGAGTAGTTCCAATCAACCACAAGAGAACTTGGCTTGGAAAGCATGGTATCCATGTGGCACCTATAGCCCAGATAGAAAATAGTCAGTCTATTCACTTGTGGGGAAGGTCCATGCTAGAAATGGATGAGATGGTTTTGGAGATGGCCCAATGATGAAATATTGAGATCAATTTTCTTGTTGATAGGTGCTTGTGTATGACGATAGTTTCCTTAGAAGAGTAGGAGGCTCCAGGCAAGGGCTTCTCACTAGAGTACAAGGCAAGGATGCGGCATTGTATCACTATAGCGGGCATTTCAACCACAAAAAGGTTTGTACAAATCAATTCAAGTACTTGAGTCTATTGTACGCATCTCAATTATGACCCTTGAGCATTTTAATATGTTTTGTACATCATAATATACTACAAGGAATACTCTAAGGACAATGAAAAGTTTCCTTTATTTTCAATGAAAGTTATTACAAGATTGTGTGGTGGGTATCCCCTGCCATTGAATACAGAAAGGCTAATTGTGATAGAGAAATAGTTTGCTCTACACGTCTTTGGCATTGGGTATGGGTTCCAAGCACTCAGAGCCCCCTATTTCATGTCCTACACAACTAAGACTTTGGTGGTGGCAAGAGTTGAAGACCCATAGAGCTTAGATCCATAAAACAAAAGGCTATTTTTTAGGTAAATAACACTCTTGATGCCATGTGGATGCTGCCATCGAGAGAGGAAAGAGTTTGTCTAGGGGGCTTGCACGTCAAACAGGTACACAATGAGGAAGAAGGAGGTGCAACGAAAAGGATAAAAACAACGGGCTCATGCTCATCTCTCCGGTCTAGACTCTTGATTGTCACCACCTTGCATAGTGCTCCCCCACATTTGAGTTTAGCCCTTTGCTTGTTTTCTTTGTGGATGTATTGTAAATATGGGCATGGTCCTTCTGACTTGGTCTATGACTAATTTTTCAATAAGTTCATTGGAGTAACTCTGATAGGATATTGTCTCTATCCTTGCCTCCCATGTGTTTGATATGAAGTTCTTGCCATGTAGTGAGTCTTTTCCATGCCTTGTGTGGACCATATTGACAATGATCCGTATGTCTTGGCAAAATATGGACCATGGTTGAACATTATGTGATCCATTGGAATAAAACAAAATGGTGAGTAGACTAGAGTTCAAAATGTTGTTTGCATATGGAGCATGCTAGCTCACCATGTAAGGAATGATATGTTTTCCACCCCACCCTTCCAGGTATGCCTTCTTTGAATCTAGCAAGGCTACTTGAAATGATGTGAACTTACTTTTGTCCCAAGAATACTGCTCAACGTAATGGAAAATTTTATCAAGTGATTTCCACACATTTGCCTTTTGATTTTGGATTGCCCCCCCATCAGAATTGTCTTTAACCACTCTGTGTAATTGTTTCCATTGTTGTGAACAGGTTTCTCCTCTCCTCTCTATTAGAGTCTTTGAGGCTAAACCCAAGAAACATTCTAGCCTTCGAGCCGCCTATCGATGCTTTCCTAGGTACCTTGTAACAACTTTGAGACATCTTAGGATCCTCTTCAATTTTGACATTTCCTCCATGCAAACCAATGTCTTAGAGCACTCCCTCTAATGCTTTGATGACTCTTTGTGACTCACTCTCTAGCTTTAAGGTCCATGAAAAATATATGTACAAATGAACCACCTTTTCAGTTATTTTGCAAAGTTCATGAAGTGGACATGAACTTTACTCAGAGGAATATCAAGCATTGACCTAAAAGATTTATCTTGAAGATGTGTGTTGGGAGCTCTACTCCATTACACACTCTCAAGATATTGTGCATCAGCCATGCAGTATAAGCATAGATTTGTCACAGTTGCATTGTGCATTATGTTGTACATGCACTTAAGAGTCTTTAAGTCACCTGCCTTCCATTTGTGAGATGCCACTCTCATCGAGTATTGTTTGCACTTCCATTGGTTCTAGTTGGTTCTCCTTCATGAAGGAGGTAAGGAGCCTCCCTTTCAATTTATGAAATTTTTTAATGAGTTATCATTTCTTCAACGGCTTGTTTTGGAACTAGACGGTTGTAATGTACTCCGACATTTGAACCTACTTTGTTCGAGTTTGGATGTAGAAAAGACTTGCAAAGATAGCACTATGCGTCATGATAAATAATAAGAAAGTGTAACACATATATAGGATACAAAAGCGAGACAAAAGCAAAAGAAAACTTTGAGTTACCTTAAAGCTTGTATTCATTTTTCAGACTTGTGATCTTCTTCTCAAGGCTTTGGATCATCTCTCTATTTGTGATAAAATCTTATGAGCACATGTTTCGTTAAGTTTCTTGACTCTTTCCAAATGGCAAGCAAACATTCTCGAGCAAAGATAAAATCGAGCGACTTTCTCACAAACATTGAGCTTTGTTAATAGTAGCCATCAAGCATCTTTGTTTTGTTGTTTGATGAGAAATGGGAAGGAAGAGCATACATAGAGAGCACACACAGTGAGGAGAGAGACTTCTTGAAGGGTGAGAAAGAGGAAGATATGAACAATCATAATTTGCATAGGCACATGAAATCATTTCCTATAAAGCCAAAATAAAGTAATATTGGATAGCACAACAATTTCAATTTCCATTAGCACATATTGACATCTCCTCTCATTGTTGCTTTAACATTAGCTAGTAGATAACTTTCATGAAGTGGAAAATTGTAAAAAGGAATATACCAGCTAATCTAGACATATCAAGCAAGAAAGAATTTAACAAACAACATTCAAATAAAACATTAGATGTCCATGTAGCATACTCTCTCTAAGCTCGTGTTCATTACATGTGCATATCTTCTCCATCTCTCTCCTGCCGTTCACAACATGCCTCTTTGGAGCACATGGCACCACTGTCCATTTATCTCTCTCTCTCTCTCTCTCTCTCTCTCTCTCTCTCTCTCTCTCACACACACACACACACACACACACACACACACACACACACACACACACACACACACACACACACACACACACACACACACACACACACACACACACACACACACACACACACACACACACACACACACACACAGAGTCGACATGGTAGGGACCTCCAAAAAACCCCCAAAAAATCCCCAAAAACATTTTTAAAAAAATCATGAAACAGACCAATGTGGACAAGAGATTTTTTTTTAAGTTTTTGGTAGCATGTGTATGATTCTAAAAATTAAAAAGGGAAAGAATCAAAAGTAGATGCATTATTTTTAGGTGGGCACTCTTGCTTCTCTCTCTCTCTCTCTCTCTCTCTCTCTCTCTCTCTCTCTCTCTCTCTCTCTCTCTCTCTCTCTCTCTCTTTCCATGTGGTTCCAAAGCACTTTCTCTAGGCTCTCTCGCATTACTTCGAGGGACTGCCCACCAATGCATCTTTGTTTCTCAAAGCATCTTTCAAAGGTGGTGGGCAATGGCAAGCCACAAGCAAAACTCTCCCAAAGGGAGAACTCAACAACCCAAGGGTGACTCTCTCTCTCTCTCTCTCTCTCTCTTTGTGTGTGTGTGTGTGTGCAGATGCATGTGAGAAGGTGTGCATTCTTTCAAGCAATTTGGAGGGGGTATATCGCTGTATACTAATGTGATAATCTCTCTTGGGCCCAGGAGCAAGTATTAAATCATCTATGTCCTAGATTTTGATAGCATGTCGGGAGGGTGCTAGTGCCTCTCTCATGTGATGGACTAATTGGTGGGCTGCAATGTTGTCTTGTAAAGTAGCCATCTCCCAAACAAAACTACAAACCATATGATTACATTGTGATCCTTGGTTATAAAACCACCTTAATCTTGTGCACCAGCTCTTTTTACCAACCACAGAGTTAAGGACGATAATTGAGACATTCTCCGATAAAGGGATGGGAGGACCCTGCTTAGTTGTGGGATCCCAATCCAACATAATCTTGACTTTGATGCCTAAGACACCCTGTCTGAAAATCACGTGAAAAAATTGAATGTTATCTCATGCGGGGTGGTTGCAGACAACTGGAGCGCCAAAGGTGCCTTGATCATACAGAGTCCACGAGAAGGGAGGATGCAAAAATCAAAGGTTGCATAGAAGTGTCATCAAATGGAAAAGATTAGAGCTGGAGTTGCTAGAGAGAAAAAAGGGGCGATGGCCTGTGGTGGTAACAAAATGGTGCAAAGCCGAGAGGTTTCGAATCCATATACACAGGCCGCCTAGATGAAATCAGATACCCATCTATGAATTTCATAGATTTCGACCATTGGGCTCTAAACTTGCCACCGACAATGACCTCATAACTCTTTGCACCTCTCTCCATAACAAACCTCAACACAATACCATAGCAAGCCCTTCTAATAGCAAGTCCTCCAAGGAGCTTGTAGCGGAGAGACTCGGCTTGTGCAATTTAGTGTGAGGGCCTATCAGGTAGAGATGATGCACAGTTTGTTGGCCATGCATGTTGTCTCTCGCTCTCTCTACCGAAAACTTAAAAAAAAACCTCTTGAAAGAGTCCGCGTCTGCAAATAATGGATGTCCTATTGTAGTTATGGTTTCTCTCTTGTTTTTTATCTTTTGCTAGAGAGAAACCATAACGTTAGGAGGAGACCATTATTTGCAAAAGAGGAGGGAGATAATTGCGGTTCACCAAATGCAACCGAGAGAGAGAGAGAGAGAGAGAGAGAGAGAGAGAGAGAGAGAGAGAGAGAGAGAGAGAGAGAGAGAGAGAGAGAGAGATAGTTCTATTATCATCCTCGGAGGTCAAATATGACCTATGGGACCAAATGAACATGTCACATGGTGTGAGTGGAGGTCATAAGTGACTCTCGATGCTCAAAAATGGCTGAAATGAGTGTCGCAATAGAGAGTCCACATAGTGGTTGGGAGAGGAAGGTATGTAGGGAGAGCTCATGGCTAAATATATGGGGAAAAGAGGACCTAATGTGGTCAAAAATTGAGCACTCAAGTAGTGTGTGGTATTCACTCTCTCGCACTTAGCGAGGGCATAAGGTGCAAAGTCAATGAGACTCCTTGCCAGTGCCCCAACGTCCTGTCTCGCAACGTAGAGAATGGGAGCTAAGACGAATGGAGGCAATGGTGCGGATCGCACTCAATGGGATGGGCTCAAGGATGTAGGGATGGGTTTGGTTACCGCGCTCGGAGAAGAAGAGAGATTTGTAGTTTGGGGCAATGTGTGTGGTGTAATGGTTGAAGCGAGAACCTCCGGATTTCTCCCACGCCGTGATACATTGGCGTTGTAAGAAGGCCTCATTAACTTGGGAGTCGATCAATGCATCCTTGACCAAGTGACATGTATCCCATCTTCCAAACCATTTCTTGATGTCAAGCATCCACCCCGAACTTAGTATTTTGCTCTTGCATGTCTTTTGGACCTTTTGACTTGCTTCATATGTGATTCTAGGAAGTCGATACAAAGAGCTATGTTGTGTCTTAAGCATATACTCCACAACCCTTTGCATGTCCATGACCTCGATGGGAAGCTACCTGGACTCAAGAAGTAAGAGCATGTAGGGTGTTTGTGTCTTGACTTGGAGAAAGTTGGTGAGAAAACGCTTTTGGACATTCTCAAACTCTTTCCAAGTAGACTTCCCGATGCTACCACCCCACACCTCCACTCCATAAAGAAGCACCGGTGTCACCAATGTGTCAAACAGGTACTTTTTGAGAGCCCAACACTTGATCTCTCCAGCATTGCACATGTTCTCAAATGCATAATAAGCCCTCTTTCCGGCTTCCAAGCGACGCATTGCGAATTCCTTCCATCTATGATTGGATGGAACCTCAAGGCCAAGGTACTTGAAGCTATCTACCACTTCAAGTTGCTCATTGTTGTATACAATCCATGGATTTTCATCATTGAGGGTCTTTACAAGCATAACCTTGGTTTTGGATCCATTCATGATCAGCCCGCTATGTAGGCAAAAGCGTTTCAAGACACTCATAAGCTTTTGTGCATCTTCTAAGGTATGTTCCAAGAGCACTACATCATCGGCATAAAGCAAAAGCATGATCACCGCATTTCCGATCTTAACCTTTTCTATGCCTTCTTGTTGCATAAAATCAAGAACCATGCATTCCAATTCATCAATGAGTAGCCCAAAGAGGGTTCGGGAAAGTGGGCATCCTTGTTTGACACCAATGGTGCTTGCAAAAAATTCTGAAATTCCATCTCTCATACGTAGTCGATGTATCACTTTTTGGTAGATGCGAAAGACTGCATGCATAAATTCTTTCGACACTTGAAGGCTTTGCATACGTCTCCAAATATTTCCTTGCAGTACCATATCAAAAGATTTCTTGAAATCCACAAAGCAACAATACAACTTTTTTCCTTTCAATCGAGACGTTTTCATAAGAACTCGAAGAGTGACAAGGTGATCAATAGTGCTATGATGCTTTCAAAAACCTGCTTGGCTAGCGCACGTTTGCCGCTCTTTTCAGCCCATTCACTTATCTTCATCTCCATGATACATCCAAATAACTTTGCCATCAAGGAACCAACCATTATAGTGCGATAGTTGTTCACATTGTTTACATCTCCTCCTTTGTGAAAAGGTTTGATCCAATTTTCACTCCAATCATGAGGCATGCCATGCTGAAGTGCAAGGTTAAACATATTACATATCCAATATCGTGTTTTCTTGCTTGTCCATTTAATCATTTCAGCCTTGACACCTTGAAGGTCCCCTGCCTTGCGGGTAGCAAGTTTCTCAAGCGCGCAACATACATCTTCAATGGTAAAGAAGGGAGGCATAAACGGAAGGGACCTACAACACTCCATCTTATTAACATTGGGTTGCTCATAGAGGTTCTTGCAATGCGTATACATATCCTCAAGAGTCAAGTCACCAAAGATCTCAACACGCTTGCCTTTTAGAGTTTGCCAAAACTTGCCACATGCATTTGCTTTCTCTTGCGCTAAAAGAAGTTGTTTTTTGACTTCCCACCTTCTCCTCTTTTTTTGAACAAGTGCTTTGTATGTGTGTGAATGTTCCTAGTAATGTTCCTTGTCTTTGCTTGCATCCAACCTTAGCAAGTGTTTTCGGGCTTGACTACATTCCATGTCGAACCATTTCTTCTTGGTGCTACCTTTCTTAGATCTTTTGCAAGACATGTGTTTCACCGAAAAGCATTCCCTCACACAAGAGAAAATTACTTTTTTAAAAACTTTCCACTTGCATTCTAATGTTGAGCTCTCTTGATGCTCTGTCATGCTTAACATTTGGTCCACCATATTGGCATATACAAGTGCTCATTTGAAGTCTAGACGTAGGTACGAATGATTCACATCATGATTGGAGGCACATGCTCGGGTCTTTTACCACAATTGAGGTCAATACATAGCATCCTATGATCCGATTCCGGATTCCATTCACCAAGTGTAAAGTTTTGTATGCATTCTATAGTGGCTTCCAAAAACAACGTATAGTCGATCACACTATTACCATTGTGCTTTCTACATGTAAAGTCATTGGTGACTTGCCATAAAGATACACCATTTGCAATGAGCATTCCAGTACTATTGCACATATGTAGAAGTGACTTTCCATAGTGATCCAATTCTTTTGCATCATTAGAACTTCGATTATACATGTATGAGTCATCCATTCTTCTTGAGACATGCGGCATGTCAACTTGTTGTGTATCGTGCTGTAACGTATTTGTGCGAGCATTCATGTCTCCAAAGACAATGACTTCACCTTGGTCCTTGTAATGAGAAATGTCTTCCTCTAGTTCAACAAAGGGCTGATCTCTATCCATATCCAAGCGAGCATAGAAGTTGGAGTCATAGTGAGGAATGCAGCAACCAACCACAAACATGACTTGACCATTGGGTGGGCTGATTTTCAGACATAAGTAGCATTTATACTTATCTTCTTTGACAATAGAAACATCTTTCAAACCCATTTTGATCATACATGCTATGCCTCCTTGGCCTCTACGTTGCTTTGCATTTTTGGTCCACATCAAAGAATGCACTTTGTCAAATCCAAGAATTCATTGCGCATCATGCTCCCATGTTTCGACAAGAAGTCTCACATCGGAGTCATTGGTAAGCTCATCAATGCCAATTCCCGCATTCCATGGATAGCTGTTACAATTCCAAAAGCTTATTTGCAAGCGTGAGTTGGTCTCATAGATCATGTGTCCCTGTTTGTTGGGTGGACTTGCATCCTCCTCAAGTGACTTTTCTTCTTGAGATGACACCTTGACCTTCTTGGTTCTTTCCTCATATGCTTTGCGATGTACATTTTGTTGCATAAGAGTGTGATCCTTATATACATTACAACCTGTTCCTTTGAGGTAGATCCAACTATTGTCAAGGATGATCTTTCTCTTTACCTCATCAGCCATGGTACATACAATGGGTCTTTCTCCCGAGCGAGGGACTCCTTGTTTTCCAACTCGATGTGCACCATAAGCCATGATTCTAGACATGCCAAAGTGTGTAGCAAAAAACTTAGCAACCGCAAGAGATTGGGGTGTTTCCATGCTTTCCTCCTTGATTCCACGAATGACGATGTTCTTTGAGAGTTTTTGCCGTTATTGCAATTCTTGAGTGTCCACATTCTCTACATTATTTTCTTGGACAACGGCTTGCATGATAGGAGATGTAGAAACCACATTATCCTTACATATATCAGCCCATGATTTGGATGCATTTATCATCTCATATACATCATGTCGTCTTGTATCTATTGTTTCCTCTTTCAATACATGATCACTCTCAACTTTGCTCAAGCGCTCTTTGAATACATTCATGTCCACAAGAGAGTGCTTACATTCTTGAACTTCATTCTCAAGATGCACCAAGCCTGTTGTTTGCATTTCAAGAACCTTCTTGAGGTGCTCATTCTCCACAACAAGAACTCTTAAAGTACCATTCTCCATTGTAAGTGCGCGCAACTCTTCACCTTGCTTGTTGACGGTTTCTTGTAATGAGATCAAGTAAGCCATGATCATTGCTTCCGTTGTTGTAGACGATGTGGTTGGATTAGCATCCAAATTCCTTGGAGATTTTGCATCATTCTCCATGGCGAGTGTGGATTTTCTACCCTTGCGAGTTTTGTCCAACATTGCCTTCAAGTCGGCAACAAAAATGCAAAGTTTCGACAGTTTTTTTAGTTCTGAGATCTTGTTACAGCAAAGCCTTCCATTGCTCAGAAAAATTATGTCTTTACATCAATGCGTAGAGGGCTTTGTGCTCTTTGATTGAGGCTATAGATCACCTAAATTGGAGTTCAAATGAAGAAGAGAGAGAGAGAGAGAGAGAGAGAGAGAGAGAGAGAGAGAGAGAGAGAGAGAGAGAGAGAGAGATTCTTTTCTGCACCTATGATTGTATTTGGTGTCCAATTTGCAAAGCGTTGTAATGCCGTCCAAATCAAAGGACAGCATGACTCCCACTGCAGAAACCAAGCAAAAGGCAGGACATTTATGCAGCTGGCTAGGAAGAAGCCCGTTTTAGACGAGAGAGAGAGAGAGAGAGAGAGAGAGAGAGAGAGAGAGAGAGAGAGAGAGAGAGAGAGAGAGAGAGAGAGAGAGAGAGAGAGAGAGAGAGAGAGTTGGCTAGTAGCCACATTACAAAAAAAAACTCTTGAAACGGTGTGCATCAGTGTGGACTCTTTCAGAAGGTTTTGTTTTTGGGGGGGAGAGAGAGAGAGAGAGAGAGAGAGAGAGAGAGAGAGAGAGAGAGAGAGAGAGAGAGAGAGAGAGAGAGAGAGAGAGAGAGAGAGAGAGAGAGAGAGTTCTATTATCGTCCTCAGAGGTCAAATACGACCTATGAGACCAAATGAACATGTCACGTGGTGTGAGTGGAGGCCATAAGTGACTCTTGATGCTCAAAAATGGTTGAAATGAGCGTCGCAATAGAGAGTTCACATCGTGGTTGGGAGAGGAAGGTATGTAGGGAGAGCTCATGGTGGCTGAATATATGGGAAAAAGAGGACCTAATGTGGTCAAAAGATGAGCACTCAAGTAGTGTGTGGTACTCACTCTCTTGCACTTGACGAGGGCATAAGGTGCAAAGTCGATGAGACTCCTCGCCAGTGCCCCAACATCCCGTCTCACAACATAGAGAATGGGAGCTAAGATGAATGGAGACAATGGTCCGGATTGCACTCAATGGGATGGTCTCAAGGATGTAGGGATGGGTTCGGTTACCTCGTTCAAAGAAGAAGAGATATTTTTAGTTTGGGGCAACGTGTGTGGTATAATGTTTGAAGCGAGAACCTCCGGATTTCTCCCAAGCTATATTACATTGGTGTTGTAAGAAGTCCTCATTAACTTGGGAGTCGATTCATGCATCTTGACCAAGTGACATGCATCCCATCTTCCAAACCATTTCTTGATGTCAAGCATCCAGGCCGAACTTAGTATTTTTCCTTGCATGCCTTTTGGACCTTTTGCCTTGCTTCATATGAGATTCTAGGAAGTCAATACAAAGGGCTATGTTGGGTCTTAAGAATGTACTCCACAACCCTTTGCATGCCCAAGACCTCAATGGAAAGCGATCCGAACTCAAGAAGTAAGAGCATGTAGGGTGTTTGTGTCTTGACTTGGAGAAAATTGGTGAGAAAACGCTTTTGGACATTCTCAAACTCTTTCCAAGTAGACTTCCCGATGCTACCACCCCACACCTCCACTCCATAAAGAAGCACCGGTGTCACCAATGTGTCAAACAGGTACTTTTTGAGAGCCCAACACTTGATCTCTCCAGCATTGCACATGTTCTCAAATGCATAATAAGCCCTCTTTCCGGCTTCCAAGCGACACGGCAATCCTTCCCTTTATGATTGGATGGAACCTCAAGGCCAAGGTACTTGAAGCTATCTACCACTCAAGTTTCTCATTGTTGTATACAATGCATGGATTTTCCTCATTGAGGGTCTTTACAAGCATAACCTTGGTTTTGGATCCACTCACTATCAGTCCCCTATATAGGCAAAAGTGTTCCAAGACACTCATAAGCTTTTGTGCATCTTCTCGCAGTACCATGTCAAAAGATTTCTTATGGATTTCCTCGCGGTACCATGTCAAAAGGTTTCTTGAAATCCACAAAACAACAATACAACTTTTTTCCTTTCAATCGAGACGCTTCCATAAGAACTCGAAGAGTGACAAGGTGATCAATAGTGCTATGATGCTTTTGAAAACCTGCTTGGCCAAGCACAAATTTGCCGTTCTTTTCACCCATTCACTTATCTTCATCTCCATGATACATCCAAATAACTTTTCCATCAAAGAAACAACCATTATAGTGCAATACGGTTGTTCACATTGTTTACATCTCCTCCTGTGTGCAAAGATTTGATCCAATTTGTACTCCAATCGTGAGGCATGCCATGCTGAAGTGTAGGTTAAACATATTGTGTATCCAATACCGTGTAGAGAGAGAGAGAGAGAGAGAGAGAGAGAGAGAGAGAGAGAGAGAGAGAGAGAGAGAGAGAGAGAGAGAGAGAGAGAGAGAGAGAGAGAGAGGTTCATTTCTATACCTCCTGTTCTAATGGCGCCCAAATTAATGAAAAGCGTATCTCCCACTACAGAATCAAAGAAAAAGGCATAGAAGAGCCTCAATGCAGATAACAGGCTGGCTGGGAAGAAGCCCACTATAGAGAAGAATCCTATTGCTGCCAAGGAATGTAGTGAAAAGAAGAAGAAGAAGAAGGCCAGTAGCATCGAGACTTACTAGATTTACATTTTCAAAGTACTCAAGCACGTGTATCCCAACACTGGTATCTTCTCCAAATCCATGGGCATCATGAATTTGTTCATCAATTACTTTTTTGAGAAGATTGCACAAGAGGTAGCCCGCCTTGGTTGCTACAACAAGAAGTCCACCATCACCAGGAAGGAGATTCAGACTGTAGTGTGGCTTCTCTTACTTGGTGAGCTTGCAAATCATGCAAGCTCTAAAGGTACCAAGGCCGTCATTAAGTTGACTACTGCTTGTTGAGGGTCTTTTAAATTAATGTGTTTGGCAAAGGTTAGCGGGATCTTGAGTCATTGGCATTTGTAAAGAATAGTGCGCTTGTTCATACTTTTTGTAGGATCATAGTGTTACTACTAGCTTCAAAGTGGGTTTGCAAATGAAGCTTTAACCATTGCGTCGGGTTTTTCCCATTTCTATGTACCACAACTATCAGAAAAGGAAGATCAAATGCAAAACTAGTTTCTCTCAAAGCAAAAACAAAGAGAGAGAGAGAGAGAGAGAGAGAGAGAGAGAGAGAGAGAGAGAGAGAGAGAGAGAGAGAGAGAGAGACGCACAACGCAACCCTCCCAACACCCCCACCTCCTCCTCACAGCGTCAAGAAGAGGAAATCATTTGCGACGGGTAGCAAGCAGTACATCATCATCATTATCAACCTCGCACGATTTCACAGTGTCCTTGAGCATTGAACCACCCAAAGCGGGTATCCCGGACCTGTAGCGTCTAGTAGACTAGGTCAAAGACTTTTCAGAGTCTATTGTAGACGCCACTGAAAACGAACAGTTTCAAGTGGATGGTCGTCAATTCATCATCTTATTGTTGTATGTTTGGTGGCAACAAAAGCTATTGAATTTAATTTTCTCAGCTTCCTATCGATGGTTTATACGTACTTTCAGTAATTTTCCTAGAAGCTTTTAACTAGGATTTCTATTTATCCTCATTAAATTTTAGCTTAAAATAGGATTTTTTATCTAAATAATTACTTTAACTAATTAAATAATTATGGTATAATTATCTCGGCTTGCTAATGATGTTTTATAACTCCAATATTTATCATTTAATTATCTAAGCTAATTAACTAATTCTCTCTTTTAATTTATAGCTAAAATCAAGCAATTTTAGGTTAATTAAATAGATAAAAAAATTCTATGTATGAGCTAATTATCTTGGCTTGCTAATTAAGTTTTTAATCTTGATAATCACCATGTAATTATCTAAGCTAAATGACTAATTTCTCTCTTTAATTTATAGATAATCTCAAATAATTTTAGCTTAATTAAATAAATAAAGTAATTATCTATTCATGAGCTAATTATCTAGACTTACTAATCATGTTTTCTAATCTTGATAATTACCATTTAATTATTTAAGATAAATTACTAATTTCATACTTTAATTTACAGCTAAAATCAAACAATTTTAGCTTAATTAAATAGCTAATCTAAATTTTTTGTTAATAAGATAATTATCTTGACTAGCTAACAATGTTTTCAAGCTTTGGTAATTACCTTATAATTATCCAAGTTAGTTAACTAATTTTCCCCTTTAAGGTGCAACTAGAATCACCAAATTCTAGCTTAATTAAATAACTAATCTAATTTTTTGTTAATGAGATGATTATCTCAATTAGCTAATGATGTTTCCTAACTCTAATAATTACCTTGTAATTATCCAAGTTAGCTAACTAACTTTCCTCTTTAATTTATAGCTAAAATTAGATCATTCTAGCTTAATTAAATAGCTAATCAAATGATTTTATCTAACTTTGATAATTATTTTGTAGTTATCCAAGTTAGTTAGCTAATTTTTCTCTTTAATTTATAACTAAAATCAATTAGTTTTACCTTTATTAAATAGCTAAACAAATTTTCTATTAATAAGATATTTATCACGATTAGCTAATGATGTTTTCTAACTTTAATATTTACCTTGTAATTATCCAAGTTAATTAACTAATTTCTCTTTTTAATTATCAATAAATTTTAGTTTATTTAAATATCTAATCTGATTTTATTGTTAATGAGATAATTATCAAGGTTAGCTAATGATGTTTTCAAACTCTGATAATTATCTTCTAATTATCCAAATTAGTTAACAAACTTCCACCTTTAACTTATAGTTTAAATTAATCAATTTAGCTTAATTAAATAGCTAAACTATTTTTTTGCTAATGAGATAATTACCTCATGTTCTTAACAATGTATTCTAACTTTGATAATTATCTTGCGCTTTGTTAAGTTGGTTTACTAAGTTTTTGATTAGTTTTACTGTTAAAAACATCTAATTTTTGCCTAATTAATCAAAAAATTATGATATAATTTTCCTAGCTTCACAATATTATAAATAAGCTCTAATAATTATCTTACAGTTAGCTAAGCTTGTTCAATACAACTCTCATTAACTAAAGCCAAAATTAATCAGTATGAGCTCTAATTAGGATTAATAATTAAGTAGATTAGTAGTAGAGAATGGTTTAATCTTTGTTAATAATAGATTAATTTAAATATCTAGTAAATATCTAGGAGGTTAAGGTAAAGTCTTTAGCTTTAATGATTAATAAAACCTTTCAGTTATTTTAGTAGTTTAAAGTAGCAATGAAAACTTTCAGAGAGAATAGCAGGGTCGGTTTTTTCCTGAATTTGGTTCTCAAAATTTCTACCCATAGGTTTGTCATGCTTAAGATTCCAAAAATACCAATTTTAGCTACTTTTGAGATAGTGGTTTACCAATTTGTATGTCCAGTGCTCTCACTAAAAGTTTAGGATTCATCTCTCCGCTCTGCTGAAAAGGTGGAAACCTTACACGCAATAAATTTGTATTCTTCATGTATCATCAAGCATTATTGTATTTGGTGAACAAACCATGCAATACAAGACAAATTGTTCAATGGTTTATTATATTGATTGAGTTTGATCTCATGGTAGTGGTCAAAAAAGGACTACACATTTGTCTCGACTCACTCATGGAGAAGCACCTCGAGGAGTTGATGATGAGCTACCGGACTCATATCTATTCAATATAGAGATGGTACCAAGATGGATCACCATTGGTTCTTTGCATATTGAAAGGCAACCATCAGACAAGGCTATATAATTAGAAGGGGAATATTGATGGAATACTTAGCCACTGTATATATCCAATGGAGAAAAGTGTGTACTTGAGATAAGCTCATGTGCAAACAATGAGGATTCACAATGGAAAAATGCAAATATACCAACAATTGATGAGACTTGGAGTGCACTAGCCTCATATGCAGCAAAGTGTTTCTGACTATGCAACACTTGTGCAACTGAGGCATGTATCAAACATGCAACACTATTCAGAGTAGCAATTGCACCCAAGTGGCGCAAATACATTGTGGAATACCTGAAAAAGGGAGTCTTGCCAGAGAAGATGAGTGGACCCAAACGGAACTCAATTCCGACAGAAGATGAAAACTACATGATAATTGAGGACCCCCTTTAAAAAAGGGGAAGTGATACCAACTTACGCATTTGTGCCACTGAAAGTAAGTACATACCAATTCTTGAGCAAAAGCACATGCTGGATATGCGGACATATATATTTTTGCAGATAAAACTGTGAAAGCAATACTTCTTGGAGGAATTTGGTGGCCTACCTTATTCATGGATTCCAAGCAATATGTGAAACATTGTGACAAATGCCAGCATACCAAAGCACCTATGAAACAAGACGAAATGCCATTCTGACCTATGATGGAAGGAAGGGCCTTTGCCAAGTGGGGCATACACTTTGTTGGACCTATCTCACTACCTGCCTTAGAACGCATGCTCAATATATCATAGTGGCCACAGATTATCTAACCAAGTGGGTGGAGGCCAAAGCAACACAAAAAAAAGCAAGAATGATAGCGCAGTTCTTGTATGAAAACATCTAGATACGGCGATCGATTGAGATAGTGAGCGATCGAGGGACTCACTTTATAAATGACAAGATTGAATTCTTGTTGAGAGAATTCATATTTCTTCATTGAAATCAACTCCATATCACCCTTAAGCAAACAGACAAACGACCGAGAGCACAAACAAAGTTCTATGCACAGTGCTCACAAAAATTGTGGATGAATTGTGAGCAGATTGGGACCAAAAGCTACATTAAACTCTTTGGGCATATCGAGTAGCATACAAAACAAAACTTGGCAGAACACCCTTCAAATTTTTGGCTTTGTACTATAATTATTGGTACGGATATATAATTAAAGCAAACTCATGATGATATTTATGGCATTTTGGTACTGATGAAATGTTTGCAGGGGATTAGACTTATGAATTGGGATGATTGGGGTTTGGAATATTGAGCCTCACTAAACAACTTGAAAAAACATATCGACTAGTTACATTTGCTATGCATAACTATTAACTTTAGCAATTTGAGTTGAGGTTTAGCTTGACAGTTTTTGACGTGAAAATAACACATTTACAGCTTTTTACTTTTTAATTTAGCTTTGGATTGGTTGCTAGAAGCCTTAACCCTCATGTGAGGGTCTCAATAGAAATGGCATCGAATGGATATTTGAGAATTTGTCCATTTTACAAAGGAAATGCTGCCCAAGTTTCGACTTTTTCTTGTCATAAAATCTAGCTAATCTCTACTCGGTTGTTAGTTTCTTTGTAATTCTGGATACCAATAACAAGGGGAAGGGGTCATTGACACCTATTTTTCCCAAGTAATGCTAGTACTAACGTGCTTGTGTCCTTGGATGGTGGCAGGTAATAGGTCCTTTCCTTGGAATTACAATGTACCTACAACTGTAGAAGTGGATCTAAATATTGGATGAGTCTACGTGCAAAGGCGTATTCTAACCTTGTACATATTGTACATAGAAAAATTGATGTAGTGGATCAAATAATGTCAATGCACAAATTCAGATGCTCTATTTCTTGCCCATATGTAATGTAGCTTTAACTTTATTGATGATGTATTATTATTCATTTATAAAATCTAGTCTGGTCCATTATATAGTTCAATAGTTTGTATAAATCAAACTATTGTTAGACAATCAATTCAGACACACACACTTTATTTTCTAGCTAGCCTTTGGTCGGGATAACACCATACAATGGACTAGATTAGATGTCTTTACTTGGCCCACGTAATCCAAAGGGATGGGTTGGGACTCATTGAGTTCCTTCTTTGGTCAAGAAGACAGGTGTCTAAACTTATTCTCTTTAACATAATTTCACTTACCTAGTCCAGGATATTGGGTTGGGACCTAGGAGCTCCTTATGAGTCAGGATAAATTTTGACATCAGTTAGAAATATAATTTTGGTTGACAGACCTAGTCCAAATGGATTGGTCTGGAATTTATTGGTATTCCTTATTTATCCACATATGGTATAACTCTTAAGTGGTTCAAGTTATCTAAATCAAAGAGTTCCTATTCTTTTTGCATGATCTTGGACGATGTGTATATACTAACACTTGTACCATTTACTGGAACATGGACTAGGTAACTTTCATTGAACGATAATAAGAGAACATCTAAATGCTGCTTAATACTACCATATAAGAATCTAGATTGAGAATTTTTCTATTGGCCCTATAAGGGCACCACTTGATCAAATGGTACCCTTTTGATAATTTACTATTTTCTTGGCACCACTTTACCGAATGGCTCCCCTATACTAATTTTGTGTAGTTCTATTCTCATGGGGGAAGAGTCAGGTTCAACCTAGTGGGCCTTACCTTCCTTTTCCTGTGGATTTTCAATGGCAAGTGCACTTGGGATATTTTGGAAGGTTTTAATTACAATCCTCCTATGTATTGAGTGGTCCGGAATTCAATGCTTATTTGACATATACAATCAAAAATTTGGTGGGGGATAGGTCCACTTGGTGGACTATCATCCACCAGGAGGGACACACACACACACACACATTATTATCTAGACAAAAGAGTCTATTTTTACCCTCAACTGGCTATAGGTCACAAACACTGACAATCAGGCTCAAGCATCTGCTCATAATTTGTATCATAAGCTCAATGACGGTTTGTTTTAGACTCGCACAATTGCTCAATGATAGTGCTTTTTCTAAGAGTTTAGCCGTATCTTCAATTCCTTGATCATATCTACGTAAAGATACACACACATAAAGACAGAATTGTAGTTGGTTGAGTGGTTAAATTGGATCTAACTAGATAATTAGATTTCGTGTATATGGCCTACCTACCCTACCTACACATGCTTACCTAACTTTACTTAGCTGGCTCTTACTCACAATGTCTTTATTTCCATATTGGGTTCCCCCTTTTTCTTTTACCAAGTATAGGTATGTCTTTAATTATCTCTTGGCTATATAGAAACTCATGCCGCACAGCATGCTCTATCGCATTCTCTAGCGCGTGATCAATTGGATCACTTTCATCCTCACCCACTCAAACTCCACTCCACACACCCATGCCTACACGAGCGAAACCCATCCCCTAGTCTCAGATCTATTCCATGATTTCCGTAACCGGTTCTCACATACACACACGCGCGCGCGTGCATGCACACATGCTCAGTTCTACACTTGTAGGAGCAACCCATCAACCTAGAAGCTAAGCAGAAGGATACCCTCTATTCAACCATGAATCCATTCGCCGGAGGAATGTAATGTACAAACACCTTCAACTCCTCATGCTTCATCGACTATGGGAAACATACGCCTCACCATGCAGGTAGATGCATTGACACCTACTCAGTATATATTGGGAAATATAGGTTTTGTTGTTTGTTTAAAATTCATTATGACAGATCTGCTGCAATAGATTTTAAAGTGATTTTTTATTATGATATTAAGATATTGAAATACAATTCCTGTGGATTTGAACCCTCTTATGAACATAATTCTATGACCTTAAATCTACTGGGAGGAACTCTAGAAAGTTGGCATACCTTGGAATTAATACAATACTATTATATAATTCTAGAAAATTAATGTCAATTTTTTGCAATAATAGGAATGTCTTCACTAAATTTCTGCCATTGAAGAAAAAACATTTGGAATTTGCAAGTTGTAGTGTCCCTTTGCAGGTTTTTGTACTTAGCATAATGTGAATTTTTTGACTTTTCTATTTACTGAATTCATCATGACAATAAGTGGGTTGGCCTTTCAACTTGCTGGCCGTTTCTATCAGGCTGCATATTGTTATTGCTAGGTATTTAGGACATAAAGTCCTTGGTCTTCTATAGTTTTGAGCAATCCTGATGCCATAGCTAAGTTTTAACTATGCTAATCATGCTAATAATTTCAAGGAGGGACGATCCTGTGCAGCATAACTGCTACTCTTTTTCAAATTTTGCACATTGTATGATTCACAAAGACTTCTTGGTTGATCTTTCTAACGGTCTGTTTAGGGCTGAGAATCCTTGTCAGAGAAACTTAAAATGTCTCTTGCGGACATGTCTTCATCCAAAGGAATCCACGTGTTAGGATCAATTGAGAGTTCGATCCTTTCCATCTGAGCTACAAACCTTGTGTCAAGCTATACATTCATTTTAATTACATAGAATTTTGTACACTACTGAGAGATGGAACCTCATAGTTTTTATGCAAAAGTTTTATAGAGGTTAACTATTCCATAGATTGGATTTTCCTAAGGTTGAAAGAGGATAGCGTTTTGGGCGGTTGTTTGATCCACATTTGCTATGCATAATTGTTAACTTTAGCAATTTGACTTGAGGTTTAACTTGACGTTTTTTGACGTGAAAATAGCACATTTGCAGGCTTTTACTTTTTAATTTAGCTTTGGATTGGTTGCTAGAAGCCTTAAACCTCATGTGAGGGTCTTAGCAGAGATGGCATCAAATGGATATTTGAGAATTTGTCCATTTTACATAGGAAATGCTGCCCAAATTCCTACTTTTTCTTGCAATAAAATCTAATCTTTGCTCGGCAATTAGTTTCTTTGTAACTTTGGACACCGATAACAAGGGGAAGGGGTCATTGACCCCTGTTTTCTCAAGTAATCCTAGTACTGACGTGCTTATATTCTTGGATGGTTGCAGGTAATAGGTCCTTTTCTTGGAATTACAATGTAAGTCCAACTGTAGCAGTGGATCTAAATATTGGACAAGTTCTACACGCAAAGGCACGTTCTAATCTTTTAACATATTGTACATAACAAAATTGATGTACTAGATCAAATAATGTCAATACACAGATTCAAATGTTCTATTTCTTGCCCATATGTAATGTAACTTCAACTATATTGATGATACATTAATATTCATCTATAAAATCTAGTCTAGTCCATTATATAGTTCAATATTTTGTATTAATCATATTGTTGTTAGACAATCAACTCAAACACACACACTGTATTTTCTAGCTAGCCTTTAGCCTTTGGTCGAAATAGAACCATTTAATGGACCAGATTAGATGTCTTTACTTGGCCCACCTAATCCAAATGGATGGGTTGGGATTCTTCGAGTTTGTTCTTTGGTCAAGAAGACAGATGTCTAAACTTGTTCTCTTTAACATAACTTCGCTTACCCATTCCAGGCTATTGGATTGGGACCTAGGAGCTCCTTATGAGCCAGGATAAATGCTGACGTCAGTTGGAATTTCTAATTCTGGCTGGCAACCCTAGTCCAAGTGGATTGGTCTGGAATCCATTGGGATTCCTTATTCATCAACATGTGGTATAACTCTTAAACGGTTCAAGTTATCTAAATCAAAGAGTTCATATTCTTTTTGCAGGATCTTGGAGGATTTGTATATACTAACGTTTGTACCATTTACTAGAACATGGACTAGGTAACTTTCATTGAAGGATAATAAGAGAACGTCTAAATGCTGCTTAATATACCATATAAGAATCTAGATAGAAAATTTCTCTATTGGCCCTATAAGGGCACCACTTGACCAAATGATATCCTTTTGATAATTTACTATTTTCTTGGCACCACTTTACTGAATGGTACCCTTATACTAATTTTGTGATAGTTCTATTCTCATGGGGGGAAGAGTCAGGTTCAACCTAGTGGGCCTTACCTTCCTTTTCCTATGAATTTTCAATGGCAAGTGCACTTGGGATATTTCAGAAGTCTTTAATTACAATCCTCCTTTATATTGAGATGGTCCGGAATTCAATGCTTATAATGTTACATTGACATATACAATGAAACATTTGGTGGGGAATAGGTCCACTTGGTGGACTATCCTGCACCAAGTGGACCTCTTCTCAGGGATGGGGGAGGGCCACACACACACATACTTATCTAGACAAAAGAGTCTATTTCTTCCCTCAACTAGCTATAGGTCACAAAAACTGATAATCAAGCTCAAGCATCTGTTCATACTCTGTATCATAAGCTCAATGATGGTTTGTTTTAGGCTCACACAATTGCTCAATGATGGTTTGTTTTAGGCTCGCACAATTGCTCAATGATAGTGCTTTCTCTAAGAGTTTAGCCGTGTCCCCAATTCCTCGATCATATCTACCTAAAGTTTTACACACACATAAAAACAAAATTGTAGATGGTTGAGTGGTGTATCTTTAAATTGGATCTAACTGGATAATTAGTGTATATGACCTACCCACCCTACCTACACATGCTTACCTAACTTCTAGTTATCTTGCTCTTACTCACAAGGTCTTTATTTCCATATTGGGTTCCCCCCTTTTTTTTAACCAAGTATAGGCATGTCTTTAATTATCTCTTGGCTGTATAGAAACTCACACCGCACAGCGTGCCCTGCACATTCTCTAGCACATGATCAATTGGATCACTTTCATCCTCACCCACTCAAACTCCACTCCACACACCTATGCCTCTTTTTCGCAAGGGCCAACCAATGTAGAGAAATGACGAGCCAACACAGAGAAAGAGCCTCTGCCAAAACTCTGGCATCTTGTAGAGCAAATCAAAGAAGAAAAAAAAGAGGAACTGCAAGTGTTGGCCAATTCAGTACCTCTTCGTGCACATATACATCTGCCCGGAAGGTCACAAGAGGTATGCATTTCTAATCTTGATCGACAAGATCTTCTATGCATGCGTAATTTTTCCAAGGCCAATGCAATGGATATAGTCGTCAACATTGCTATGGGGTACATTTCAGGTCATTATATGTCACGCTGTTGGGGTCAAAACAAGGAAAATACGGGTCCTTGGAAAGTTTGAAGAACCCTATTCTCTCGGTATTGACCCATGTTTTTGCAGTATTGATGCTCAATTTTCTTGGTTCTGACTTATATCTTTAGGGCAGTTTGGGTGAGAACCAAGAAAATAGGGACTTGAATGAATTTTTCAAGGCCCTGATTTGCTTAGTTTTTACTATATCCACTAAGCAATCTAATCGCTAGCATTTATTCATGTTAGGTACGCTATCTCTCTTCTGCCCGTGGGCATGCATGACAAAATATATGTAATAGATCCGCTTATCTCGTCTATGATTTAGAACAACGATGTTTCTTTTTGGAGTTGATGGGTTGGTTCAGCAGAGTAAATTGGAATCTAGCACACTTTTTGGTCATAGCATAAAATCAAACAAGAGTTTAATCTTGAATAATAAAAACTATGTTGAATTTAGGATCTTCTTTTTCCTCATCCTTGATGGTTTTGGTTTTTTTTGTGTAGTGAACATTGGAGTCAGTTGTTATTTGATGTTGAAGAGAGGATTGTGTACCACGAAAACTCTGGGCAAAGCAGAGGGTTCCATGGGTGTGTAAAGATGTAAGGTACATCTTTATGAGTTTGCTTGTAGTGTCTGTTTGTAATGCCTACTGAAGCAAGTGCTTATGTATGTAGTGTTGCAAAAAGATTTGTATGCTGTGTAGAGCACATATTGTTAAAACATGATCTAGGGACTGCCACTCAGCCTCGACGGGTCAGCGTATCCATGCAAGTTGATGATTACAGCTGTGGCCGGTAGACATGTATGAATGCTATGCTCCTTGTTAGCCAGATTTTGGATGTACTAAACGTAGTACATGTGTTGTTTCAATGCTTGTATTGCTACAATGATTATATTGAAAGAAGTAGCTTCTTTACTTACTTTCTTATTATCACGCTTCTACATGACCTTCAATTATATAACTACATCCCCTATGATGTTCACAATTTTTTTGTAATGGCCATTCAACATATTATAATTTTGGTGCATAGATGGTCAAGAGAGGAAAATGCTAAAGCTGAGGAGTTTGAGAGGGCCCTCATTGAAGAATCAATGTAGCTGACCGAGCAGTCTCAAAACAAGAATTAAAACATGCAAGAGGAAATCAATCAATATTATGCAGACATTAGGGAATTTTGGAGGTCATTTGGAGGGCCTTCTAAGAAAATGTATTTTTTGCACTCTCTCTCTAGAAAAAATGGCAAATAATAGAGCTGGGTCTTTCATAGTAAAAGTTCAAAAAGTGTACTTTAAGTAGATTCCTTACTCTTCTGAACATTCGTTCGTAGTGATTGAGGGATAATCCTCTTTTCAGTTGCATTGAATGAACCTCGTCAATATGGAGGGAATGAGGCTAACATGGAGGGACGAAGGCGCAACCGCTATTCACTTTCCATTAAACGTGCACATTTGGTTAATGGCGCACTCCTCAAATGGCACAAATGTTACCCAGAAACGAGCCAAATATCACCTTCACATTGATTTGGACAATGAGCACCAACCATTGATTAAGCGTAGTAAAACAAACACACATATACCTCCCGCTTCCATAGAAACGCTCAGAGCTCAGGGAGCTAAACACATAGATATCTGGACGAGAGGCTCTCTCTACCCTAAGAATTCAATGACTAATGCGTCTCCACCGTTTGTCAATCCTACAAGCTTATTGACCTTTGCTGGTGATGGAGAAAAGGGCCTTCTGGGTTATTGTAAATCTCTTACAAGAGAAGCTGAAACTTACAAGGGCATTCTCCAAGCTCAACAATGTGAGATTGTTCGCCTTTCACATTTACATTCTACAGATCAAGTTACCATTTTGCAACATAAAACAGAAGTACAAGAACTGAAAGGAAAGGTGCGAAGTTGTCAAATGAAGGACACCATCTTGGGTGGTCGTATCCGAAAGAAGAAATTGCGCAATCTTGAAACATTGCAGGTTGCATCAGGAGGTCTCAAGAAAAGAATCCGAGCATTAAGGTGATGCTTCTTGGTTGGCTACATTGTCTTAGTTAAGTAATCTTTTTGTTTTTTCTTGTTATGCATTGTTTTCATGTGCTTAAATAGTGTTAATGAAGCAAATTTTCTGTTATTTACTTATGCATTGTCTTCATGTAGAGATTCAATCTATCCTGACAAGGAAAACATTGACCCCAAAGCCAATATAGGAAAGAGATTGAAGCCACTTATAAGTAGAAGCCTGGCAGCAGATATAGTACATGAAGTTTAAGGTCCTACAACGAAATGTAGTGGACCGCTTTATTTCAGAGAACTCAGTGCCTGCAAAAGAGATACAAGGCACACTTGATTCACTTGGTGTAAGAAAAAGAAGATATTCGGCTATCCAAAAGTCTGTCTCATCCATCTTTGTTAAGAAGGGTATAAAATCCAAACTTCTACCATCAGCCTCAAGTGTTTGGAAAGAGAGGCTTCAGCTTAACGAGGCACATGGAGACTATCTTGGACAGCCCTTTCATATTAAAGCAACTTAAAGTGGCCATGGAGCAAACATGGCATATGATGAGTTCAATAATATTTTTATGGACCTGTGGATATTACAGAAGAGAATGGTGGAGTTTTACAACATCACATTTGAAGAGTCACGAGGGGTATTACATTTTGTGTTAAAACTGGATGAGTGTGAGCTTGTTAAAGAGAAAAAGCTAGACTGTGTTACTATTACTTTAATGAATAGAGCCCTCTCAAAGTGTCCCAGTGATGATCCTTTATATTTTAGTGTTCAATCAGAATCTAACATATGGTGGCTTGGTGCGTTTGAGGTAAGCGAGATTCTCAGGTAAGCTCAAATGTTCACATCTACTTAAGTCTCATTTATTCTGTGTTGCAGGTAAAGAAAGAAGATCATGAGATTCTATATTGGGTGTTCCATCGAACTAATATTCCGGAGGTGATTGATCGACAGACTAACCAGGGAGAGGTACTACGTCTAGATGGAAGGGGAGACTTTCAAGTTCAGTGGCATCTTGCAGGTGACCTCAAAACATTAAAGTGCATGTATAATTGTGGAATGGGTGCAATGGCAAAGTCGCCGTGTTTGTTCTGCATGGAGCCTACAAAGGTCATGGACCCAAAGTGGTGGAGAAAAGCTTCAACACGTCACATTGAGGATCCTGCTTTTCGACCGGTTTTGAAAATACCACTTGTGAATGTCCACATTTGTACAATGCATGCCCCTTGTAGAATTGTGGAGAAATTGGTCTACTTATATATCGGGTTTGCTTGGAAGATTAAGAACTCGGCAGAATGACAAGTAGCCCTGCAGTGCTTAGAAATGGTACTGTCGGATATGGGGCTTCATGGTGGCAATGTGAAAATCCAGCGAGA
The DNA here is from genome assembly GCF_014529385.1 of Adiantum capillus-veneris. Lineage (NCBI taxonomy): Eukaryota > Viridiplantae > Streptophyta > Polypodiopsida > Polypodiales > Pteridaceae > Adiantum > Adiantum capillus-veneris. The sequence goes on from NC_140938.1 coordinate 14,233,230, forward strand.
TGAAAAGAGATCAACTGCTGAGAAGGATGTCCCATGCAAACCATCCATCGGTGGGGTGAAGGCACGGAGGTTTTTATCTAAACCCCAAGGTACAAGAGATCCGAAGCTAACAAAACATGGACAAATATATAACACATCTTATGTTAGCAAGGTAGAGTATCACAGCTGGAAAAAGCTACATATTGCAGTCAAAGACCAAGAACCAACTACTCGTAACGCGAAGGCTGAGGTTTGGCGATCAATAGACATCCTATTTTTGATGTGCGACAAAGATGACTGGTCACAAGGTGATATGAACAAGTTCAAGGAGAATCTCAACCTTCTGAAAAAATCATTCAAGACAGCATGGACAGACACCCAGATTACTCACTACATGGTATTATCGTGTATTTCATTCTCTCTTATGTGCAAATATGTGAGTGTAAAACATTCTAACTAATCTATTTTCATATCCAGCACATCATCTTCAATCATTTACCATATTTTATACAAAATTATGGGAACCCGGCAATATGGAATACCCAAGGGATGGAAAAGTCTCATTACATGGCAAGAAATGCTTATTTCAGGCACACACGACATGGTGGCTCTCGAATCAAGGCTAACAGTTTGAGAGAACTATTTGAATGGTTCTATCGTAGAATCATTCATCGAATGCAGGCAAAAGAAGTCTTGGCAAATTCAGCAACAGCACAAGCCATCAGACATTTACAACAACAAAAAGTTAAAAGATCAATGGCATACAACAACTCCGGAGCTCGTGAAAGTCAACGAAGGTGGAGAGAGACAATGGTGTATGTGAATCACAAGTGGAGAAAGATACTCTGAGTGGATGACATTGTACAAAATTTATATAATACATGATCTTATACAATTGCTACTTGAAGTGTTTCAAGATTTTGAAGGTTCAATTTTGTTTTTTGGCACGTCACCCTTGTAACGAATCATGAGATGTTTGCCATACTCTAAAAGTTCATCTGGGTTTTGTCTACCAAGAGCTAGTGCCATTGCTGTGTAGGTGTAGTAATATGCTGCCCGACCACCTGTATAGCCCAGGCAGTAACCAAAACAATCTCTAGCAAACACTTTGTCCACAATAATAACTTTATCTGCACTTTTGGGCAGCACGGGTCCACCCAAGAAGCGTGATAGTGTCTTGAATGTGTAAGTTTCTATTGAACCCTCTTGTGACATGGAATTGTGAAAAACTATTATCGGCGACTCGCAAAGCTTTGACAGGTACTGTGCTAGGGCCGTATCCCTTCCACGATACTCTCGAGTCCGCCGCCGAAGGAAGTCATCCTTGTCAGCAATCCAAGACTGCACATATCATGTCAGAAGTGACACAAAGAGAGAGAGAGAGAGAGAGAGAGAGAGAGAGAGAGAGAGAGAGAGAGAGAGAGAGAGAGAGAGAGAGAGAGAGAGAGAGAGAGAGAGAGAGAGAGAGAGAGAGTTACCATGAAGCTCTCATCCTGCAGAAAGAGGTTTTCTTGCCACAGGTCTACAGATGTAGTTGACCCCTGACCTGAATGGTTAAACCAATCCTCCACTTCTTTGTTACTTGTTGATGGTCTTAGGCTTTGTCTTATTGCTTGGAAGGTGGCTTCATCAGGTAGTGTCTCCTTGTATTTTTTAGCTTTCTCAAAGCATCTTCGGAGGCATTCCATTGGATTGCTGGATGTTTCCATTGCCTCATCATCACTACTATCCTCTGAAACAAATCCACTCCTCTCCTCTTGGACTCTGGAAATAATAGCTAGGTAGAAATCCTCCCTTAAATAAAAGATGCTTTGCACATCATGTAAGAAGATATAGGTCCTGTCTCCAATCCTGAAGTCAGGCATAGCAGGCAACATCATCTGAGCATGCTTCTCAGTGAAGTTACTGACATCCAATGGAAGTTTGATTTATGTGGTTTTCACAGAGAGCATCTTACTTCTTTGTACTTCAATTGCCTCAACCTCAAGGTCGACTGTATCTTCAACCTCCTCGACTTCTTGTATATAAGTTGTCTCCTCGCATTCTTCATCTGGTGCTGCATCCTGCTCCTCTAACACCTCATCCGGATTCTGCATGAGGAATCCAAACAGGCTGTTTAGGTAAATCATAAAGCCAAAGGCTTCCTGAATGAGTTTGCATTCTTTTTGGTGCAAAGGGCAGGCTGAATGTCGGCAAGAAGGCGGTAATTCCCTATACCTCTTCAGTCCCTGTCCCTTTCCACCACAGTCATTTAAATGCACAAGAGTCATAGTGGGCAGAACAACCCTCCCTACCTGCACCATCACTTCAAACTTATCTCTGTAGGACTGCAAGAAATTACTGTGCTGAGCTAACAGGTCTTCAATGTCAAACTTTAGGTTAAACATAGAATGAACTAGATCAAACTTGTCCCCAGCACCACAAGATGCTGCAAAATCAAACAGCCTCTCATCAGTTGCAGCTGGGTCTTCCAGAGAAGACACATCCTCTTTGTCTTTACCTTTAGTTGCACAGGGACTACTTTCTGGCACATCTGCATCATCTGAGAAGTCTATATTCCTCTTTCTTGTATTTTTCTTGACAAGTACTGTACAGGGTGAGGGAGCCTTGTAGGGTGAGGGATCCTCTTGTCCTAGTGACCTCTCTGATTGATCTTCACCAATTGACTCTTCTTCAGATATGTCCTGACAAAAGTCAACAGTTCTTTTGGCAGAAACATTAAGCAACTGAGCCTGCAAAGGTTGAAATCCTGGCACAAGCTCTGGGTCTGGTTTCAGCCTCTTCTGCCTACTGGACCGTAATCCTATTCATCAGGAAACATGACAAGTCTCACTCTCTCTCTCTCTCTCTCTCTCTCTCTCTCTCTCTCTCTCTCTCTCTCTCTCTCTCTCTCCATATATATATATATCTCTGTCTCTCTCTAAAGCACAAACAAAAACACACATAGTCTCTCTCTCTCTCTCTCTCTCTCTCTCTCTCTCTCTCTCTCTCTCTCTCTCTCTCTCTCTCTCTCTCTCTCTCTCAAAGAACAGTAAAAAAATACACATAGACTCTCTCTCTCTCTCTCTCTCTCTCTCCAAAGAACATTAAAAAAATACACATAGACTCTCTCTCTCTCTCTCTCTCTCTCTCTCTCTCTCTCTCTCTCTCTCTCTCTCTCTCTCTCTCTCTCTCTGTATGTGTCTCTTTGTACTAAAGGCTCTCTCTGTATGTGTCTCTTTGTACTAAAGGCGCGCAAGGATGACAACATACTTTTTGCAACTCTCTACGCGCGCCTTAAGTACAATTGAGAGAGAGAGAGAGAGAGAGAGTCATAACTATACTATAGGCGTGCGGAGAGAGCTGCAGCCAGTGTTTGGTTGGCTCTGCGCGCCATTAGTAACGGGGACAGAGAGGGGAGGGAGAGAGAGAGTGTGTGTATGTCTCTGTGTGTGTGTCTGTGTGTGTGTGTCTCTGTCTATGGAAGTATGTGTTGAGGTGTGTGTGTGTTGAACAACAGTATGGGTTTTTCTTTGTTTACACACACACACACACACACACACACACAATTTGTACCAACTGTTGGAAATACAGAGAGAAAGAGTGAGAGAGCACCTTTTGTTGGTGGGGTTTGCAGAAACTCCAAGGGAGGTGTCTCCTCCATTGCTTTTTGTCTGTCAAACAGACTCTGTCTCTCTCCCTCTCTCTCTCTGAGAGTAAGGAGTCCCTCTCTCTATCTCTCTCTCAATCTGTCTCTCTCTCTCTCTCTCTCTCTCTCTCTCTCTCTCTCTCCTTCTCTCTTTCTATGGTTCTCTCTCTCTCTTTGTCTCTCTATCACTCTCTGGCAGTAATGAGGCTCTCTCTCTTGCTCTCTCTCTCTCTCTCTCTCTCTCTCTCTCTCTCTCCATTGTTCTCTCTCAAAATCACACTTATAACGGATACACATGGCGGCGCCCCACGTGTTACTATAAAATAGAGTATAATTGCATGTTGTCGCACGTGCGGTCATTATTGAGACCGTATACTTTTGTACGTCATATATAGAGGTCATGAGAGAGAAAAACCACACCTCGTGAAAGAGAGTGAGTGAAAGAGAGAGAGAGAGAGAGAGAGAGAGAGAGAGAGAGAGAGAGAGAGAGAGAGAGAGAAAGAGAAAGAGCCGTCGTCTGCGTCTCGATAGCAAGGCGACCCATCTTAGGCATAACGAAGGCCTGCGTCCTCAGGAGGTTTGGCCCTCTCTCTCTCTCCCTCTGCTTCTGAAATTTCCCTCTGCCTTTGCCTCTATCTCTCTCTCTCTCTCTCTCTCTCTCTATTTCTGTCACAGTATATTGCATATCTAGCTTTGTCTTAACAAACAACACACACATACAGTCACAAACACAACACACACACACACACACACACACACACACACACACACACAGAAACAGACAAATATAACATACACACAAACACACAGAGACACAAATATAACATACACACCAAAGACACACACACTCACAAACCCAGAGACACACAAATCTAACATACACACACAGATATAGACAAATATAACATACACACAAACACACAGAGACACAAATGTAACATACACACACACACACACACACACACATACAAAGACACACACACACTCACAAACACACACACACACACACACAAATATAACTTACACACACACACAAATACAAGCACACACACACACACACACACAGAGCCTCTCTCTCTCTCTCTCTCTCTCTCTCTCTCTCTCTCTCTCTCTCTCTCTCTCTCTCTCTCTCTATACTAAAGGAGCGCATAGAGAGGCATAACCGGTGTGCATGTCTCTATGTGCGCCGTTAGTACTGTGCATCGATCAGTGTATGTGTGAGTGTTATAGCGAGAGGATGTAAGGCGGGGGAAAGAGACAGAGAGTGAGTCTTTCTTTTACCTTATACTAATGGCGCGCGGAGGTGTTTTTTGAGGTCAAAACATGCTCCACGCGCGCCTTTAGTAATGGGAGTCTCTCACTCTCTCTCTATTTAAATATGCTAAGCTATAGAAAGAAGAGGGAGAGAGAGAGAGAGAGAGAGAGAGAGAGAGAGAGAGAGAGAGAGAGAGAGAGAGAGAGAGAGAGACTCCTCTTTTTGTATACAGTGAAATGGCTAGAACAAAAGCCACTGCAAGGAAGGCAGGCAAGGGACCAGGATTAGCAGCTAAGGCAAGTAGCAGATCTGCAACCCCAAAGAAAAGACCTGGAAAACCCAATAAAATTCTGAAAGGTCCAAGGGTGAAGAAGTTACAAACCTGCATGGGACTTTTTCAGAGAAATCAGAAAGGCACAGAAATGTGTAGATTTATGCATACCAAAGCTGCCCTTTCAGAGGATGGTGAGGTCCATATGTGAAGAAGCTACCTGGGGTACCAAAAGGTGGAAGGTGGTGGCATTAATGTCTCTACAAGAAGTAGCAGAGGACTTCCTACTGGAGTACTTCAGTGACATCACCATTGTTGCAGCCCATGCCCACAGGGTTACTATAATGGACAAAGATAGTGAGACACTGAAAAGAATAAGGTGGAGGTATGACAAACTACTGGTCCCCAATGTCTGCAGGGATAAGAAAATGAGGGAAATTTTGTTATACCCCCCTGAGCTAGTGCCACAACTCACAATTGTAGATGTCACACATGATGTGAATACAAGGGCAAGGGCAGAGACTATTGCTCGCCAAACAGAGGACATGAGGGAAGCAGAGATTAAGGAGAAAGAAAAAGTAGCAGTGGAGTCCCAGAGGCAAACAAAATGCAATGTGACCCTGTCCATAGAGGCAAGCAATCAAGAAACTCTACTTTCAATGAAGGATGGTTTGCTTGCAGAGATACCATTTGTAGATGGAGCCAGAAAGCTAGCTCTGGAAAAAGTGGACATTAATTTATTGCAGAATCCAGATGCTCAGATTTCAGACACAATTATCTATGCTTGTCTTAAGTAAGTGTTACTATCTTGCTAGCTTTGAAAACTCAGATAATAGGTTTGCTAACTCAGGTAAACTCTCTGCAGCCTGATCAAAAGTCAACTCCCACTGCACACCCACACAGAGGTGTTTCTTCTTGATCCACAAATGTCAGTGATTATTAGAGAACAGTCCATCTGGGACCTTTGAGAGTTGGTTTCTCCACTGTGCTATGCTGGAAGTTACTGTCATCATCTTTCCATATGAGAACAACCATCACTTGAGTCTCATATGCCTTGATGTTGACCAACCAGCAGTGTGGGTGTTCAATTCAATAAAAGGAACCCACCCTGAAATTAGGATGTAAGTTTTTTGTATCAAAAAGTGTTTCTTATAGATATCCATGTAAATTTGAAGCCTCATGCTAACATCTTAACACTGCTTTGTGCAGTTGTATAAAGAGGTTGTTGCTTGCCTATGGCAAGCTATGTGGAAGGTATGAACTATACAAGGCCCCAATCAAAGATGTACCTGTCCCAAATCAATCCGATGGAAATTCTTGCGGCTGGAGATGTCTTCTCCATGCAGAATATGTCCTGCAAAGCTACTTTGCATTAAAACCTTTCATGACTAAGGTAACCATTTGGCAATGCATTCAGTCAGTTTTGGTTTAGTTTATAAAAGAATTCTCACCATGTGGTCTTTCAATTTTGCAGAGTGCTTTAAAAAACTACACATATGATTATTTGCAAAGATACCGGGTAAGTTTAATACAACACCTGCTTACTATGTCTAGCCCCAGAGAGCTTGAAGATAGCGGCTTGGATGACCGCACTATCGATATGACAATACATGACGTGCCACCACGACAAACCCCTGCATCCGATACAGTGGAATCACAACGAGCCGAGGGGGTCATATCAACAGAAGATGAAAGAGTCGAGGATGAGGAAAGGTCAAATGAACCAGAGGAGACAATGAAAGAGCCAAGTCAACCAGTGGAGGAGCCAAAAGAGCCTATGGATGAAACCCAAGATGAGGAAAGCAGGCCTATAGATGAGCAAAAGGATATGGATGAGGAAAGCAGACCTAGGGATGAGCAAACTGATATGGATCAGGCAAGGATGTATGAGGCAAGCCGGTCAACCGAGGGAGAGGAAAAGACCTTGGAGGAAACCTTGAATGAGGCAGAAAGAGCCATGGGGGAGACCCCTGATGAAGATGTGAATGATGAAGCTAAAGCAGAGGAGAGCAACAACGACATCAACACTACAGAGACCCAGTATGGACCCTTGCTACCTGTAGATACGATTGTTCCGGTAATTTCTATTCAAGTATGGAAAAATATGTTCAGCTTCTAACTACTTATATGTACTTGTCAACTTTTACAGAGGTTGATTATCTTGGACGTCAATGGATTGCTGTTGATGCGCGTGCCTCTCGGTGACACAGAACCCTTTGAGGATTTGCAAACGTTTTGGATGGGAACTTGTCGAGTCGTGGTTCGTCCAGGAACTAAGGAATTTATTCAGTTTCTTCTTCCGCGCTTTAGAGTTGCCATATGGTCTTCAATGCAAAGGCAAAACTTGTCGCCACTAGTTACAATAGTTTGCAGTGTATGCGGCGCTCACACATCAGATTTTGCCTTTTTGTATGATCAAAGAAAATGAGTTACCGTTGAGGGCCACTACCACCCTAAAAACCACACTTACCTCTTTTGTACAAACCGTTTAGCCAAATCGGTGTACCCTTTGATGCAACTAATAAACTACTAATTGATGATACTCCTGAAAATGGAGAACTAAATCCGTCGGGAACAACTATCTCACCACCTTCTTTAGAGGGGCATTCCTTCGATTTTTACCTTGAAGACATTCTGATTCCATACTTACAGAAATTGTATCTCAGTCCATTGTTCACGGACGAGTTTGTACTTTCTAATGAATTAAGATGACTCTTCTATCATGTCTTTGTCTTGTCTAACATTGAGAGAGAGAGAGAGAGAGAGAGAGAGAGAGAGAGAGAGAGAGAGAGAGAGATTTGACATGGTAAAGAAATGTATTTCAAGTACACTTTTTCACAGGGCACAATTGACAAATGAGCTCAATAAACTTCATGTATTGAAAGTCATTTGTATACACTTGGGTTCACAAGAATATCTGTTACATTGACACTACTTCAACCCGACCATCCAACTCTTTGCACAAAATATCTTTTTCCCTTTGCCACATCACCTTACGGCCAGCTGGGAAAAAGGAAAAATCTGATAGGTCCCTGTCCATTGACTCTTCAATTATGTCATGCCGCAAATGCTGAAGACTGCATAGCTCCCTTATTGTAACCACCAACAGTAGGCCATGCTCTTTATCAATCACTTCCACATCCACAACAGGATTATCTTCCAAACCTGCACAAACCTGGTCCATAGGAATGTACTTACCATTGAGCATTTGTGATCGCATATACCAAAACGAGAGTAACAGTGATTGGCTTGCAATCATGTACTTGAAAACTAGAGTATCAAGCGCGACCTCGCACCGTAAACCAATCTCTTCCTTTACATACCATCCTTTGTCAAGAAGTTTGTCATAGGATGACTGCTGAAATGACTTGCACATGAACATAGTTTTCGTAACACGGATGTTGTAGCTATGAAACAACTCTATGAAGAGTGCAACAGGACAAAAGTTTGCAATTCTAACCAGTTTGATGGGAATAGAGCTACGTAGAGACCTCTGTATATCCTTGTAGAGCTTACTTCCAATTGCCTCCACCATTGTTTCCTCGGGAACTGGCCAGTCCATAGTGTTCCAATCGGTTGGTAGAGGCACTTTCACCAACATGCCATTCTTATTCCCTGAGCTGAGTTGGTAGAAGTGGTCATAAAAAAATATTCCCTCATCAGCCAGGCTTTTGTTGCTCCTCCCTGAATACTGTAGAGAACCAATGTGGGCATGAACAACAGGGAAGAGGCCTATTATGCACTCCACAGGCTCCCATTGCTCATAAGAAGAGGGATAAACATCTGCAATATATATAAGAAGAGTTAAACTAAGAGTATCAATAAGTAAAAATGACAAATCTAATGTAATTGAGCTGTGAAGAATGGAGACATTGCTCATAAGAAGCGGGAGAAACATTGCAAAATATATAAGAAAAGTTATAATGAGAGTATCAATAAGTTCACATGTCAAGAGTACTTACAATTGCAACGTGGTTGATGTATATCTGATACATTTCCACCGTTTGCTATCACCTCTGGATGGGTAAACACATGCTGAACAAGAACTTCCTTTACAGATCTTTTGCCGATTTCAACTTTGAAATCCAACACTCTGGCCTTCCATGCTGAGCGGTAAACGTTGATACCACTAGACCTCTTGGGTCTTCTTGGTTGCATGAGGACCCACTAACCTTTGTTTATCCTTTGTCCACCCCATTGGTTCTCTGCACTTATTGAAGTTGATATTGTAATTGAGGATATGCTACTACTTGGACTTCTAGGCAAAGTGCAACTGTTGGTTGTTGGTGTGAGAGACAGTAAACACCTGGAGCTTCTTGGGCGAGAAGACGTGGAAGCCATAGCTCTCAGAGAAAAGCTTTAGTGGAGGGAGATTCACTTTGAAAGCATTCTAATGGAGGGAAAGTGTTTTAGAATTCCAATATCTTGTGTGGGCTTAATGGTCACCCTCCAGTACGTTAATGACCATAAGAGAATATCAGAAGTGGGACCACATACAAGCACCTAAAAGCTCGGTAAAAGGAAGGAAATTAAGATGCTACAATCCTAGATTCGTGAAAGTTTTATTCTATTTTCCTATTTTTTGAGTCTTTCCACGTACTTTCCTACGTAACGTAGCCTTCGTGCTCATTGGACGCGCTCTATTTTTCTCTCTCTTCATATGGCCCTCCAAATGACCTCTGAAATTTCCTAATGCACCATAGAAGTAGAGGATTGGATTACACGTCAGTGGTAAGAGCGAGAAAAAAGGAAATATTCACAGTTGCAAGATGCAAGGGAAGCCATGGAGGATGTCCATGCATTCAAACGATGCAAAAGGCCACCCAAGACCAACATCCTCCGAGGGAGAAGGAGCATTAATCGGGGGAGAGGACAGGGGAGCAATGGCAGCAACCGAGGGAGGGGGAAAGAGAGCAGAGGCAGGTAAAGGGAGCAATAATTATCACCCTTTTGTATACATTTGGAAAGAAACAATACAATGTGTAAAGTTTTGAAACAATGAAAAGTGTACATTTTTGAAATAATGTTTGAGCAGCACAAAATGTATTCATGATTTTGGAGTGTACATCTTGGATGACATGACATTACAACTCATTGCGTGCACAATGTATGTGACTTAGCTTCCAATGGAAGCAATCAAGTGAAGTGTATTTGAAAGGGACTCCTTGCACAATGTTGTTTTCTCCTGCATCTTGGAATTTGAGAAAAAGAAAGAGTTAGTTTCTATATCTTAAGGCATTAATGATAAATTAAATTTATCCATTTAGTAACTACCTTTCTATTGTTGAAACTGAATGAATACACTTATGACAGAAGTGGAAGGTCTTCATATAAGATCTACCTTGACCAGTGCAAGAGCTGTACTTGACATTTTCTTATCACAATAAGTAGGCTCTCTTTATAGTAGATCTCCATTGCTAAAGGTTTTCTCTCAGAGTAAAACTCTATATCTTGGTCGAGTGGATTAAGTTTTCCACCAAGAAGATGATATTTAAAATAGTATAATACAACTGTAAAATTTTGAGAGGTTATAATGTACTTGCAAATTATGTACTTCTTTTGCAAAATACAGATTGTGTCCTGTGTGACTGTTTTCTATCCCAACTATCATCTGAAAAGTCCAAACAACTCTGAGATTTTCAAATGAACATTGTTGTGGTAGTCCTTATTTGCTCATTGAAGAAGAAATCTACCCCGGGGTATTCACCATGGAAAACTTACAGCACCATGTAAGTGTAGGGGAGGGGTTTTTTTTACAAGATACATAAGCTTATAAGTTAGGGACAGACCCCCAATAATTTATCTCCCAAGCTTAAAAATAAGGGAAGGGGGGGAGAATTGCAAAAAGGAAAAAATGAGAGGAAGTTTTTGTGTTTCAAACCTATGGCTTCCCAAAAGAGTCTACCCTCAAACTTGTGTGTCGATAGCTACAAAGATACATGTAAGAACTGATACTGCTTTATATCAATTGCTTGTTTTGTGATTATAGTTCATTTGTTGAGGGATGAAAGCTATAAAGAGTTTGTATAGATGCAAATTTACACGGATAACCTAACACAACTTTATAACCATGTTTTTTGAGTAATTTAGATGGGTTAGAATTGGACGAGTCGCTAGAATGCAGGCTGAACGGGCACATGGTTTAAAATTTAAACTAAGACACATTGAGGGTATATTTAGTTATCAACAGAAGTGGTTCCTTAGTACATTGCCAATCACTATACTACAAGCTCCTTGACTACTTTCACTTAGTTAGATCATGTGAGACCTAAATTTTATATGTAAGATAGGGGTATAATAGTTTTTTGCATTGATTGTTGTATAAGCGTAGAAAGGGGGGTCATATTTCCTAATATGAGTCATATATAGGGGTTTTATCAAAGTTGTCTACTTGTAGGTGGCGTCTCGTTTTGTATATAGAGTGAATCGCTCGGATCTACAAACATTTCAACAATCATAAATAGAGTGAGCCTAACAATCTTTGTAGCAATTGAATACTTGAGGGACTTATGTATATCCTCAAGCAACCTATTCTTCAAGATTTCACTAGTGTGGAATATTGGCAAAGACCAATCCTTGCTGTCAAAGGATGGAAGTGGGAAAGGAGTTACACGACCCTAGCTAGATGATATTCTAGGTTCCAAATATGATATATCATAAAAAAATATTCCATTATCTGCAAGCTCCTTGTGCGGTCTTCCTCGGTACATTTTCTCACCAATAAATGCATGGGAAGCATAAAAAATCCCAATTATTCTCTCAATTGGTTGCGAGTCTGTCTTGTTCAATAGATAAATATCTACAACATACCAAACATGATATCAACCCTAAACCTACAAACATAATCATGCACTAGATGAGATATATGCTCAAAATAACTTATAGTTGGATCGATGCCATGGAAAACTAGGAGGAGATGTTTGCAACGTTAAGTCTGCATGTTAGAAAGCATGTTGTATGAGGGCTTCTTTCAATCGCTTTCATTGTGCATACACTTTAAACTCTTTAATTTGTCCCTTGAAAGCCCCCGCAAAATCATTGTGTTGCCTCCTCTTCCTCCTCCTCATTTGTAATAGTACCTAACTTTTGATAGTTATTCTAGATGGTATCCATGCCTGACATCTGTAATATAAGTGTTAAAAATGCAAACAGAGTCAGGCCTTCGAGAGGTAGTCATGGTGTGCACTACAACACACAATAGAGTTAGCGCAAATACAAAAAAGAGAAGACAATTTTGAGTGGGAAGTAGAGTTACTCAAAGTAACATTTGGACGGGAGCATAGATACTGGAGTCTTCAATGCAAGTTTTTTGAAATTCGTTCGGTACAAAGTTGGTACGGATTATGGCATTTATGCTTTGAAAGTGTGACATTGTATAATTTAAAGAACAAACTTATTATTTGTTTTGTTTTTCCTCAAAAATTTTGGCTCTAAAATGTTGATTTTCAGCATAACATAAGCCTCTTCCTCATTGGTCAAGCGCCACTCTCTCTCTAGAACTAAAAGGCCCAAAAGTGAGTCCCAAATTTCTCCTAATGTTATTGAAGTATCGATAACTACTGTAGTCCATAGACACTATGTCCTTGAACTCACTATGTCTTTCTTCTAGCTTTACATAGTAGCGATCCATACCATCTTTGTAAATTTTTACACCTTGTTCATTTTCGAATTGATATTTCAAGTGCAATAGTTTCACGGTGGGTGCGGTTGGGATGCCCCCCTACTCCCATGTTGGTTCCAATTTTTGAAACTCACATACTAATTGAACTCTTCAGCCATGTCGATATAAGATCTCTTTGAAGAAGTATCAAAAGATTCTCTTCTAGAATGGGCTCTAAGATCAGCAACAAGCCTTGATTAACACTCTCTCTCTTGAAATGTGGCTAACTTAGTCTCCTACAACAGGGTTTCTAATATGATATAATCTATATGATCGTAAATATATATAAAAAAATCTATTGTAAACTCTTGATATCTTACCTCATTTGATGCATCCAAATCTTTCGATAAAAAGCACTTTGAGCCGCATACTCTAGCTTTTCCACTCTATACAAAAAAAGCTTGGTGGTTATGAGTTTACAGCCGCTCTATTAGTCAAAATATGAAGTTGATAAATTTTATCGAGCTTTTGATAAAAATTCTTATTTTGCTTGTCCAAATTCAAATTTTAAAAGACCATTATGATCCATGTGGCTAGCTCTAGCTATGGTACGTACAAATCTGCGCTCAACCTCTGGTAAAGGAACATGGATCGCGTTCCATGTACCTTTGTATCAGATGTTGATGAAACTCAGTACATAGCTTCCCCTTGGTCTATTGAACCTAACTATATGCTTTTTGTATGATTTAGACCAGTTTAGGTTACCCAAAAGTCAAACCCAATGTTTGCTTGATGGTTTTTTTCTTGGAAATGGTTTAACTTCCTTTTGGTCTACTTTTTGAACCTTTTTGGCTACTTTTCTTTTGGAAGTATTGTTTAAAATGTTCTCTGCTACAAGATGGTATGTTCTTTGTCCAAAAAATCTAAAAAAGGTACATGGATCGACGCGATCCATGTTCCATTAGATTTAGACGACGATCCCAAATTTGGCCTAGTGATTACTTGTGGTGTCAATAGTCTACTCCCAAAAAAATTTTGGATTAGGACAACTCTTTGCCAATCAAAAGAAAAATTTGTTGTTTGCTTAGCAGTTTTTAACTAGCTCTTAATGTTTTGCTATTTTGATCAATTTTTGCACTTTTTTACTATTGTGTCTTTTGGAAATGTTTTTTCAAGTGGTATTATCTACCCACTTGTCAAATCTCTGTTACCATATACATGTGATAGTGATGTGTGTGAACACACTTAGGACCGTCAGGGCATTTTTCCCTCACTAGGAAGTTTTTTCCCCCCGTGCGTTGTATATACACCCATCACTCTAGGGCTAACTTATCTTTCCATTGCACACTGAGTAATACACTCTCTGTTGTGTGCCTTGAGATTCATTTGTCTTCTCCAAGCTGTGTGTGTTTCTTGCAACCCTAATTCCAACAGTTGGTATCAGAGCAGGTTGCATCCTCCCGGGATTTGTCAGCATCTCTAGCACACGCCTACTCACTTTCTCCAATATCTGTGAGATTTGGTGAGCGTCTGTAGGTATTTCTAATTCAGGATCATTTCGGCCTCTATTTCCACTACAGATAGTACTATGCAGGCTACTTTGTCATTTTGTGTAGAATTTTTGACAGTGCCGTTTTCTGCATAAAAGGTCCCTTACATTCTTCTACGGTTTGTGCAGTATAGCACGTGTTGTTACCGCTTTGTTTCTCCTCTTTTTGGGTAGTTTTCACATAAGGTGTAATATTTACCATTGCTGACAACAACACAGATGTGTTCAAGATGTTTGCTACTAAGTATAGATTGGATGGGGACAATTACCCTATGTGGGCTTTTATGATGCAACATGTTTGTGTGTCAAAGAGTATCTGGAATATTGTGCAGGGCATTGATGTATTTCCTGGTTATAAGGATGTAGGCCATGTTGAGGATGTTGCAGGTTTTGGTGGCAGAATTGCTATTGCTAGAGTTGTTTTTCCTACGACTGAGCAAGCTCGTTGGGATGTAAAAGATACACAGGATCATGCATTGATTGCATTATCTATGAAGCACACTATTACTCTTCGAATTCTTTCAAAAAAAATTGCAAAAGGCTTGGATTACTTTGGCTGGTCTTTATGCAAGTTGCAATGAGGAAAAATTTTCATTGCTGCATAAACAGCTGGAGTCAAAGATTATGCATGAGGAAGATAATATGGAAACTTTCCTTGTTGGTGTCAAGGATATCAATGAGAAACTAATTTCTGTAGGCGAAGTCATTTCTGACAATTTTCTTGTGCAGAATGTTCTTGATGCTTTGCCAGATTCTTACCAGACTTTTGTTATTACTTGGAGACTTATGACAGAAAGAACTCCAAAAGTTGCCCATTATGCACATTTTTGCTACAAGCGTCACTTTCCAGAAAAAACAAGAGTGGACAATATGCAGTTGAATAGGCCTTTATTGTTGCTCAAAGAAAAGGTGGTAACAACAATGTAGCAACTTCTCATAGTTCTTCTGCGAACTAGTGGTAAATCACTTGCTCCTAATGCTTTTGCTGGCAGCAATTCGTCTGGAAATTTTGGTGATAATGCAAAAAGAATATTCATTGCCATTATTGAAAAGATAATAATGATCACTTGATCAAGCAGTGTCCTAAGTTGAAGGCCAAAGAGGCTAAGAAGAAAGAGGATGGTTCCACTACAAATGCAGCTATTGTTGAGTCTTCTATGAAAGGAGACTGTGATGCTGATGTTGATGCAGAATGGGCTTTTAGTGCAGAGTGCACTTATGATCCTTTTGTCCATGATGCATGTTTTTTAGTTGTTGCAGATACTGAAGTGTGGTACTTTAACAGTGGTGCTACAAACACATGACCTCTTATCGTGACTTGTTTACCTCTCACGAGGATGTTGCTCATGGTAATTCAATCACTTGTGCTAACAATGCCTCTTAATCGACCAAGGGAGTTGGAAAGATTGTGGTTACTGTTGCAAATGGTAGTTCTTTCACACTTTTTGATGCATTGTATGTACCTGGGATCAAAAGGAACCTTTTGTATGTGTCTTCAGTTTCTAGACTTGGTCTTGTCGTCAAATTTATGGATGACAGATGTACAGTTCATGATCTCAGTTTCCGTGATGAAATTGTTGCATCTCGCATCTTATGTCGTGGGTTGTATAAGCTCACTTTGTACAACAAGTGTGGGCAAAATTTTGCAAATGCAATTGTGAATTCTAAGGCTATTTCATATGCAAAACTTTGGCATGCACGTTTTGGCCATCTGAATTTTTTCAGTTTGCTTCGTTTGCAAAAATCTGATATGGTTACTTCTTTGCTGCCTCTTGAAGCACCTGACAAAGATGTTTGTGAAGGTTTTTGGGTAAGATGTAGCATTGGAAGTTTCCAAAGGATGGTTTAGTTAGGACTACATGCAGGTTGCAGCTTGTGCACAGTGATGTTTGTGGGCCACAATTAACTCCTTCCTTGGGCAATTAGCTTTACTTCTTGACCCTTATTGATGATTACTCTAGGCATGCATGGGTGTATTCGCTTAAAGCGAAGTCCGGATTGTTTATGTGCTTCAAAAAAATTCTTGCTATGGTTGAAAATGTCTCGAAATGTACTATGGGCACACCCTCCGTTCTAATCGAGGGAGGGAGTATATGTCTCATGAATTTAATGGATTTCTGGCTAGCCATGGTATAAAACACCAATGTACATTTCCATACACCTCAGCAAAATGGTGTTGCTGAGAGGAAAATTAGGTCTCTTATGGAAATGACATGATGTATGGTCAAAAGTCAAGCTTTCCGCATTTGTTTTGGCTTGAGGCCATTGTGTGTGCCACTTATGGACTTAACACGTGTCCTACAAAAGCTTTGCAATCTATGACTCCTTATGAATCATGGCATGATACAAAGCCTTCTATTGAGCACATGTGTGTTTTTGGTTTTTTCGCATATGCTTTGGTGCCACAAACGCAACGCAAAAAATTGGATGATAAGGTTGTCAAATGTATTATTGTTGGTTATAGTGCTGAAAGAAAAGGTTACATGTTTTATCAACCGAGAAATAAAGCTTATCTTGGTTTCACGGGATATTGTGTTTGTGGAAGATTCTATTTAGCACTTGCTATCATGTACTAGAGACAATAATGTAAGCTCACACGACATTTATAACACTTTGTTTCCTCTTTTCATTGGTGGAAGTTTGAATGTAAATTTCAATGAGGCAAATGTACAGCCTATGGGAGATTCTAAAAATGTTATAGATCAGTCTATTATTGATGCAGATGTACATGATGTACCTGATGAGAAAAGGGTCGAGAATGAGTAGGCTAGAGGTATGCCTAAATGACTCGTGCATACTTTGCGTGACAGTAAATTGGATGTATCTTTGTCTAGTCATACTCGTTTTGGTTCTCGCCATGCATCTTATACATCAGATTGTTATGCTTTGGCTCTGTCTAGTTGATGTGATGTTGATGAACCTTTGTCTTTTGATGAAGCACAAAATTCAAAAAAATTGGATGACTGCCATGCAATCAGAATATGATGCACTTATAGAACATGACACATGGACTTTATGTGATTTGTCTCCTGGTAAAAAGGCCATTGGTACAAAGTGGGTTTACAAGTTGAAATGCAAGCCGGATGGTGAGATTGATCGCTATAAGGCTCAACTTGTTGCAAAGGGTTATGCACAACAAAAAGGCATAGATTATGAAGAGACTTTTGCTTCCACTTGTTGTATGACTACTGTGCATTTTCTATGTGCATTGGGAGCTCATTTTGGTTGGGATATACATCAGTCAGACGTTGTTACTGCTTTCTTGAATGATGAAATATTTGAGGAAGTTTATGTAATGCAGCATCGCAGTTTTGTCAAGAAGGACAAGAGGATAAAGTGTGTAGATGTAGAAAGCTTTGTATGGGTTGAAGCAATCTCCTCATGCTTGGTATGATAAAGTTGATACTCATTTGGTCAAATGAGTCTTTTGTAATGGTCCAACGGAAAGCACATTGTATGTAAAGCGTGAGGGTGATGTACTTCTCATTGTTGTTCTCTATGTGTATGATTTGTTGATCACTGGACAAAATGAGAGACATATTGTTGAATTTAAGGCTGATTTTAATGCTACTTTCAAGATGAAATATTTGGGGCTATTGCATCATTACTTGGGTATACAGTTTAAGCAGTGTGATAGTGGATTGCCTTGTGTCAGACAAGTTACATAGAGACATTGCCTTGTAAGTTTGGACTTGAGGATTGCAAACATATTGCCACTTCTATGGAAACATGTTTGAAATTGAGTTTCATGATGCTGATGATCCTGTCGATGTCACTCTTTACCAAACTGTTGTTGACTACCTTATTTATGTATACAATACAAAGCCGGATATCCAGTTAATTTGCAGTCTCACAGGTCAGCAGATTCATGCATAGCCTAGGGTCTAAGAATTGGCAGGCTGTCAAGAGGATTTTTTGCTACTTGAGTGACACATTAAATCTTGGCTTGTTTTATCCCAGAGGGGGATCATTGCCGCCAGCCTTACATGCTTTTTTGGACTCCAATTGGGCTGATTGTTTTGACATGCGAGTATCCACAAGTGGTTTTTTTGGTAGTTCAGCAAGAAATAACCTACGATGGCCACTTCTAGTTGTGAGGCTGAGTACAAGGCAATCTTCACAGCTACAGTTCAGTGTGTATGGCTCAGATGTGTTATGGCTGAGTTGGGTGTTGGAAAGGACATTGCCAACACTATCTACACTGACAACCAGAGAACATTGGCAATTGCAAGGAAGCTAGTTTTTCATGCTCGCACAAAGCACATTGAGGTGCATTACCACTATGTCAGGGAGAGACTCTCAGTAGGAGAGACCAGTTTGGCTTATGTGCCAACACAAGACAGCCTTGTAGATCTTTTCACAAAGGCATTGTCTCGTGAGAAGTTCGAAGCTTTCCACAAAGCTTTGGGCTTACTCCCATTTGTGGATTGATCATGTCCTCACAAGGCATGGCACTTATCTATACTCTATGTGCCGGCTCTCCTTCACCGCATCACTCCGAGGGGGGATTTGTTACCATACACATGTGGTAGTGATGTGTGTGAACACACACACAAACACTAGGGAATTTTTTTCCTCACTAGGAGGGTTTCCCCCCCGTGCATTGTATATACGCCCATCACTCTAGAGCTAACTTATCTTTCCATTGCATAGTAAGTAATACACTCTGCTGTGTGCCTTGACTTACCCTAGTCCTAGGTACTAAAATGAATCTATGAAAAAAATCAAATTTGAAGATGAAACAATACTTTCAAAGCATCCATAAAATACACAATGAAATGCCTTTCATATCTCACTCACAACTCTCTATGCATATCAGGAGTAGATCTAGTAATTCCTTAACTTCTAGTCTCTACCAAGCACTAAACTCTGAGTCTAACTGCTTGACTGCTAATGTTTAAACGAAATGGGTAATAGAATCTATGAAAAAGAAGGTTCCTAATACAACTAGGTCACTCATCACCTAAGGATCACTCCCCAACAATGACGCCAATATTAGCGGATCACCGCAATCGGATGTCTGCAACATAATTTTATGGCACTAACATAATGTCAATGCTCTAGGAAGTGACTCATATGGGACACAGAGACTATTTGAGGGTGTCAATGTCAAGAAGTGAACTTACGGAACTAAGCTATCATCAACACTAGCAAATCTATCACTCTTTACTCTAAAAAATCTATGATCTGTCTCACCCGCTAGGTCATCATGTTGTTTCATCGACCAAATGAACTCGAAATGCAATGAAGCTTTGGGAGGATGTATAATAGGCCTAGGGCACTATCCTATAAAGTCTGGAGGTCATCCAATGTGTTATCAAAATCATGATCTATCAGAGTGATCCAAATCGTAAAAACTGTAACAGAACTACCTAGAAAGGTTTCCCTATGGTCTGAGAACACTCTCCTAAGATTGAAACGTCAAAAACAATCATTTTTGCACTTAAAATTGTAAAATTAGCTCATAGAAAGATAGTCACGAACCACAACAAAATTGAGAATGATTACACTTAAATGAAAGAATAAGAGATAAGGAACACAATGCACTTTTCGAAATTGAATTTTGATTACCGACAAATATTGAGAAAAAATTGATTGCAAGTTGTTGCTGAGTTGCCGCTCTCAAGCATATGTACATAGCTCTTCAAAAACTTAGACAATGTCACAATGATTCTGTTAAAATTTAAAGTTTTGAAATTTATAGTTAAGGCTTTATCATTTTGCTAATGGCCGGCTTACAAGGCTTTTAGTTCATGACAAAAGAATAACAACTTGAGTGTACATAGATGCGGCTCAATAATTATGACTCCTCTTTTATACAAAGATTTATTATTAAAAAAATGTGATTACATCAAAATCATGGGCTTTGTGGTAGTGTAGCCGAGTGGGAGGATGATCATTAGGTAGTGTTGCCAACATACGGTACGGTTGCCCCACTAACAAAAGGTGTTGGTGGATGCTTGAATATTTTTTTAGTGATAATCTCCAATACTTTAAGATTGCTTGAAATCTCTTGGTTGGCCTACTTTTCTCCATTTCAATATGAATTTCTGACTATGGCTTTAGAATCAAGCTATAAAGTGCTATGCCTATTTCTTGTCTTTCATCAAGAAATGGGTTCTCCAATTAAAGATTAAACAAGGCCATATATACTAATTTCCCCATTCTTCAACTATCACAAAATTGGTTGTTATCATAAGATTCTTTGCAATATGTATGATTGCAAACAAAAAATTAAAAAGTGTATCAAATAAATGGAATGAAACAAGGGTCTGATATTGCTTGTACATTGATACTTTGTATGTACTCCAAGGTGTGTGTGTGGACACTTAAGAAGTATAGATTACATGATGTGAAGAACGTGTAGAGGCAAAGTCTCCTAAAGATCAAAGCTTATAGAATGAAAATCAAATGCAACCTCCTTTGCAGTTACAGGAAACAAAAATTTGGAGTGGCTTCTACATTCGCTCGCAACGTCCTCTTGCATGCTTTGCGATCCCGAGACTAGGACACCCACACTTTGTCCTTTGTATTTGTTGGAAAGGTGGTTGAAGACATCTGCATCATAATGGAACTACAATAAGCCACTCATCTACTTTGATATGTTGCTCATTCAAGCACATATGCTCGAATACATCCTTCAACTACAAAATCTACTTTTGGTTTGTGTGAACTAGCAAACATGCTTGGCCTTCGATTTTATGTAAATGTATGGACAATTGCATGCATGTGTGGGTATGTGCATCTCTCTCTCTCTCTCTCTCTCTCTCTCTCTCTCTCTCTCTCACACACACACACACACACACACACACACACACACACACACACACACACACGTTAAGAAGCACTTAGTTAAGGAAATGTATCACCTTTCCAATCAGGTCGGCAACAAAGATGGAGGTCACCATTCCAAGGAGAGCCTCCTTCACATCCAACATTTGCTTCATTATCATAGAATTCTTGCACGGGGTAGTTTGTGGGAGAGTTAGTTGTGCTATGGCCCTTTGGTTGAATCAAAGATGTATTTTCTTTTTGTGTCTTATTATGGATCAACCAGATGATTAGTAAAGCACCACCGAACAAAATGATTCCCAAGAGCATGCATATCACCACCACATGCGCACGGTTATAGTTTGGAAAATTGTATGAGTATGCTCGTACTATATAAAGGTTAGCTAAACCAGAAAACACAAAATAGCCAATCATTGAAGAGATGGTAATGGCCGCAACCCACTTGGTGTTTCCCACAGATGAAATGCTTGAAATTCCTTGTGGTTTGACACCACGATTAGGAGAAACATATCCCGTTGTAGATATATGGTTTGAGCCACCAAATTTTGCTAAATCTAGTGCTCTATTTTCACCTGTATTGACATGAGTTGCAAGCTGACTTGTGTAAAGTTCCCTTAGTTTAGAGGTAATGTAAGCATGAACATGGATGCTTAGTCCCAATTTCCCATAATCCGGGAGTATTTGATTGGGGTCTATCTCATTCAAAACACATAGCTCCACCGGTGTTCGCACACAATGGTACACTTCGATAGATGTGGGGAGATGGGAGGCCTTCTTTAGTGCGACTTTATGTCGATGCAATATGTCTCGCAAAATGGCCAAAATAGGAGTAACCCCTATCCCTCCAGCAACTAAGACTAGTGTTTCATACCTAAGAATGTAAAAAACAAGAAAAGATATCCAGTTAGTCACACAAGAGTTTCAAATGTGTGTGTGTGTGTGTGTGTGTGTGTGTGTGTGTGTGTGTGTGTGTGAGAGAGAGAGAGAGAGAGAGAGAGAGAGAGAGAGAGAGAGTACTTCAAGTAGAAATCAGATTCGTCTCCATAGGGTCCCTCGATTCGAGCGTTGAAGGAGAAAGGGCAACTTGATTGTGAATGCTTCGCATCAGCGGAAGCCTTCAATTGATTAAGAAGCTTCCTTGTCCATGCACCCAATGGTTTGATAACAATGGTTAGCTCATTGTCCTCCTTAGTTGGAGTGGTTGCCGCACTAAAGAAGTGCCATTGTAGTTTAGATAGGGAGGGAATTTGAATGCACCAAGTGCTGAGTGCATGAAAAATAAAACCTAGCAATTCAATGAAAAAAGTAAGAGGATTTGTATACAAGAGGCAACACAAACTAAGCTAATTAAACGTTTAGTAAAGAAGACAAAAAACATAAGTAAAAACATGTTTTGTTGGCATTGAACGAATGATCCTTTCTATTATAAAGAGGAAGGTAGTCATAAATACCATCACGACTATTCCTTGCAAGATGGAGTTCAACTGCACCCGATTCCAAGACTTTGGCCGAGAGCACATCGACCAACTGCCTCGATTGGAGCATGCGCAGCAATCGATCCACAAAGAAGAGGAGGATAGGAATCACAAAGAAGTGGTAATTCCAAACCGCGTGATATAGCCAAAAGAGGGCATAGATGATGTACAAGTGGTGCACACTGAAGAAGAACTCATACCACCGCCTCCGAAAAAATGATAAGGAGGTTATCCACATAACCATACCAGCAATCCATGCGACCAAGCCTGCTACCACTGAACGCGTTTCTCCTTCGGTGTCCCAACCTGTGATCTGGGAGCCATTTTCAAGGAACAAAACATCAAACAACACGAGAAAAGAATGCATATATACTATGAGACGACACATACGCAACTGCATGCATGTACACACACTTACGTGGCTTAGGTGTAATATCATTCCATTATTTAAGTACAAGAATACACATTTCCAAACATTGAGAAGACTGACATTAGAGCTCCTAACCAGGCTATGGCTGACATAGCTACAAGACAAACATAATGTTTTGGTCCTAGAGAATACATTGTATGTTGAGGGCTTGCTAGGAAACCATAGCTCGACATGAATTTTTATGTAGCTGCACATGACATAGTGTGAGGGCATTGGATGCATATACAAACCCTAAATCCTAAAGCCCATGTGACAAAAATACACTCAAAGCATTGTCAGCTTGTAAAGGGACGGGAAAGCATAGAGAGCGTACCAAGGCGGTCTGGCCAGTGCGCATGTAGAAGACGATGTAGCCGATGCTGTGCAGAGTGACAAAGAACATCATGAGGACTGCAAGCCAGCTATGGTACTTCACGGCGTGCTCGAAGGGAAGGCCTATGAGGCGCAGGAATGGGGAGCCTCTTGATACTGGAATCCACAGCAAGCAGAAGGGTATTATGGCTACGGTGCCGAAGTAGTACGCTGCATAGTTCACCTTCTGCCATTGTCTGAGAATTGTACAAGCAACGATTTGAACCCAAGGCGACTTATTGAACTCTAACCACATAGGTAATATGGAGACACACATGCTATGGAATATATTTTAAAGTACCATGTGCGTTCAAATGAATTAGCAAAAAGTTGTGATGTCTTTTGTGAACTTAAATTTTTTTTTTAACTCTTAAAAGCTATTGGATTCTTTTCCGTTTTAGTGTCCAAAATACTCTTTTATCTATATATATATATATATATATATATCTATATATATATATATATATCTATATATATATATATATATAGGCTAAGCAACCCTCCTTTGATATGAAACAAGAATTGAACCTCCAAGACTAATCAAATTAAAAGGTGGAGAGATGGGTACTACTAAGGAAAGACGTTTATAATCGTCTTTATTTTTGTTGGGATGAAGTCATTTTTGCAAGGTAAAAACCCATCTCTTTTTGAACCAAAGTTTGGTGGCTGCTTTACATTTAGTTTGAAGAGAGGAAGTTAGTAGTGCATTAGAATAGCCGCACCTGAGTTTAATAGAGTTTAATACGTTTTAAAGCTAACACTTACTTGGACACAATAGGACCATGATGATGCATGACGGTTCCATTCTCGATTTCTTGGAACGATAGATGAGTAACTCTCCCAAAGTGATAAAACACCATGAAGAGTATGCCAATAATGAAGAGAAAATCAGCCATAGTTACAACTCCAAAAGGACTATGCACCCACAAGGGGTAGGCGTTTAAACTTGAAAATCTTAATTTTTGTTGTGCCTGGAAGAAAAATAACAAGAAAAAGTCAAGAAAAGTAAAATATATAATTCTTTTCATTATAGTATTTTGTTGCAAGGTTTTTGACTAATACAAATAAACAAAACTCACTAATTTGAACTTTCGTTTACCTCCATGTATGAGTTAAAACTAGTGTGATATTATTTCTAAGATAAGGACGATGAAATTGCTGATATTGCTAAGTCTCTTCATAGCTCTAAATGTGGGTGGCATGAGATTTTGATCTAGATGCTTAAGCAATTGTGTCCCTATATTACTATGGATGAAATGGGCTCTAGAACAGAAATACATTAAATTGTGTACCTGTATGGATGGCATTGACTCTTTTGACCTGTAAACAAGGTAGAGCAGAAATACATTAAATTTTATCTCATGACATCATAAGTGGATAAGTATAGAGATTGTAAAGGTAACCACCAACATCAATATAAAGCGATGCTCACAATAATAGTGTCTATAACAAAAACCATTAGATCTCCATGATTTACCTCTCCTCATCTTGAGCTCCATTGAACTATTCATGATGAATTTTATTTCCTTTTTTTTGAGGGAAAATTTCAGGAAATAAATTTAGAGGTAGTAAAATTTGTATTTGTAAAAATTAATAGCACCACATGTAGTACTCAATTAATTAAGGTAGCAAACTTAGTATTAGTACTAGCACTAGTTGAGAAAGTCACACTCTCATCTATTCTATAATAACAAAACTAGAATTAGGAGAAGCGTTTTCCATAATCATACTATAGTGTTGTAGCACCAAAGAAGTGACCTTAAATTACTAGTAGCCACTTGATAGTAGTTGGAGGATATAGTAGAATCAACAATATTATGGCCAATAGCCATGTAATGCGATGAGACCAACTTCACTGGTGGCCATAAGAGTAATACTACTAGCAACGAAATCTAAAATTTTCAAATCTCAATCATTACCATAATGTGTCCCTTGTTCAAAAGAGAGATATCACAAAGATTGTTAGGGTATTAGCATCCAAATTATGTTTTTTAACAGTGCTCTTGGAAACATGCTGAGACATGAATTAAATAACCAATGTTTCTCAAGTTTGATTTGAATCCCCCCTTCTTTCCATAAGATAAATAAATTCTTACAAGTGCCTCTTTCTTCAGGTAACTAGTGGGCGCGTCATATGTGCGCGCATATGTTCTATATGCATACATGCATATACTAGGAGTGTGGAACAAACATGTAATTATAGGAAAGTGTGTGTATATACTATGGAGACATATAATTATGTATATGAATATATCTATATATATGTTTGCACACATAGAGAGATGCATATATGGAGTTTAGAAATAGAATGAGTGGGACACTTATGTAAGGCTAGAATATAGACTTCAAGGAATCAAATTGGAGGTCCTTTCAAGGCTATATAATAAGGCCACATGCATTGTTAAAGGAGCCAATGCCACATAAATGTACTCAAGATAAGAATTAAAATGAAATTGTCATATGGCAGTACCTGATAAAAGCTCGTAGCTCAATCACCAAAAAGCTCAAAATGGCCACAACAACAAAAGGCAATGTTTGGTATATAAGGGAAAATCCTGCAAATATGCACAATCAAGGTTGATCTTTTGTATCATAGTACTAAAAAAACAATCATAAATTTAAGTGACTATAAATAATATCAGTGTTCACATAGTACCTTACCTAGCTTGATATTTGCAAGTGATCCTGGGGGGGGGGGGGGGGGGGGGGGGGGTCACTATATGTAAAACCTATATATCACGTACGTTTAAGAACGATTCTTTAGTTGTGAATTTTCGACCAATAAAAGAGATCCTTTTCCTATTTAATCTGTAAATTTTCTTTCAAGATCATTTTTTTTCAAAACTTTCTGTACGTGAAAATGTGAAAAAATATAAAATAAAATAATCTCTACTTTTGAATCCACATGATAAGCATTTTTTATTATTATAGTGACCCCCTGAGAAGTGATATAAACATGCTTAAATGCTAAACTATTATATGAGATGGAATGCACATCTCTGTCATTTGCCATATAATATTTCTATACAGGTGACTTCAAAATTTAGAGGTACTTCTAAAGCTCCAAGGAGCCAATATCCAAGTTTTAAGCCTACGTACATATGTTAGTTTGTCTGAAAATCTCTAATTGAAGTTATACACCCTAATCTCTTGAACTCACATGGTACATTCACATGATTGAAAGGTGCACTCCTAAAGCTTGTAACATTATTCTAAAGTCCATTTGTTCCAAAGTAGAATCAGATAATGATGTTCAGATAGGTGAATGTTACTAAGTTTAATATATTGCATAACTTTTCAGCTACTTGTTTAATGTTGAAACAACCTTCTAAGACATGATACCAAAATCATATTTATTTGTACTAGTATCCTAGCCAAATGAATATCACTTAAGAGCAATATATTTGACGTTATTGTCAATATGGATTCTATGACCCTTATCTATTTATATCTTTTTTTAGTCCACCATTTTTTACATAAATGATGATACAAACAACTTGTTAAGCACTACTTAAATAAATCCCTTGCTTCTATCATGTGCAAGCTGTTAATTATGTTAATTTTTCTTACTATGTTGTTACTAAAGGTAAAGTTTTGTGTGAAAATAGCAAAGTTTAGAGAAAATAAGTTCTTGTCTTGAATTAGGTATGCGACTTGTCTGCTTCATGGTATGTAAACCCTCCACCATAGATGTATATTTTTCATCAATAAAATACACCCTTTTCCAGTTCAATCTATAAACGTTCCTTTTGATTGGTATTCCTGTATATGTCAAAAGATGTACAAAAAATGGTAGTAAATAAGCCCTTCTGTTGAACTCACATGCTTTGCACACATATTGTGTGCTAACAAAGAGTCTACCCACTAGTAAACTCAAGCATAAAAATGAATTGATATGGGCTATGGGTATGTAGGTTATAGGTCCATAGATAGCCCTTAAAGATTGATCTAACTTGAAAAACTCTTTTAATTCAGCCATGTTATGTCTTTTATGGGATGTGGTCATTCAAATGGCATTCAATTACATCTTTTTCATGCTTTTACTCTTTGCATGCACAATTTGACACATTGGACCTTCGGGAAGTTCACTCAATACTTATGTGACTATCACGTGAGTGCAAAAAAGAGGGTTATTAAATTTCATTTTTTCTCACATTTTCACATACAAAAGAATACCATAAAATAAAACTAAAAAGAAAAGTACAAAGTGAGTTAAAAAATGATGCATTTTATTTGTAAAAAATATTTCACACATAAAAAGTTTTATAAATAGTCATTAAACGTACGCGATATACAGAATGATACATAGTTACCCCTCTCCCCCCTCCCAACACACACACACACACACAACCTGAGATTACACCGACGTACAAATAAGCAATTTAGCTTAATTTTTGCAATTTTAAGAGAATACTAGACAATACAAAATGTGCAATCAGACGGAGTGTTGAGGTTTTAGTTTATGTTGAAGGAGAAACATTAGCTATGTGTGCAGTTTAAAGGTTAAGCAAGATGAAGATAGTGGTGCCATTGGCATTACTCTGTGTGTGTGTGTGTGTGTGTGTGTGTGAGAGAGAGAGAGAGAGAGAGAGAGAGAGAGAGAGAGAGAGAGAGAGTAGCTCCCAAGTAAACTGTCCACAAGTGTTGAGCTCCTCGAGAGAGAGAGAGAGAGAGAGAGAGAGAGAGAGAGAAGTACCTTCCCGGCCATCAGTGCGGAAGAAGCGAGAGCGGGTGTTCTTGGAGAGGTGGGTATCGTCGGCCTGCGGCTCCGGCTTGAAGAACCAGTAGAGCACCCACATCAAGCAAGCCGCGACGATCACCGCCTCCGCTACGGCCTTGGCCGTCCTCGCCAGCCCCAGCCCCCTTCCACAGCTACTCATGCTACTCCTCTCACTGCTCATCATGTTGCTGCTCGTCGACGCAGTCGCTGACGTTTTCATAGCTGCACCAATTATATTCTATCCTCTTAATTTCTCTGCAGCCACAACAGCCAATCACGGCTGATCAAGATCAACACCTTGTGTTGATACTATACGCAGCAATTAATGCATCGCTGGTACTGAAGCTAATGCACAAGGTGATGAAAATATTGCAGTACCTCTATACAGATCACATACACACCAACATATTATCGTTCCCCAACCAGCTGCGCCTATACGCAGCAATTAATGCATCGCTGGTACTGAAGCTAATGCACAAGGTGATGAAAATATTGCAGTACCTCTATACAGATCACATACACACCAACATATTATCGTTCCCCAACCAGCTGCGCCTACACAATAGCTCGCAAGCCCGTTGCCTACAATGAGACAAGCACATGGGTTGACACGCACATATATATACTTTGTCAACCTTTGTACTAGTCATACGCTTGTACTACTCTCTATATCGTCCCCCTTACAAGTACTATTTGAGTACTAACTCTCCCTTCGTCAACGCCACTTTATTCATATACTTTGCTTACGCCCCTCGTATACTACCCTGAGCCAGGGCTAGAAAAATACAATTCTCCTGGGTTTTCAGGTCAAAGTTTGACGGTAATTACACTAAAACTTGTGTAATTTTTCCGGTTTTCTCAAAGGCAAGTTCAAAATCTAACCTGGATTTTATAATTTCAGCCGGTTAAAATACACTAGACCCCATTTATTTTCTAACACTGCTACCCTCTCTTTGAATCGTGTAGTATCCAATAAAACCATGGTCCACTCCTCCCCTTCCTATATTTCTATAGTTAGTCAACCACCAAAATATCAGCTCTCTAGTTTGTACTACTTACCTCCCCCTAGAAGTTATTTGTACTTCTCCTTCTAGGACTTCATTCCAACACCACATCTAAGCTACATGAGGGCCTAGTTTCTGAAAGTCGCACGGTATCCTAAAAGACGCCCGGTATCTTGCCTTTTTACAAGGCAAATTGCAAGGTCACACAACATGAGTTATACTTAAAAGAGTGGAGATCTCCACTAAAGGGTGGACTTACAAGTTACCATCAAGTATTTAAAAAAAAATAGCCTCATTTTAAGATTTTCTAGTAATCTAGTTTGGGACTCAAACTTTCATTACGTGTATGCACTACCGCCGCATGCTCGCTCAAAAAAGAGCTCCATTTGACTTATCATCTCTTAGCATATCAAAATTTTCAAGATTCCTCAAGCCAAGCCATATATGCAACCCCACCTACCTATATAAAATTTTGAGGATCTGCAACCTCTCCTAGCCTTACATGCTTACGATAAGCCAAGCTGACGGAAGGTACCAGTACCACCCATTTTGTCTTTCATGCTTTTCACGTACATAATTCATTTTCTTCTTCTTTACACTATCTAAATAAAAAGTGGTTATTACTTAGTTATGTGGAGATAATTTTATCTCTTTAATAGTAAATTATCTCACCACTCTCAACAAGGAATAACTGAGTACTATTAAAGTACTAACTCCTAGGGTCAACACCATTGATGCACCTCTACTATCTAATCATTGAATCTCATAGTACTTCTCCTCTTGTCCTCATACGTACTATTCTATTGGTAGTCATTGGCCAAAAGACCTACTCTCTAGTGTGTGCTACCTTTCTTCCTCTCAAGGTTGTTTGAACTTCTCCTTCATTTGCAAGCTAAGCTTGTTGAGGGCTAGATTACTTAAGAGTGTCCATCTCTCCTCTTCACAAGGGCAATTGCAAAATCACATAACGTAAATTGGACCAAAGATACCAAAATTTGAGAGATCTCCACCTTTTCGCAACTAAGGGTCCTGACCTTGTTAAACAACAACATGTAACTTTTTGAGAGATTCTAAAAAATATAATGAGACTCAAAATATGATCATATGTATGTACTAACATCTACTCACTTGTATCAAAGAGATCATATGTTATCGTCCCTTTAGCATATTTAAAACTTTTAAGATGCCCTTCAAGCAATTGTCGCTACTCAACTCCTGACTGACCTTGACGCCTAATGTTTTGAATGAATGTGAGCTTCAATTGAGTTTGTAATTCAAACAAAAGTGAGTACTATTAAACTCCTTGTTCAAGAATTATCTTTAATAATTCTGTTGGAAAGGGAAGGGGAGAACGGTTGCTTCCACAATTTCAATTTGCTCACACACTTACCTGTCAACCTCTCACCATCTCTCCCAAATCCCAAGTACACACGCCTAGACTATGACACCATATACATACACACACATAAAGCATAGACTTGATAGGTGAAAGATTGTAAGGGGAAGATGATGTAGACAAGATTAAAGAGTACAGAACATAGCTTAACATATCATGAGAGAGAGAGAGAGAGGAATCTCGCAAATCAATGGCCTAAAGACTGTAGCCCCAAACTCCACGGCACCTCTTGTGGAGTTTGATATTTAATATTTGATATTGCTTATTGGTGACAAAAATTGGAGGCCCCTGTTTTTATACTTAGTTCCACTTTAATCATTGTGTAGTGGCTACCACTTATTGCATGACCCTCTTAAGGGTGAGTTCTCACTAATTATTTACAAGTGAACCATAGTGGCTTATTGAAAAAATAAACTATAACACTATGCAAATAAAAATGGTCGAGAATACTTTATTGCCTTTGCCTTCTCCTCAACTCCCAGATTTCGAATCTACACAACATCAACTCACCATTAGTAAAAATAGAAAGACAACATAGTAATTAACCATTACATACGAGCTATCCCAATTGTAGTTAGCCACATACAATAGGAGGGTGCCCAATCTTGTAGCAAATTCTTTGAAATCATGAGCATTACGATTTGTGCAAGCTTCAAAGAATTGTAACACATAAGTTTTCCTTGAACCTCAATCATTTGAGCATTAGGATAGGTTTGATGGTATATTTTTTACCTTGTAAGAAATCCTCAAGGGTGTACTTTACAAAATCCTCTATATCATGTGCGATTAGAGCCTACTAGCACTATAAGAGAAAAATTTTAAAACCGTTAGCATTGTCATGGACTAACAAAGGAAAATAGAAAGAGAAAAGATTGCGTGTGCGGCAATAACAGCAACAAATGACACGATAGTGGTTGAACAACCATGTACAAGGAAATATATCCGCGACTATTACCGTGTGCATTGCCGCACTTATTACCATGGCTATTATCGCTACTCGCCTATTCAAAAATAAAGGTGCTCATTTGGGCCACCCAATTTTGGGTGGCCCAAATGAGACCTTTACTAAAACATATGAAACATCAATTGTTTTTTGAAAGAGTATATAGAAACAACAAAAAATACAAATTGAATATACTTTACCTTGATAATTTCATGTGCAAAAGATCAACTATTTAAGAAAGTTACAAATAAAATGAAAGTAGTTGTATACACATTGTGCCACATTGGGACTTTATGGGAGTTTAGACAAATAATTTTCTATCTAATCCTCCTCCTCTTCATGGTCGTCCACAGGCACGTACGTTTGATCGCCCTGACTCTACATTAATCCAAACCATGCAAATTAAACAAATCAACAGCTCAAAACAATTGATACAATATTATTTGTTTAAACTTACCGCTTATAGAGATCCAACCACTGTTTCAAATTGTTCGCGAGAGATATGGTAATTGTTCTCCAACAACCACCGCCAAGTTTCAAATTCTGCATGCCGCTGTCAAAACTTGACTATCTCTCTGGTTGGTCGACTAAGAGTGATATTTTCCTAAGTTAGCAATGACAACAACAAATCATTAACTAAAATCTTTCTAATCACCGACTTAGGTTATAATTTAGCCAAACTTACTTATTTGTCCTTCCAAGCTGCTTTGCTTCCCGAGTCATAGTGCGTGGGAGTTTGTTTAGTCCAAGCTTCATGTTGTTGTCTGTAGGATGAGCCCGTTCCAACATGATCGCTCTTTTCTTGCATTGCCCACTCCCACTCCCACTCCGCATGTGCCATGTTGCCCACTCTCTAACTTAGTTGGCCGTCGCGCATCGTACTTTTTACTTCTTTTTTTCAAAAAAAAATTTATGTAGCCCTCCAACCATTGTTCTGAAAAACATTGATTGGGGGTATTTGGAAATCTAGCATGCAACGTGTCATCAATGTAGCGTGCATGATTGACAAATGGTCTCTAAACTTTATAAAACAATTCTTATACGTTGAATGTATAAGAATCTGAAGATGGCATCAAAAAGCTTTGCTCTACATTGTACCAAACTCCACCTCCCCGCCATACTTTACCCTATAGTAGCACCCACGCGTACCACAAATAATTAAGAGAAACATATAACACTCATGGTCACAAAATACTAGCCACAAATAATCTTAATTTCTTTGCTTGGTCTCACCGCCTCAAGACTCGGGTCCACTAGAGGCGATGTCCACCATAGGTGGGAGCCCCCT
Organism: Adiantum capillus-veneris; assembly: GCF_014529385.1. Taxonomy (NCBI): domain Eukaryota; kingdom Viridiplantae; phylum Streptophyta; class Polypodiopsida; order Polypodiales; family Pteridaceae; genus Adiantum; species Adiantum capillus-veneris. The sequence goes on from NC_140938.1 coordinate 14,265,911, forward strand.
GGGATGTGAACCAACCAAACAATAACCAGATGGCTGCTCCCCGTCAGATTGTCTCTCGTCTGATTTCTACATTACAGAGAGAAATATGAGATTTAGCTACTCCTATTGCTCTTTATCTCCCTCTATCTTCTTTTCCCTCTATTGCTCGTTATCTACTCCTATTGCACTTTATTTTTCTCTTTCTATCTCTCTCCTTTCTCCCTCTACTCACTCCTCTATATATATGTACATAAGTATATATGCACACAAGCAATGCATATACATACTAGTAGACCTAGAGAGGGGCTAGTAGTGCCAAACGTCAAGTTGGACCTCTTTAGATATCATCACAATCTCAACCGTGGTAAAACCAAAGGTACATTGCAGCAATCCATGCATGAGTGGATCAATGACCGCAACGCCACGATTAAAAAAGGATTATACCCAAGAGAAAGCGTTTAACCTTCGGGTGCTATGCTCCCGTACTTAGTGTCTACATACATGCATAAACAAATATATACATACTTACCCACCTATAATTCAAGTATTATATACAATTATGTACTCTCCATAATTAGTTATAATTTAAGTATATACAATTACATAAATGTAGCCACCGTTTTACATATAAATTGTATAATTCAAGTATATAATTATGTAAATGTAGCCATCATTTTGAGTAGAGATAAAGAGCTATGGATGTAAATGTAGCTATCATTTTGTGTTGTGCGCAGTGCTAGAGTGCTCCCGCTTTTGTAGAGTGCTTTGAAGAGGAGCTTCTTTATTGTGCTTATTGTGCAACATCTCTTCACAGCCGCTCCTTGGTTGAAGGATTATTGTGCATATTGCATGCCTATCTCCATTTAGAGGTACGATACCGTTGAAAGCATGTTAACCTAATGCCGCTTTAGTGGGTAGAAAGAGAGAGATAGATAGGAAGAGAAGAGAGAAAGATAGTGAAGGTAAGGAGAAGAGAGTAGAAAGTCATTTCTGAATTCCATTGTTTTCACGTAAAGAAGTTCTTTTTCAAAGAACTATACAAAAGGAAAAGCAGATCCACACTCCACACACCACAAAACGCTGGCTTTGCTTACAACCATTGCTCTTTATCTCCTTGTAAGCTCACATGCGCAAACAACTCGTAGACAAGCCATGCTCGAAGTCCGCATCATTTTCATGACCAAAAAACGCAGCAGACTTTAGGAACAACTTGTCCGTGAGCTATTTGCGCATGTGAGCTTGCAAACAACTACATACCTAAACTCATGGTATCTATCTCTCTCTCTCTCTCTCTACCTCTTTTTCTCCCTCTCTTTCTTTCTATCTCTCTCTCTCTCTCTTTCCGTCTTTCTATCTCTTTTTCTCTACCTCTCTCTCTCTCTCTCTCTCTCTCTCTCTCTCTCTCTCTCTCTCTCTCTCCATCTTTCTCTCCCTCTACTCCTCTCTCTCTCTCTCTCTCTCTCTCTCTCTCTCTCTCTCTCTCTCTATCTCTCCCTCTCTCCCTCTCTCTCAATCCCCCCCCCTCTCTCTCTCTCATTCTATATCTCCCTCACTTTCTCTCTCTCTCTCTCTCTCTCTCTCTCTCTCTCTCTCTCTCTCTCTCTCTATATATATATATATATATATATATATATCTCTTTCCCTATCTCCCTCTCTTTCCCTCTCCTTACCTTTCTCCCTCTATCCGCTCTCTGTCATAATAATCAATATCTAATTCTCCTAAATGATTTTCTCATATTAAACTGATCATTTAATGTGGGGAAGTGCCAAGGGAGAAAAAGCTAGAATATTGGTTAAGTTAGCAGACCGGCCACAGTAGGGATCCAAAGGAGGGAAAATAGGGATCCAAAGGGGGGGCCATCTGCAAAAGAGCCATGTGAAACAACGGGCTAAAAAGACCCTAGGGTTCAGCCCATTAAGACTTCCAAAATGCTAAGGTTCCAAAATTCAAAGGTTGTGTCCAAAGGTCAACCTTAGGGAAAATTGGATGCTTGGTGTGTGTGCCCAAAAAGTCTTTCTGCATCCCTACATGGGAGGGGGCGAGCCCCAAAGCTAGGGGATGAGAGAGAAAACCACACACACACACACAGGCTCCCTTTACACAAAGGGAATGAGGGACACATGTCAGCTCCCTAGGCCAGATGCCCACAAGGTGTGCCCAATTCCTATTGGAAGACCCTTGAAGTGGACCAATGAGAATTAAGCTAGAGTAAATCTAGTTTAATTAATTTAAAAACATTTAATAAAAGAAACCAATAAGAATTAAGTGTCCTAGAAGACTATTGGGCAGTCTCCCAAGGGGTCCAATGAGCATTCAGAAGCCCCATGGCTTGCCTGATTCCTATTGGCCAGGAGGCAAAGGGGTCCAATGAGAGTTTAGTTTAATTATTTAATTATCTAAAGCTCTCACAAAAGGGGAAAGAGGGACACATGTCAGAAGGCTATCACTTATGCTGCTTAATTCCTATTGGCTTGACCTGGGGAGGTCCAATGAGGAAAAAGCCAGCCTAACTTAGCAGCTAGGGCTCGCCCAAGAGAGAGGGGGGGCTGATTTTTGCTTGGCATTCACTCTCACACTCTCACACTTGACCATGTGTGAAGGAAAACACTCTATCTCCTCCCAAGCTTTAATGGAGAGCTCATCACCTACTCCAAGCTTGTGAGATAGAAGCCTACATCAACACTCTCTTGGCATGTGGATGCAAATCCAACCAAGAGCCAAGCTTCAATGCATGCTCATCTTCTCTACCAAGCTAATTACTAAGCTAAGCTATGCTAATATGAGTGATTATGTGAGGAGATGTACTTCTTTCTCGTAAGATACTTCTTTTTCCTCTCAATCTACTCTCATACCCTGCTAGCTCTCACCATCTTCGAAGGTGTGTGAGGTCTTGGGTCTGAGAACGGGGATAATTCAAGTTGTGTTTGATTAAGTGTTTTGCTTGGTGTATGAAGCTTCCATCTTCATTGCACTAGCTAGTCTTGAAGGAACACAAAGAATTGTATTGTACCATGTCTCTCTTGATGGGAGAAACCATAATACAAAGCCTTTTGGAGGGGGGACCGGCTCCATGCAAATCCGGTCCTCAACTGTTGTCAATAGTTTAATTGCTCTCTCTTTTGAAAGTATTGTCGATGCTATCTAACTAGGTGTTATGCTTTTTGTTGCTCTCTCCACCCAAGCACTCTTGTAATTATCATTAGGAATCTATTCTAATGAAATGCCCACTATGTTCATGCTAATTTCCGCTACAAATAAGATTCTAGGCCATTAAATGTTACATTGGTATCAGAGCTCAAGGTTTCTCTTTTCTTGCTCAAGAAGGGAGGTCCTCAAGCTAGCTACAAATGGTTGGTATTATTAATTGCCTGTGAGTAAGTAGAATAGGGATTTTTCAGCCTTGCAGTGCGCCTGCCTTTGTGCAGTTAACGGGGCATCACCGTCGAGAGCTATGGTCTTAATAGTGGAGTCCTACGGGGCTTGCCTACGGCTTAACCACTATTGAGCTATTAGAAGCTTGACAGGAGCCGGTGCTGTTTTGGTGTCGAAAGACCCTCTCTTCTATTCCTTGCAATTAATGGTATTCGAGCCACGGGTACAGTAGCTTGAGTGCTTTTTCTAAAGGGGTAAAGAGGAGTAGCAACTAGGGCTTGAAGTGCCAAAGTGCACCTAAAAAGTTTACACCTAAAAATTGTTAGAATGGCTGACAATATTAAAGAGAGTGAAATTAATGTTGATAACTTTGATTTTGCTCATGAGCAAGCTACTAATGATGCTTCAATGCTTGTTAATTATCTTGTTTCTAGGCTTCAACAAGCCATGGGCAATCCATCTCTCCAAAGTGAAGTGCAACGGCAGCTCCGTGCTCACGGGATTCTCCAAGCTCATCACCATGACGAGAGAACACCTAGGAAGCCTCCTTGTGAGACTACCAAAAGAGGTCTCTCTCCGATTCGGGAAGAAGAAGAGAATCCATATGAAGGGCTCAAGAACTTACTTCTTGATGATGCATCTCCTTCCCAAAGGAGAACTCAAGAGCCTCCACCGAAGGAACGAGAAAGAAGCGAGTCTCCCGCCACCTCGGCGGAGATGGCTCCACGAAGACGGCGGGCTAAACGCTCTCCATCACCACCAAAGCGGAGAAGACCATCACACTCTTCTCCACGCCATAATTCAAAGAGGGATGATAAAAAGCAAGAGAAGAAAAAGGCGAGAAAGAGGACACCCTCTTCTCCATCTTCTTTATCCTCTTCCTCTTATGAAAGCTATGGTGAAGATGACAAAGATCAAGACAAGAAAAAGGCGAGAAAGAGGTCACCCTCTTCTCGACCTTCTTCAAATTCTTCATCTTCTGAAGAAAGTGATGGTGCAACTTTTGAACCATCAAAAAGAAGAGGCCATAGGAAATCCTATGCCGCATGGAAGAGGTTGTCCAAGCTGAAGAAATTCAAAGAGGGAGGGAAGAGCATCTCTTTCCTTACCTATGATGGTACCTTCGGTGCTACAGACAAAGTTTTGGCCTTTATCCAGCAATTCGATGCGGCGTTTGGAGATGAGGGCTTCACGGAGTCCTCTAAGCTACGCCATGTAGCTATGCACTTTCAAAAGTCCGCCAGACAATGGTGGTCTAGCCTACGAGCCAACGGTGAAGCTCCACGAACATGGAAGGCTTTAAGAGCTTCCATTATGAAGCAGTTTTTGGCCACCGATGCCAAAGACAAAGTACTCACCGAATGGCGAAGCTTAAAACTCTCTCCCAATGAATCCATCCACAAATATGTAGACAAGTTTTGGGACCTACAACTCAAAGCCACTGTCTTCAAAAAGTTGGATTTTGGAGAGCAAAAGCAACAATTTTGTGCGGGCTTAACCGAAGAAATGGCGGAGTATGTCAACTCCCAAAGGCCACGTACCATATGGGCGGTAATACACCATACTATGGTGGCCTCGCGAATCAATTTCCAAACGGGGGGTAAAAGAAATAATAAGCCCCGGAAAACAAAGGTACCAATGAGCCTAAGGGGAAGGACAATGTCCAAAAGTCTCCTAAGGGCAATTCCAACAAAGCTAAAGAGAAGGGAGTTTACAAAGGAAAGAATAAACTCTCTCCTGAAGAGCTTGAGCGTTATCGTAAAGATAACCGGTGTTTCAAGTGCGGCGAACAAGGGCATGCGTACCGCGCTTGTCCCCAAAAGAACAACCGCCAAGATCCTCCTAGAGCTTCTTTGGTTGAAATCCAAGAGGAGGAGATTCACCAAACTCACCACAAAGGATCTCCTCTATGCCATGCTTGGGGAAAGGTAAGAGAACATGATGCTTTTATTCTCTTTGACCCTGGTTCTACTCACAATTTCATATCTATGGAGTTAGCCACCAAGCTAGGCATACAATCCTACGAGATGGGAGATATCCTACCCGCAGACAGTGCCTTCAAGGGGCAAGAAGCTTCAGTCACTCCCTTAATCGGGATATTGAGGCTTCATGTCCAAGGCTATGTGGACAAAGAGGATTTCTTTATCTCTCCTCTCAAGCATGAGGATGTAATCCTAGGGGCACCATGGTTTGATCGTTTGGCTGCCCATGTTAAATTTCCTGAAAGGAGAATCTCCTTTAAGTTCAGGGAAAAGGACATGTATATAGATGCTAGGGAGATGGGTAACACCATCCCCATTGTACATACACCAGCTTTTAACAAGTCAATAAAGAGCTCTATTTCCGTGTACATGATTTTTGTTAAAGGTTCTCAAAATGAACCTAATGCTTTAGCAAAAGAAAATAAAAGCAACCAAAAGGAATTAGAGTTATCCAATTTTCTCAAGGGGTTTCAAGATGTCTTTATTGACGACATCCCCTGTGAGCTACCTCCTAAACGAGGTAATGACGACCATGCAATTGAACTTCTTCCAGGAAGTTCACCGCCTAACAAACCTCCTTATAGAGTTTCTCAAGCTCAACAAGAGGAGATTATGCGGCAAGTGCATGAGTTAATTGAGAAGGGCATGGTTAGGCCTAGCTCATCTCCATTTTGCTCACCTGTGCTTTTAGTGCAAAAGAAAGACGGCACATATCGTATGTGTGTCGACTATAGAGCACTAAATAGGATCACTATCAAGAATAGGTTTCCCGTTCCACGGCTAGAAGACCTATTTGATAAGCTACAAGGATCGACCTAAAAAGTGGCTATCATCAAATAAGGATAGTTGATCAAGACATTGTAAAGACCGCATTTCGTACTACATTTGGTCTTTACGAATACATTGTCATGCCTTTTGGCTTGACTAATGCACCAGCCACATTTAACCGCTTGATGGAGAAGCTATTCAGACCTCATCGAACCTTCACTGGAGTGTTCTTTGATGATATTATCATCTACTCTAATTCATTAGAGGAACATAAGCAACACCTCCAGGTAATATTTCAAGTTTTAAGAGAGAATAAACTTTATGTTAATCGAAAGAAAAGTGAATTTTTCTTGCAAGAGATTCAATATTTAGGTCATATTATCTCTCAAGATGGAATCCAAATGGATCCATCCAAGTTAGAGGTAATAAAAGGATGGCCTAAACCAAGGAATCTTCATGAACTAAGAAGCTTTATAGGTATGTGTGCATACTATAGACGCTTCATAGAAAAGTTCTCACAAATTACGGGACCATTACATGACCTAACAAAGAAAAATGTTAGGTATACGTGGTCTGCTAAGGAGAACAATGCTTTCGAAAAGCTTAAAGAAAAGCTTATCTCTCAACCTGTGCTTACACTACCGGATCTCTCAAAACCATTTGAGGTCCAATGTGATGCTTGTGGTGATTGCCTTGGGGCTGTTTTGCTCCAAGAAGGGCACGCCATAGGCTATGAGAGTCGAAGACTCGACCCTGTTGAGCAAGCTCTAGGCATATACGAAAAAGAACTCCTTGCAGTTCTACATGCCTTAGACTCATGGAAGCACTATTTATTGGGGACTCCTTTTATTCTGCGAACGGATCACCAAAGTCTTAAGTACTTCATGACGCAGACCAAGCTCTCCGACAAACAAATGAGGTGGGAAAATTTCCTTTCGCAATTTCATTTTCATATTGCTCACATTGCTGGCAAGCATAATCAAGTAGCCGATGCACTCTCAAGACGACCGAGAGTGAATGCGGTTTCCATAGCAACTCACAATGATCTATCTTTAATGATAGATGAGTATGCTATTGATCCCGATTTTAGAGATGTGATTTCAGCCCTTGCCTTAGGGAAGAAAGAAGAACCATTTACTTTACAAGATGGCTATCTTCTCTATGGCAATAGACTATGCGTTACTAACTCACTACGTGAGAAAGTAATGTATGAATCTCATGCTCCCCCATATGCGGGGCATAGAGGGATTCAGTCTACCCTAAAGGGAATTGAAACATATTTCTATTGGCCTACCATGAAAGTGAACATACATGAGTATGTTTCCAAATGTGTGGTATGTCAAAAGACAAAATTTGATAGAGGGAAGCAACTTGGATTGCTTCAACCCTTGCCAATCCCTAATTCACCGTGGGAGAGCATATCCATGGATTTTATCTTTGGATTGCCTAAGTCTATCCATGGGAATACGGGAATATGGACGATAGTAGACAGGTTCAGTAAACAAGCTCATTTTATACCTGTCAAAAAGACTATCAAAGCCCATCAAATGGCAACCCTCTTCATTTCACAAATTTTCAAGTACCATGGCTTGCCAATGTCCATAGTGTCGGATAGAGATCCTAGAATGACCAGTAATTTCTGGAAGGGTCTCTTTGAGAATTTAGGAACAAGGCTAAACTTCTCTTCGGCCTATCATCCACAAACTGATGGCCAAAGTGAAATAGCTAACCTAACTATTCTCGATCTACTAAAAGCCTATGTAACGGAAGTAGATCAAAGATCCCAATGGGAGAAGTACTTACCCTTAGTAGAGTATGCTTACAATAACACTGTACATACTTCTACAGGAAAAGCACCTTTCGAGGTAATTGAGGGAAGATCAAAAAGTCCCTTGCTACTTAAGGTACATGGGAAGATCTTCGCTGCAGATGAGTATAGCCGAGACCTACAAGAATCTTTCCAAAAATTAAGGATGCTATCTCTATCTCACAGCAAAGGCAAAAGGCTGCTGCTGACAAGCACAGAAGAGCCCAAGCCTTTAAAGAAAACGATTGGGTCTTGTTAAAGTTTCCCAAGGCTCGCTTAAGGCACACGACGGGCAAGAATCCTACGGGCCACCAAAAGTACTATGCTAAACTAGCAAAAAGGTACTATGGTCCCTTCCAGATTCTTAGGCCAATCAATGAGATGGCCTATCAACTTAAGTTGCCCAATCATTGGCTCATACACAATGCTTTTCATGTGAGCCTCTTAAAGCCTTACAAAGGAGAGCCACCTCAAGAACCAACTATTGAAGACCCACCGGAGATCGAGGACCACGAGGAGGTGCTGCAGCCCGAGTCCATTCTCCGACATGAAGACAAGGTATTAAGAGGCGGTAAGACTATCCGACGATATCTTATTAAGTTTAAGAATTATCCTTTTGAAGATGCTAGATGGATGCAAGGCATACAATTAAAGGATAACCTAAACCTTGTCAATGCTTACAATGCTTCCCAAGAGTAAGCAAATGTACAAAATGTTAAAAAAAAATGAACAAAAATTTTTGTCTTATAAGACTCTCTTTTTCTTTATCTGTGCACAAACATAAAGTAGTATGCATGCTTAGATCAAGTTTGTGGAGACGACGTCTCCCAAACACCAAGTAGAGCTTGTCACTCTACTATGGAAGACTGATAGGACTAATGTGCAGACATGCTTGCGGCAGCCTCAGGCTCTCAAGCGCCAAATGGACTAGTCATCCATTATGGAATGATGTCGTAGGGTAACATAGGGATCCTCTACCCGCTAAGAAAAGGACTCATGCATATGCTTTATCTTCTCTACACCATAGTCGAGGACGACTATGATTTCAAGAGAGAGGTAATGTCATAATAATCAATATCTAATTCTCCTAAATGATTTTCTCATATTAAACTGATCATTTAATGTGGGGAAGTGCCAAGGGAGAAAAAGCTAGAATATTGGTTAAGTTAGCAGACCGGCCACAGTAGGGATCCAAAGGAGGGAAAATAGGGATCCAAAGGGGGGGCCATCTGCAAAAGAGCCATGTGAAACAACGGGCTAAAAAGACCCTAGGGTTCAGCCCATTAAGACTTCCAAAATGCTAAGGTTCCAAAATTCAAAGGTTGTGTCCAAAGGTCAACCTTAGGGAAAATTGGATGCTTGGTGTGTGTGCCCAAAAAGTCTTTCTGCATCCCTACATGGGAGGGGGCGAGCCCCAAAGCTAGGGGATGAGAGAGAAAACCACACACACACACACAGGCTCCCTTTACACAAAGGGAATGAGGGACACATGTCAGCTCCCTAGGCTAGATGCCCACAAGGTGTGCCCAATTCCTATTGGAAGACCCTTGAAGTGGACCAATGAGAATTAAGCTAGAGTAAATCTAGTTTAATTAATTTAAAAACATTTAATAAAAGAAACCAATAAGAATTAAGTGTCCTAGAAGACTATTGGGCAGTCTCCCAAGGGGTCCAATGAGCATTCAGAAGCCCCATGGCTTGCCTGATTCCTATTGGCCAGGAGGCAAAGGGGTCCAATGAGAGTTTAGTTTAATTATTTAATTATCTAAAGCTCTCACAAAAGGGGAAAGAGGGACACATGTCAGAAGGCTATCACTTATGCTGCTTAATTCCTATTGGCTTGACCTGGGGAGGTCCAATGATCGAGGAAAAAGCCAGCCTAACTTAGCAGCTAGGGCTCGCCCAAGAGAGAGGGGGGGCTGATTTTTGCTTGGCATTCACTCTCACACTCTCACACTTGACCATGTGTGAAGGAAAACACTCTATCTCCTCCCAAGCTTTAATGGAGAGCTCATCACCTACTCCAAGCTTGTGAGATAGAAGCCTACATCAACACTCTCTTGGCATGTGGATGCAAATCCAACCAAGAGCCAAGCTTCAATGCATGCTCATCTTCTCTACCAAGCTAATTACTAAGCTAAGCTATGCTAATATGAGTGATTATGTGAGGAGATGTACTTCTTTCTCGTAAGATACTTCTTTTTCCTCTCAATCTACTCTCATACCCTGCTAGCTCTCACCATCTTCGAAGGTGTGTGAGGTCTTGGGTCTGAGAACGGGGATAATTCAAGTTGTGTTTGATTAAGTGTTTTGCTTGGTGTATGAAGCTTCCATCTTCATTGCACTAGCTAGTCTTGAAGGAACACAAAGAATTGTATTGTACCATGTCTCTCTTGATGGGAGAAACCATAATACAAAGCCTTTTGGAGGGGGGACCGGCTCCATGCAAATCCGGTCCTCAACTGTTGTCAATAGTTTAATTGCTCTCTCTTTTGAAAGTATTGTCGATGCTATCTAACTAGGTGTTATGCTTTTTGTTGCTCTCTCCACCCAAGCACTCTTGTAATTATCATTAGGAATCTATTCTAATGAAATGCCCACTATGTTCATGCTAATTTCCGCTACAAATAAGATTCTAGGCCATTAAATGTTACTCTCTCTCTCTCTCTCTCTCTCTCTCTCTCTCTCTCTCTCTTTCCCTCTCTCCCTCTTGCTAACTCTCTCTCTCTCTCTCTCTAACTTAACATTAACATTTCTCACTCTAACTTACACTATTTTGACACTACTCTAACATTAAACACTTCTCCTTTCTCTTTATTAGGACTTATCTAACAATAACAATTAAATCATTGGGTTAAAGCATGGATTGGTAGTGCAAAAATTATTGTCCTTGACACTTCTTATGAGGCAGCCTTGGATGGTGTTTTGTTGGCAATTTTCAAAATCCAAAAGATAAATATTCAATATTTCTAAAGGCGTTGTGTCAACCACTTTAACGATTCTTGATTTAGTCGAAGGCAAGACTGTCTACCCACCCCTTCAGCAGTCTACGAGCTCCCTCTCTCTTTCTCTCTCTCTCTCTCTCTCTCTCTCTCTCTCTCTCTCTCTCTCTCTCTCTCTCTCTCTCTCTCTCTCTCTCTCTCTCTCTCTCTTGCAAGAAGAGGGAAAATTGTAGCAGGAAGTTGTAGAGGGACTTTGCGGAGAATAGGCATAAAGTGTGGGAGAATATGGTCCAAGAGATCGGGATGGAGATGTTGCAGTAGAAGGTTTGGCCAACAAGTTGTGTCCGAGCAACAACCTCCACTTGATTGTCACCTTTTGTGGAATGCCGATTTCCGCAATTTGGGGGAGCACGTTCCACACCAGCAATATCCTCCACACAATTGCCATGTTGGATGCATTGCTTGTGGTGTCGGATGTTTGAAAGAGAGGATTGTGCATGACCAACCATCTCCAAGTACACTCCAGGGCTCTGAGTCCTTTTAGTAGCATGCGCAATACAATCCACTTCATGATGACATGCCTCACAATTACTATAGGGAAGACTCAATCACAATTTGCCAAATAAAGGTAACCATCGGACGCAAGAATATTGGTCTATGATGAAAAGAGAGAGCCGCAAGAGACAACGAGAAAGTGATGCATCAGGTTCAAGGTCATCGGAAGATGTGAATCGGGTTTGCACGAAAGTCTCAAAATGCTGGCAGGAAGCAACAAAATGCATGACTTGTGATGCTAAGAAAACCGCCTTTCAATGTCTTCTAGGACTACCAGCTTTTAGACGTTTGCATCATGCATCCGAGAAGTCAATAGTATCCAATATTCAAGGCACAATTACTAAAGTCAAAGCATTCATGTCTAAAGAGGAGCTGAAGATTAAAAGAGCTGTCTACATGATATTTTGGTGAATAGTGAAGGAGATCCATCAAGGTCTATTAGCAACTCCAAGATGACTAGATTTACTAGATTGCATCGGTGTTGTAGCAGCCAATTCACTGTTAAAACAGGCTGAGGCTGGTGCATTTCCTTTGCAATTATGTAGTCGTCAACTACCTCAAAGTTCCACCATCACACGAGACAAAAGACCTTGTTTTTGCCTTTTGGCAAACAGAGACAAGAGTGTCACCAAACAAAAAGGATGTGTGTCGGAAACGATTGGGCAGAAAATCTTACACAAAGCATCCGATACATTTGCTGGATGATTCACAGATATGCTCCTAAAGTTTCACAGGTATGAACTTTGGATGTAGAGAAAAGTCATAGAGTTCCTTTCAAAGGTAGTCATGGAAGTACCATGATAGTAAATCTTTAGGTACTTTGGATCTTTAAAAGAGTCTAGAATCTAGAATACCTTGCAAAGGTAGTCTTGAAAGCACCATGTGAGTCTAAATGGGTTCTCTAGGTACTTTGGAGGTAGAAAAATTTCATAGAGTTCCTTTCAGATGTAGTCATGGAAGTACCGTGACAGTAAAGAGGCTCTTTAGGTACTTTGGATCTTTGAAAGAGTCTAGAATACCTCGCAAAAGTAATCTTGAAGGTACCATAGAGTTCTTTTCAATGGTAGTTATTTTCCATGAGAGTGAAGAGGTTCTCTAGGAACTTTGGAGGTAGAGAAAAGTCATAGAGTTCCTTTCAAAGGTAGTCATGGAAGTACCATGATAGTATAAAGGCTCTTTAGTTACTCTCGATCTTTGAAAGATTCTAGAATACCTCACAAAGGTAGTCTTAAAAGTAACATATGAGTTTAAATGGCTGCCCTAGGTACTTTGGAGGTAGAAAAAGTTCATAGAGTTCCTTTCAAAGGTAGTCATGGAAGTACCATGATAGTAAAGAGGCTCTTTAGGTACTCTGGATCTTTGAAAGAGTTTATAATACCTCGCAAAGGTAGTCTTGAAAAGGTACTTTGGAAGAAGAAAAAAGTCATTGATGAATACCTCAAAGAGCTTTTACTTTGATGGGTTTTTCTTTGAAAAAAGTATGAGCCTCTGATGGAAGTTTTATTTTTTCCTACACAGGGAGAGCTTTACAGGAGGTTCCAAATGCAATATCCACACATCAAGATCTCATTCAGATGTTTTGAGTGATTGAAACCTTGGTTTGTTTGTAAGTTGAAGGACCGTTACACGTGCTACTATATTGCTCATATTCAGATGATATGTCTCAAGGAAGCATTCAACCACATGCGACACAGTAAGATAGGCATGCACGGCGATGGGTGTGGCTACATGTGTGCTATATGCTTGCCAAAAGAGGCTCCAAGTAAGTGTGAAGCTGCCACGTACACACACACTAGCGTAAGCACATTGACTAAAGTGTGTTATGTGCAAAACCAATGGACTCCGCATTTCATAAGTTGCCTTGCTTGAAGGGAGAATTTCCTCAATGTGGGTCGAAGAGATTAAAGCTTTGTCCAAACGAAACACTTGAAAGTGCATTCCAAATTTCTGTTAAGGTGTTTGAAGACATTGCCTCAACCCATTATCAAGGCAAGAAGTGCAAGGATATTCTGGTGAAGGAAATGGGATGCAAGGATTTCACATCTTTTCTTCAAAAGCATTTTTTCTATTAAAGGTACTTGTCATGGTACTATGGGCTATTATGGTGCTTCTCAAATCTAATCCCTGTGGGAGTTTTGTTCTTCATTTGTCATGCAGAAAGAAGTGATTGACTTGGAAGCATCACCAAGTATGTGTGTGCAATAGATCAAATTTTGTGAGAGCATGTTGGAGGAGGTGAAGGCTGGTGACCCAATGTTACTACTGCTTCCAACAGCTTGCTAGCACTTGAGCCACTTGAAGGCTACAGTCTCTGTTCTAGGACTATGTGTTGCATGTGGTCTTGCATTTATGGCTTCCCATGTGGTTTGTGTATACACTCTAGCATGGGGTCATGCATATCATGCTCTGTGTTTTGTTGTCTGGCTTGGATCAGAGACGATATGTGCGGATGCCTCTTGCAAGAGGAGTATTCTAGATTCACTTAAATCAATGCTCTTGCACAGAAGTTGGTTGTCGTTGCTCCAAATCTCATATAAATCCAAGAACTATTCAAGTTCCCTTCAAGTATCTGCTGATTGCACAAGCCTGAACTTCACTTTTATGCTTGCAGGTTCTAGCCATATTCCTTGTGTAGTGCCGATATAGGATGATGTGCCAAAATTTGTGCTACAAGCTACTCCTGATGCCCATAGTGTGGACTCTAGTGAGGGCACTCCATTTGTAAGGTAGACACCCCTGTAAGGACAGCAGCAGTTGAGCCACAACCAATCGAAAGCAGTCCAAAGGAAGATGCAACGGCTGACGATGAGGAGGCAATATTGCAAGAGGGAGTGGATGTAGTACAGTGCATGGTAGCTGGTGATGAGAATCCAGATTCTCCCATCTTTTTGAGTGACATGGTGAAGGTGTCAAATAAGCACAAGAAAAACGGCGATGGTAAGTGGTAATGGTATTGGACTTGTCAACTTCTAGGCAATATCTACATGGGGCTGATGTCACATGTGTTGTTTTATGACATAGGTGGACCTCCCAAAAAGAATAGACCTTTGGAGTCCACAGGTTCAAAGCAGCATGCTCAGTATACAGGTGGAGATATGGGAGAGTGGGAAGCATCGAGATCACCTCCTGTTGTGAAGAAGACTCCCAAAAAGAGTACTCCCCTCCACAATCCTTCTAATGTTTCCCATTGCCCCAAGCCTCGAGTTTGCAAGAATTGTGACTCTTCAATTGTAATACAAGAATTTGTGATTCTTGATTTTGAATGCAAAAGAAAAAAATTTGTCGGCCTCTATGCTTTTGTCGCTTTTATGTTTCATAAGCGTAGTGTCTATGTTTTTGTCACTTTCTTGTCAAATATTGCCTCGTGTTTATTTTTCAATGTTGAATGTTGTCTTTTACAGAGTGTCCAAAGGAAAAGGGGGCCCTCAAGCTGCCCATAGAGGAAATTATCATCATTAGAGATCCCCCAAAGTACATTCCCCCCTTGCCATGTGATGATCCAACCCGACCAGCCCTCATACTAGATCTCAATGGTGTACTTTGTCTTACATGTACACCTGATTAGTATGACCCTTCATTTGTCCTCGATATTGAGGCTACATCATTTGTCCAGCATGAGGAGGCGGATGGCAGGTACCTGTTTGTTCCGAAAGATGCACAAAATTTTATTGCATGGGTTGTGGCATGGGCAAATGTCTACATATGGAGCAGTGCAATGCTCAGCAGAGTGGGCTCAAGAATTCAAAGATGTTTTCCCCAAGTTCACAGCTATATTAGTGGATGGGCTAGATAGCAATTATGTGATGTGGACAGTTACTATTTTGGTGGTGGAAGGCCAACATTTTTCAAGGTATTGCAGAATTTTTCGACGAAGTTGCAGCGGTATGATACTTGTAATGTCCTTTTAATTGACAACATTTCCTATAAATGTCATTATAATCCCCGTGGTACTTACATCGTAGTGCCTAGTATTGAGAACCGCTCCAGCCAATACTTGTCAAATGATCTAAAGGCCTGGCTAGAAGGGTGGCAACATGCTACAGATCACCGTGCCTTGGCGGACACATTCAGCAAATCAAAACCTACTGATGACGACAAGTATGTATTCATAACAATTGCAAAAGGGTTTAAAAAGACATCGTATGATGCGTACTTATGTGGGCCGTAGCTCATGCCCACAGAGTACAAGCGAAGATGACATCCCTTGATTTTTTTGGGATGACAGATCCTTTATGTACCTTTTGTAACTACACTAAACCCGGGGCAGAACCTTGTATATTTATATGCTACTTTCCATGTGGAAACCAATTTTTTGGCTTCATTTTGATTGCCATTGTACCTCATGTAATGACTTGATGTCAAATTGATGAAGATGTAATATATTCCTTCTGGTTGGATGTGTTGTCTTTGTGTCCCAGCATTGAAGTGTTATGTTCTGATTCAAGTAGTTTAAGGCTATTGAAGTGTCCTAGCATTGAAATGCTATTTTTTTTATTCTGTTATTGTTTCCCATTTTAAGATGTTTCCTACAGAAACCACTTGTGGACTACTTGTAAGGTACTTTGGGTTGGCATATAAAAACTTAACAAATAGTTATGTACAAAAACCACATAAGGACTACCTATACACTACAAGAGGCTATTCATATTAGCGACGCTCACACAGGGACGCTCAAAAAAAAAATTTCCCGGCATCGCTATGAGCGTCGCAAATTTACAATTTAATTTTCGACGGTCATAGCGACGCCGGCTGGGCTAAAAAAAATAACAGAGAGCGCCCAAAAACTCAGATCTCAGATCTAAGTTTTTCGACGCCCTCAAGCAAAGAGCAGGTAACGCTCTCCCTCTCTCTCTCTCTCTCTCTCTCTCTCTCTCTCTCTCTCTCTCTCTCTTTCTTCTCCCCACACACACACACACACACACACGAGGAGAGGAAGGAGAGCCAGGTATGCTCCTTCCCTCTCCTCACTCTCATGTTCCCTTCCCCTCTTTCTCTCTCCCCCTCTCTCTCTCTGTCTCTCTCTCACACACACACACACACACACACACATAGTGTTTTTTAAAGAGAGAGAGAGAGAGAGAGAGAGAGAGAGAGAGAGAAAGAGTACAAACATAAACAAAAACGCACACACACATACATAAACAAAGAATGCACACACACATTGAGAGAGGAAAAGAGAGAGAGAGCATGTATAAACAAAAAACGCACACATTGAGAGAGGAAAAGAGAGAGAGAACATGCATAAACAAAAAACGCACACATTGAGAGAGGAAAAGAGAGAGAAAACATGCATAAACAAAAAAACGCACACACATTGAGAGAGAAAGAGAGAGAAACTAATTTAACGTCATAGGAAACTAATTAAAATTAAAAGACCTAAAGATCTAGCCGACGAGGAGTTGAACTCAAGACCTATTATTCAAGAGGGAAATGGCATAACCAATCTATCATACTTGGCATGGGTGATAGAAAGGTTATACCATTTATCTCTTTTTATTGGCACACACATCCACACACGTGCACACACACAAGAAGAAGAGAGTTATAACGTCGTAGGAAACTATCCTAAAAGACGTTAAAGATTAGGTTAGATGTAGACTTACGTTAAATTAGATTTAGGTTTATTTAACTTAAATTAGATTAGATTTAGGTTTATTTTTAGTTAGATTTACGTTTATTTACGCTAGATTTAGATTTACGTTATATTAGATTAGATTTAGGTCTCCATATATAGACTGCGATGCCTGCATGAAGCGGGTGAAGAAAGCCCTCAATGGAATATAGGGTATTGCTGCCTTCACTCATGGTGGGCTCCGTCGATCCAAAAGTACTGGTGAAATGTCTTCAGAAGATAGGGAAGAAGGTGGATCTTCAGGGCAGCAAGAGTCACTACATCCCCGACAATGACCATCTAGACAACCTCTAGTCATTCAACAACAACTTCAAAGTTAGTAACAAGAGCAAGAACGGTCCAAAGGGCCAATTGCTGTCATCAGATGTGGATGGAGATGAGGCAGCGTCACCGCCGGAAGTTAACTCTCACATCTTTAGTTATGAGAATGCCAACTCTTGCCGAGTTATGTGAAAAATTATGTGTTAAATCAGTTTTAAGGTTCTTATAATCCCTATTAGTTTAGTTCTTTGTTTTTAATATAACATAATTTACGTTAGATTTAGATTTATGTTATATTATATTAGACTTAGGTTTATTTAGGTTTACCCACACACACACACACACACACACACACAAGAAGAAGAGAGTTTTAACGTCGTAGGAAACTATCCCAAAAGACGTTAAAGATTAGGTTAGATGTAGACTTACGTTAAATTAGATTTAGGTTGATTTTTAGTTAGATTTACATTTATTTAGATTTACGCTTATTTACGTTAGATCGAGTCCACGCAAGAATTACTTACGGTTTAGGGTTTAGAGTTAGACGAACAGTGAAAAGATCTACTGTGAAAAGATGTTAAGATGCTGTGAAGTGCTACAGCTAGAGAAGAGGCAAAGGGGTTTTGTCCACTACATGCAGTATCATGTAGACGTGGGTCTGTAGATTTCTTGTACCCACAAATATAGGTATTGACCAATAAAGACGAGATTATAACCCGGTGGTTCTGATCTCCGTGCACCTCTAGACCGAGGTGTGCGGGGATTGGACATGACTAGAGAATGTGAGGTAGAGAGAGAGAGAGAGAGAGAGAGAGAGAGATAAGACGAAGAATGCCAATAGAATATTAAATTTGTTGTCCAGGTTATAAGATTTTTATCCTCATTATGAGTAGTGACGAGGATGTGGGACCGTCCAACCGAAACACCTATCTCTCAACGAGTGTCTTATGTCCTTGTAATCAATGCAAGCATGCTGTGCGACGGACAAGATGTGTTTCTTTGCAGCACGTTCGCGAATTTGGCGAGTTCGATCCATCTATTATAGATCCAGTTGTTGCCAATTATAACTCGTCGGACTCTGACGCTGGCCAACAAGCAGCAATCTTGCAACCCAATAGACGTGTTCGCAGGCGCTTTGGTCAAGCATCATATGTGAGGCCACAAGATGTAGCCTCTGACAGCTCGGGGGATGATCATGCAGAGCACATTCCCAACGAGGCAATGTTTGAGCCCGAGATTGATGAAATGATCGAGACGATCATGGATTCAGAAAGGCTTATGTATGATGATATGAAAAGTGAAGCCGATACGCCATTGTATAATGGAGCACGTATGTTTAGATTGAAAGCACTCCTGGTTCTTCTCAACATGCAGGCAAAGTTTGGATGGAGTGACACTAGCGTCACAGCGCTTTTCAGGTGATCTATTACAATTAGTTTACTTTAATAAAACTCTAAATGTATAATGATCTGATAGATTTTTACACGACTGTTTCGTATTTTTATGTTGTGTAGATTGCTTAAAGAGCACATACTACCAGCTGACAATGTGATGCCAGATTCCCGAGATGAAGCAAGAAAGATTTTGCGAAACTTGGGGATGGATTACAATTCTATCCACGCTTGTCCTAATGACTGCATTCTTTTCAGAGGGGAATACATAGACATGGAGAAGTGTCCGAAATGTGATTCCGAAAGATATCGAGTAGATCTCCACGGGACAAAAATTCCACAAAAGGTTTTGCGACATTTTCCTCTGCTTCCTCGCATCAAGCATTTCTTCGAATGTAAGTCCATGGCCGCCCTAGCATCATGGCATGAGGAGAATAAATCTTTGGATGGTGTGCTACGAATTCCTGCAGATTGTGCAGCCTGGAAACATATAGATGGAACATGGTCGGATTTTGCCAGGGAAGCTCGAAATTTGTGCTTAGGCCTGGCTATAGATGGCGTAAATCCATTTGGTCAAAGATCAACATCTTACAGTGTATGGCCCGTTGTCATCGTCAACTACAACATTCCCCCGTGGTTGACGACGAAGAAGGGGGCACCTATGGCTAAGCTTGATTGTGCCAGGGTGATATAAAGTGGAGAATATGGATGTGTATCTTCGTCCACTATTGGAAGAGCTACAAAACAATTGTGGATATGGCACATATAGGGTGGTGGATATGAGCATCGACACACAAGACGACGGAATGCTTGAATCAAAGGCATTTAATGTGGACAATGCTGACTATCCGGGCTCAATGAATGCTCAGGTGATCTATGACACTCATCAATCGTATCTTCCAGAGAATCATGTGTTACGCGACGGCTTTTTGGGAAGAGAGCCACCAAGGATGTCTGCACAAGCATGGTTAGAGCAGAAGGAGATGTGCGATGACGGATTGCCTCCAGGGATAAAGAGACTATCTCTATGGTATGAGTTACCATACTGGCCCCGACTCATGATCAATCACTTGCTCGATCCAATGCACATATTGAAGAATGTGGGTAATCTACTATGGGACCATCTGACCGGCAAGAAAGATACTTTGGGAGCCAGAGTTGACCTTAGAAATGTGGATCGTATGGAGCAATATTGGCCGCAAACAGCATATGATGGATCGATAAAACTCCCTAAAGCACCATGGATTTTCACAGGAGCCCAAGAACGCAAAGTAAAAGAGACCATTCGATCTTTGCGGACCCCCACTGGCGTAATGCACTCGCTCTGAACGTGTTTTACTAAAGAAGGAAAGCTTACCGGTTTGAAGTCACACGATTGGCATAAAATGTGTCAGGTACGTTCATAGTGGACTTTAATATCATTGCATAAAATGTGGACTTTAATATCATTGCTGCACATACTTTACAGTTTATTTTACCGGTTGCCATTGAGGGATGTTTGTCTCTCGACATCCGTAACACAATCTACAAACTTGCAAAGCTGGTGCAATGGATCTCACAAAAGGAGATCAACGTAGACTCCATACCATTCGCCAAACTAAATGCTGCGGAGCTTGTGTGCATGTTTGAGAAACATTTTCCTACTACCATGCTAACCATTCAGGTGCATCTTCTTGTTCACATAGTTGATGAGGTGGAAATAGCTGGCACAGTTCATTCCAAATGGATGTTCTTCTTAGAACGTTTCATGAAAACGCTTAAGGGATATGTGCGTCAAAAGGCACGTCCGGAGGGTAGCATGGCAGAAGGTTGGTTGGTATCAGAGTCCCTAGTGTACATTGGAGAGTGGCTAGACGGATTTGATAAAGCCCGGGACACGCTATGGCGAACCATAGATGATGAGCGCATATCTGGGATTGTCATGTGCAATCTCGGTGTTGAGAAGAAGATGACGGAAGATCTAGAGGCTAAAATCAACCGATTTTGCATGCTTCACAATCCAGTGATGCAAAAGTGGATTTCACAATATGAGGATGCAAAGCAAGAGCGACAAAGGGCACGAATCGAGTGGAGACGGGGAAGACGACCACCGATGCACTATCCGATGGGTCTGGAGAGCCTACCAACTTCATGAGCTTAAGATGGTTGCACAACCAATTGAAAAGCGCACAACAATGCGGTGACGAAGTGACAAGGAAGAGTGGGAGTACTCTCGGGTTGCGCGACCAAGGTAAGTTTGCAATGTACGACTAGCTAGTGACTTTATTTCTAAACGTTTGAACAGCCACTCATAATCTTTGTTCGTTGTAGTATAAGTCATACACAGCAGCATGGTGTAAAGGTCGACATTTTAGGGTGGAACGGATCGACAAAAAGCGTTTTACTCAAGATTGTGGAATCATGGCAAAATTTGAACAGTCTAGTCGACACGTTCCTCTGATGCAGATCCCTGGTGGCGGAACTCACTTACTTCGGCACGCTGCAAGAGATTTTGAGGATCGATTACAGAGGATTTTTTGTCGACTTGTTCGACGTGCAATGGTTCAAGATAATCATGGAGGGTCGAAACGCTACTGTGCGTAGAGGAGAGTCTGGTTTTCTTGAGGTGGATTCTACTAAGAAATGGACTGACCTCTGGTTTTCTTGAGGTGGATTCTACTAAGAAATGGACTGACCTAAGAGGACACTTTCGTACTACCCGAGCATTGTGAACAAGTAAGTATATAAATAGTTAACATCCCCCTTTTACAAGTTATGTGCTTGAAAGCTCTCATGTAAGTTATGTGGCTCTGGCAGGTAGTATTTCATCCTACAAAGTCTACATCAAATGGTGGTACGTCATAGAGGTAGCCCCTCGTAGTGCAAGGACGTATGAAGGCTACCATGTGCCAATCACAACAACATCAATGGAGGAGATCAGAGAAGATGCTCAATCAGAAGCCGCTGCGGTGGTGCCAGACGAGCATCAAGATGCTACTACTCTATATGGGGTGCATGCAGAGGATCTACAAAATGAAACAGAGGATATGTGTTTAAACGGAGAGCTCTATATAGACATAGGAAGTTATGCTGAGTTATGCGAGGATGAGAGAGAGATCTCTTAAAGACACAAATATTGTATTTGAACAATTTTGCTCCGTGTTGTAAAAGCTCTGGCTCTCTAAGTACCTTCCATGGTGTATAACGCTCTTTTCTACTCGTGCTCACATCTTTTGATTGAAAATTCTGAGTTTTCGACTTGCCTCTTCTATCACTCAATTCATTGCGTCATTGTTTTTATATGCGTCATTACGTCATTGTATTTAATTGTCTTTGCGTCATTGTCTACTCTATTCATTCAATATTAAGTTTAAATATTCGTATGTTTAATGCAGGTATGGATGATGAGGAGTTTCTTTCTTCTTTGTCACCGCAGCAGAGACAGTGGTACGTGGAGCGTCATCGCTCTGGCGCATCATCGCGCGTTCCTACTCCATCCGCATCTCCCTCTCTTTCGGAGCATTCAGCGCGCTCCGAAGCTTCGGTGTCGACGAGACAATCTTCACACTCGTCTAGACACCGGCGCTCTAGTGGTGGCGGTTGGCGGTTGTTGTGGGATTCCGCCGCCCGATGCCTCTCACTCGCTGTGTTCGACGAGGCTCTTTACCCTCCTTCTTTGCCCGCCCCACACCAGCCACAGCATCGCCATCTACGCCAGGTTTTGCGCGGCTGACTGTTCCTAGCAGCTACACACCTCTACCTACTCCGCCAGGAGCCACGCCACTCGACACTCCTCGCTTCGGGGCCCAGACGTCGGTGGAGACACCTGACGTCCGTACCCCCATCGACACGCCGCTAGAGACCCCTGCCGGGACACCCAGGTTCATGCGTCACCGGCCAGAGGGCTTTCCTTACTCCGTCGACTTCAGCGGCGGCATCATCATGGATGATGACGGCAAGGAGGTGATCTCGTGCATGCGTGGTCTTTGCTCTCAGCTGTTTAGACACTACATACTAAACAAATGGAGTGAAGTACCAAGTGATTTAAAAGACAGAGTCATCAGCATACTTCATGATGAGTTTCCCGTTCCAACACGGGATCAACGCTTCAATGAATACCTGATGAAGATTCTAATGCGCGAATACTGCAAACACAAGCGTTCCGAAGTGCAAAAAGCAATCAAGCATGGGTGGAACAGGCCAGATTGGCTGGCCAAAGAAGATTGGAAGAATGCGAAGAAAGCAGCGCGCGAGAATCCCGACAAGTGGAAGCAACAAAAGGATGCAGCCAGAGCGCGAGTAGAGGCAGGGAGCTCGCACCACTTGGGGAGCGGTGGATGGGCATCATTTGAGGCCGATTTTGTAAGTGTTTTCGCATTGCTCTTTATGTTCGATAGTTTAGGGTTTATGAGTTTTTTAATTCTAACATAATGAAATCTTTGTATGTTTTGACAGTGGTCGATGACAGGATGTGATCCCACACCGTACGAGCGCGAGTACGCAGGCAGGAAGGGCTTAAACGCCCTGATGGACATTCTCAGTTCTCGCGGCGGCATGGTTAGTATTAGGGTTTACTCTTTTCTACTTTTTGTATTGTTTTATAAATGTCCTTATATGTTTATACTTACTGAAAGCTGTCTTATTGTCTTTTTTTGCAGAATCCGACAGATACGCCGCTTGGACGCGATGAGACGTCTGACTAGACGACGTCAGTTTAGCCGTAGCTAGATAGCATTAGTTTAGGGTTTCTCATAGCTTATGTATCATGAGACGGATTTTATACGTCTTTTTGAACCATGTATATTATTACATTTGTCACCGCAGTTCATTTTGCCAATCAATTCTTTATGCCTATGATGTTGTACAATTGTCATTATTACATTTGCCAATCAATTCATTTTGCCTATGATGTGTACAATTGTCAATTTTACGCTTGTCAATTTTGCAAACAATGCGTCTTGTGGGTGACTATTTTGGGTCTATTATCTACCCTTGCACTTTTTTTAAAAAGTGAATCAAGTACAATATGGTTGATGGGTGGCAGGGCATTCAATGCCCTGTCACCAAAAAAAAATTCTCTCGGGTGTCGCTATAACCGTCGCTATTTATGGCTCTGTAGCGTCGCTATGAGCGTCGCTATAGACTTCTGTGTAAACGTCGCTATAACCGTCGCTATGAGCGTCTCTATATAGCGACGCATATAGAGACGCTCTCGTAGCGACGCTATTAGCGACGGTTTTAGCGTAGCCGGGGGTTATAAAATCCCAGTGTATTTCCGTCGCTAAGAGCGTCACAAGAGCACACAACCTCTTGTAGTGCTATAAGGTACTTTGGGCTGGCATACAAAAACTTTTACAAGTCCTTGTTTCCTACATAGTTTAAGACAGTTTCCACTTGTGAACTACCTGTAAGGTACTTTGAGCTGGCATACCTATAAAGTATCTATAAGGTACTTTGGGCTCGTATACCAAAACTTTTTCAAGTGCTTGTTTCCTACATATTTTAACAGATAGTTTCCTACAAAAACCACTTGAGGACTACCTATAAGTTACTTTGGGCTGGCATACAAAAAACTTTTAGATGTGCCTCTTTCCTTCATAATTTCACAGACTTTTTCCTACAGAAACCACCTGTAGACTTTCTTTAAGTACTTTGTGGTAACAGACCTATAAAGTACCTATGAGGTACTTTGGGATGGCATACAAAAAGTTTTACAAGTGCTTGTTACCTACATATCTTAACATACAGAAACCACCTGTGGACTACCTTAAAGGTACTTTGGACTGGTAGATAAACTTTTAGAAGTGCTTGTTTCCTACATATTTTAACAGAAGTGCTTGTGAGCTACCTGCTACTTTGTGTTCCAAAAATTGAAATGCTATTTTTGTTACTCAAGTAGACAAAAACGTTTACAAGTGCTTGTTTGGACTAGCCTGCAAGAGGTTTTGAAACCTATGATAGGATCCTACAAAAACCACCTATGGAATAGTTACATGGAACTTTGAAGCTAATTATTGGTACTTCTACAAGTTACTTGGGCAGCAACCTATATCACTGTTGGCATACTGTTGTACACATTTTTGTATACCTTTGTAGCAAGTTTGAACTTATGTGGCTGTCCTTCTAAGGGTTCCAAGGTCATCTTAATCGATCTAACCAAGTGTGATGATAGAAGCACTTTTGGTTGACTAGCAGGCATGTAATAGATATGCTCAGCACCTTCCACTAGCTTGTAATAGTACCCCTCAACCAAATAGCTCCCTCCAAAAAGTATGTTTCCCCAGGAATCACTCAAGGCTCTTGCTGTTTTGTATTTCTCCTTTGAGCACCTCAAAAGCTAGAAGTCAGCTCCATCTTCATTGGCATTGGTGGCAAAGGTATCACCGATCCATAGAGCATCGCTAATTGTGTCATGGTGCCCACCATACATCGGCAGATTTGATCCTTCGTCATCGCTCATATCTTCACTTTCAGCATTGTCACCATCCAATGCCTCAAGGGTTAGATACTCCCAGTTCTCAACATGTGTGTTGTTCAAGCATCACCTCCAATGCTGGGACATACAAAATTCACAAAAACAAGAGAGAAGTTTGCAATTAAGTGCACTCTTGTCACTCTTGGAGTATCCATTGACACAGTGTACTGATCGTGAGCCTTCAACTCACTTGCAATTCCACTTCTTCTCCCTTGGCACCTCAGTTGCTTGGACCTCCCAAAAAATCCAATTCACCCCTGTGTAACCACTTTCATCATTAAATGTATGCTTCAAGAAGCCAACAACCTCCTTGGCACACTTCATGTGCCATGCATCAGGCTTTAATTGCTCATGTGTTAAAACCCTCTTCACAACTTTCAGAGAGGATAGCAGGGTCGGTTTTTGCCCGAATTTGTGGTTTTGAAAATTTCTACCCATAGGTTTGTCGTGCTTAAGATTTCAAAAATACGAATTTTAGCTACTTTTGAGATAGTGGTTTACCAGTTTGTATGTCGAGTGCTCTGACTATAAAGTTTAGGATTCATCTCTCCGCTACTGAAAAGGTGGAAATCTTATAGGCTTGACATGTGTCATTTATGCCTGTTATGGAGAGGGTGCCTCTTGAGTGAGTGTAAGTGTGTTCTCTCTCATCCCTGACTTCTAGGGCTCACCCCCTCCTTTGTAGGCTCTTTGTTGACTTTCAAGCTCCTCAAGCACCTTGGCCATCAAGCACCTCAAGAACCTTAATTATGAAGCATGACAAGTACCTCAAGCACTTTAGTCATTAAGCACCTCAATCACCTTAGTCATTAAGCACGATAAGCACCTCAAGAACCTTAGCTAGATGACCAAAGGGAAAAAACCCAGTGGAAAAAAAGTGCCTTTGGTATACGCACATTATTGGAGTACTTATTAGCATGGAAAATATTAATAAATTACTCAAGGGATTATTTGCTGATAGATATGGAATTAAAAAGGCAGCAAATATGAAAGGGTAGAATGATGGAACATTTGTTTGCCTCTTGTAGTCCACTCAAGGTGAATAGGTGGAAGCAAAAAAGAGTGTCTAATGCATATGTCCAATGATGGGACATCCTATTTATGCATACACAGAATGCATGGAAACAATATGTTGTGCAAGAAAAATTTTGAGAGGTAATTCAGAAAGATGGTGTAGCTATAAAAGCATATGACATGGCTTTGCAAGCTGGCACCCCTTTAAGAATGGTTTTTGTTGATGAGGATATGTGCTCTCATCTTACTATGCACTGTGCGTGAGTGTTGGGCTCTACGACACTCCACCAATTGTAAGTTAATAGACTTCGACTCTTATGCTCATCTCATCCAGCATGAGCGACATGACTTTAGATATGCTCAAATCCTCCAGCTTGAGCGTAAGCCTAATAACTACAAAGCTTAGCACATAGTTTAATATGACTTGAAGATTTGGGACTAATGCTTTGCTCATTTTATGGCTCAACAGCCCGACTCTGACTATGCCAAAGAGTGTTTTTCGCACCCTAGCGACTTGACTTTTTACATTCTTGAGCTTACTACAAACATTTCTTCAGGTAAAAGTAAGCTTGAATCCTCAAAAAGAGGATTAGTGAAGGACCAAATTGGCATTGAAGGTTTCTTTTTCCATACCTATTTTATCATCTTTGAATTTTCATTCACGTTGGTTGGGTTGTCCTTCGTTGACTGTGAAGACTGAGCCAAGTCCGATATAGTGGTTACTCACTCTTAAAGCAAAGATAGTAAGAGTGCAAGATGTTGTCGAGGGCTACACGCAAGCTAAGGTGGAAGTTCATTGAACAGGAGTAGGTTATGAAGGCACATGCAAAGGGCATGGAGTGCTAAGTAACACCACTCTTAGAGATGTGATGATAGGTTAGACCCAACAGTAGGAGGAATCATCATTGATTGCAAGAAAACTACTAGTTGAGGGCAATAGGGAGGTTAATGTTGATGGCTTCATTGGGGGCTGACAAGGGAAGGAGCTCATTTTGTGGGAAGTAAAAGTGGATTTTTTGTCCGGATTTCTCTTGTTACAAGGTACAAATTTGAACACGTTGTTTTTTGCATCCGTATACTTCCATCAGAATATGCTAGTCCTATGAATAGTGCATCTTACCTCTTCATTCTCTTGCGTTCTTTCTCAACTAGTGAGGCATTCCTCTTGCAACACCCAATGATTTCTATACACACTCCTTGATGAGTAGGCCTTTCCCACCATCTCTAGCACCTTCTCACATTTGAGTCACTACCATCTTATACACGTTAAAATCATTCAACTACAACCCTAGCTTATTCACCAACAGAAGTACATGCAAACTTAAAAGATTGAATGTTACCAGCATTACTTTTTAATACCTTACTATTTGTATTTGTTCTAAATACACACACACACACACCTGCACAATTTTCATTGATGTGTACACAAATACTCTTGTGGAGGAAGAATCAAATCATACAATCTTAGTGGGTGAAAGCATGGAATGGTGGCTCAAATAGCTGTCCATGGACACCTACTATCAAAAACTTTGGCCTACAATTAGACATGAATTCACATAAAATTTCTATCATGATATATGTCAATGGATAGCTCTTAAAGAATAAAATGTAGAAGTGCAATCACTTATAAATTTTATTTAGTTTGTATTCTTTTTTCCACAAGATTGTTTTTGTGATATGCTATCTAATAGCTTAAATATCATTCAACCTATTCATGCTTTCACCCTAGTACTAGTTTATTCACCAAAGAACACACACAATCCTATTAAAACAAGTTTATTGGTATCATACAGTTTCAAGGCTTGATACCCCCCCCCCAGTCACACCCACCCACACACACACACACACACACACACACACACACACACACACACACACGCAAGAACATACTTAAACATGTACATGGATCATTAAATCACACTTCTTCAATACCCCTCAAAATCACGTTCACAAAGAAGCAGCCTTGCAAGGGTTGAAACCACTTTGGACATGAGACATTCATTCTCCACAAAGTCAAATACACACAACATTAGGTTGCTCTTGATTATTTTTGGATTGTCTTGTTTCTATCTATTGTGATGTTGTTGAACATGTGAGTAAAGCCGGCCTTTTTACCGTTTTCTTGCGGACAAATGTGTGACTATCATATGCCTATTTAGACATTGTGTTGTTATTGTTGTGCCAAGAATACTTGTCTATCCATTGGTATAGTGTCTTGAGAATGTGTTCTTTTGCCCTTGAACTAGTCCCTGTGTCATTGTGTTGGCCATGATTACCTATCTCAAAGGATTCCCATACTTTGTCTGTAGGTATACCACATTGGCATGGTGTGCGTGTCTGTCGCACGTGTCAATCATGAAAGGGACTTGCCGATACAATGTGTGCCGGACACAAATGACTCCAAGCACACAACTAAACTAATCTAGCAAGCTCAAGGGTGTGTCACTCACCTCCCTACACTCACCTTCATGTAGGATTCCTCGCCGCGAAGAAGAAGGAGTTGCCGCTGCGCTAGGCTCAACCGCTTCACTGCCACTGTGTCGTCATTGCAATGCTTGATCACTCTCTCTCTCTCTCTCTCTCTCTCTCTCTCATGCATACACACACACAAGGAGATTAGAAAGAAGAAGATGGAGGTGGACCAAGAGCACTCTTCAATTGCACAAATGAATTGGCATCTCCACAGCTCCATCCATCTGTGCCAATTTTGGTAGCCCAAATTTCAGTTCTCCATTGAGGAAGGCTCGAAGAGCTGAGACTAGATTAGGGTCTTTATATAGTTTGGACATAATGGTGGTTGGAACTTCTGAAGACATGAAATCCATCAATTTGGCAATGTTTAACGACACCTTTTGGGCTTCAATCCCTTGATGTGGGGAAGATGGGATCTCCATTTCTTCGATAGGGTCAGGTAGTCCCTCTATAACATTCATTTCATCAAGAAGTGAGTACGCCCACTTTCCCATGACTTTAATTCACTTTCTTCTTGGATGACACTAGGTATGGCTAAGGGTCTATGGACTTGGTGAGGTTGTTGTTGCATAAGGAACATTGTGTCTGTAATCTGGATCTGCCTAGGTGCTGGCTCTAGATCCCTTTGGGTATCTTCTACCACACTCCTTAATTGCTTGACTCGCTCAATCTCCTCTGTAGGGTTTGGATAAGTTCCTATCTTCTTTTTGGATCCTTGCCATTGTGGCTCATGAACATCTTCCTTGTTGGTTTCTATCTTAGTGGTCGTTTTGGTCTCCATGGTTTCTCCTGAATCAAAATCCTCTTCAGCGTCGTTCATATATACGGGGTCCTCACCAATCCCTATGTTGGTCTTTGAACTGGGGTCTGACTTCGCTTCTTTTTGCGATCTCTTCCTTCGTGTTTTCTTCTTTTTTTGAGATTGGGCAATTGATGCCGTGTCTCTTTCCTCAAGATTTTTTTTTTTGGAGCATCGATCGTGTGATTATGTTTACCGGTACCATAGGTGTACTTTGTGATGGCTCCTCGGTAACCTCAATCAAGTTTAATGACGCGATCTTCGATGCATTTGGATTATCTGGACATTGGGAAATCAAATGATCTATGCCACATTGATTACTGTTAACTGAGTCAATGCGAGTTAACAGAAGCTGCTAAAGACCGAAGACGTATGGATGCACATCGAGGATGAATACAAAGAAGCAGTAAAGATTGGAGTTACACATTTTCCGCATTTTTCCCAAAATGGTCACGTCCCGGAGGATTCACCATGGAGAACTTACTGCACCATGTAAGTGCAAGGGAGGGGGCTTTTTTCACAAGTTACATAAGCGTATAAGTTAGGGGTAGGCCCCCAATAATATATCTCCTAAGCTTAAAAATAAGGGAGGATGTATCATATTTAGGGGGAGGGGGAGTGAGAAAAGGGAAAAATGAAAGGAAGCTTTTGTGTTTCAAAATTATGGCTTCCCAAAAGAGTTTTCCCTCAAACTTGTGAGTCAATACCTACCAAGATACATGCAAGAACCAACAATGCTTTTTATCAATTGCTTGTTTTGTTATTATAGTTCATTTGTTGAGGGATGAAAGCTATAAATAGTTTGTATAGATGAAAATTTACACGAAGAACCTAATACAACTTTATAACCGTGTTTTTTGAGTGATTTAGATGGTTCAGAATTGGATGAGTAGCTAGAGTGCAACCTGCGGGCACATAGTTTGAAAGTCAAACTAAAACACATTTAGGGTACATCTAGTTATCAACAAAAGTGGCTCCTTAGTACATTGCTAGTCACTATGCTACATGCTCTTTGACTAGTTTTACTTAGCTAGATCATCTGAGACCTGAATTTTATAAGTAAGATAGGGGTATAATAGTTTTTTGCATTAACTTTTGTATAATCGTAGAAAGGGGGGTCATATTCCCTAATATGAGTCGTATAGAGGGGTTTTATCAAAGTTGTCTGCTCGCAGATGGCGTCTCATTTTGTATATAGAATGAATCCCCCGGGGGTCACGTATTATAAATTCTCGAATTATTTCAAGCCATTGTAATATTTTAATGTGTTACGGGCTCAATGGGAGTTCCAAGTTGTAAAGAATAGGTCACTTAGTGTGCTAAGGTAGCAGATTCAGTAAGTGGTGGAGCCCTAAAGGCCTTGGGCGCCCGGACATTGCATATTTTTACCCTAGGTACATAAGGCAGTGTGTAAATAAAGTTAGGGTTTTCAAGCTCATTTGTTGAGAGCACTCTTTGGTGAGAGCTCTTCAGGTGTGTGGTTATGGAGTCCTTGAGCTTCTCCTTGCTCATGAGATTTGATTAACACTAATCAATGATTCATTCCTTTCACTATGCCTCTCTCATACTTCTTATGAGTACCTATGATTCTTAGATTAGCTCGATCTTAACTAATTAGTGGTTAATCCCTCTCTAATCTTGTGTGATTGCCCTCTCTTGCTTGTGTGTGCATGTAGGTTTGATTGGAGTGTGGTGCTCGATAGATCTATGTGTATGTGCTTGCAATTAGTGTGTTGCATGATAGGATTAGTGTTGTGTGCATCTTGCAATCGTAGTGTGTGTGATTCGGTTGATTGGAGGTGAAGAGAAGTGGATATGGAGATTTTCTAGCGATTTTTTGGAGTTTCGGCTAATTTTTTGCCTAATTTTGGCATTTTTGGAAATTTATAAATAAAAATAATAATAAAAAGGCCGGTTCGAGGTGCAAGGTCCGTGCCTTGTGGCGCATAAAATTCTTCATCAATGAGATCTTTACGATCGCTTGCGATAATTTTTGTCGACTTTAAAATTCTCTTCTTCTTCCCGTTCTGCGTGAACCCACCTTCTCTCTCTAGCGTGTCCTCTCTCTCTCTCTCTCTCTCTCTCTCTCTCTCTCTCTCTCTCTCTCTCTCTCTCTCTCTCTCTCTCTCTGTGTGTAACATTTAATGGCCTAAAATCTTATGTGTAGCGGAAATTAGCATGAATATAGTGGGCATTTCATTAGAATAGATTCCTAATGAGAATTACAAGAGTGCTTGGGTGGAGAGAGCAACAAAAAGCATAACACCTAGTTAGATAGCATCGACAATACTTTCAAAAGAGAGAGCAATTAAGCTATTGACAACAGTTGAGGACCGGATTTGCATGGAGCCGGTCCCCCCTCCAAAAGGCTTTGTATTATGGTTTCTCCCATCAAGAGAGACATTGTACAATACATTTCTTTGTGTTCCTTCAAGACTAGCTAGTGCAATGAAGATGGAAGCTTCATACACCAAGCAAAACACTTAATCAAACACAACTTGAATTATCCCCGTTCTCAGACCCAAGACCTCACACACCTTCGAAGATGGTGAGAGCTAGCAGGGTATGAGAGTAGATTGAGAAGAAAAAGAAGTATCTTACGAGAAAGATGTACATCTCCTCACATAATCACTCATATTAGCATAGCTTAGCTTAGTAATTAGCTTGGTAGAGAAGATGAGCATGCATTGAAGCTTGGCTCTTGGTTGGATTTGCATCCATATGCCAAGAGAGTGTTGATGTAGGCTTCTATCTCACAAGCTTGGAGTAGGTGATGAGCTCTCCATTAAAGCTTGGGAGGAGATAGAGTATTCTTCCTTCACACATGGTCAAGTGTGAGTGTGTGTGTGTCAATGCCAAGCAAAAATCAGCCCCCCCTCTCTCTTGGGCGAGCCCTAGCTGCTAATTAGGTCTGGCTTTTGCCTCATTGGACCTCCCCAGGTCAAGCCAATAGGAATTAAGCAGCATAAGTGATAGCCTTCTGACATGTGTCCCCCTTTCCCCTTTTGTGAGAGCTTTAGGTAATTAAATAATTAAACTAAACTCTCATTGGACCCCTTTGCCTCCTGGCCAATAGGAATCAGGCAAGCCATGGGGCTCCTGAATGCTCATTGGACCCCTTGGGAGACTGCCCAATAGTCTTCTAGGAGACTTAATTCTCATTGGTTTCTTTTATTAAATGTTTTTAAATTAATTAAACTAGATTAACTCTAGCTTAATTCTCATTGGTCCACTTCAAGGGTCTTCCAATAGGAATTGGGCACACCTTGTGGGCATCTGGCCTAGGGAGCTGACATGTGTCCCTCATTCCCTTTGTGTAAAGGGAGCCTGTGTGTGTGTGTGTGGCTTTCTCTCTCATCCCCTAGCTTTGGGGCTCGCCCCCTCCCATGTAGGGATGTGCAAAGACTTTTTAGGGCACACACTAAGCATCCAATTTTCCCTAGGGTTGACCTTTGGACACAACCTTTGAATTTTGGAACCTTAGCATTTTGGAAGTCTTAATGGGCTGAACCTTAGGGTCTTTTTGGCCCATTGTTTCACATGGCTCTTTTGCAGATGGCCCCCCCTTTGGATCCCTATTTTCCCTCCTTTGGATCCCTACTGTGGCCGGTCTGCTAGCTTAACCAATATTCTAGCTTTTTCTCCCTTGGCACTTCCCCACATTAAATGATCAGTTTAATATGAGAAAATCATTTAGGAGAATTAGATATTGATTATTATGACACTCTCTCTCGTCTCTGTCCAGGAGCATGTACCAGTGTTCGAGAAGAATATGTCTCAACTTAATATCGTGCCGTTTTCAATTTCAAAAAGCTGGTTGAGGGCAAAGGGAAAAGAAGAAATTCTGCCCCAAAGGAGAGAAAAATAGTGTAAAAATCCTAATTTTCTAAAATTTACTCTTGGCAAATTCAAGGAAAGGAATTTTGTATGGTTGGAAAATTGATTTTTCCCGAACACTAACGATGCCCCACTTTTTTGCTTTTGCTCGCTCTCTCTCGTAAGTCTCTCCTGGCACTGTGTGTGTGTGAATGCGCGTGTCGGGTCCTCCCACTCTCTCTCCCTTATTCTCTAACTGCCCATGCGAGAACCCCCTCTTCCCATCCCTTGTCGTTTAGTTTGCCACATCACCAACACGTTTTGCACCGCGCTCTCTCTCTGCCCCACCTCCCAGCCTTGTCGCACTTTCCCCCGTTCTCGCTCTGACTGCCTAAAGATATTCCCTTTTGTGACAATCTCCCCTGACCAGTCAGAAGGGTCAAATGAGTCATTTTTCGACAGGGAGATCAGCCTTGACTTCTCTATATTACATTGGGACCCCGAAGCTACTGAGAATATTTGTACAATCTCCAGAGCTTTCCTAATGACCTGGGGACATGCCTTCAAAAAGAGGAGAGAATCGTTTGCAAATAGTTTTGCTAGTAGTTGGTTATTTCCTAGTAAATCCAGGCCTTGCAACTCCCCTCGTTCCACACTAGCTTCAAGCGTCGTGATTAAAGGATGTGATCCTATGGCGAAAATCAAGGGGGCCAGAGGGCATCCTTGCTTAATAGACCTTTTGACCTCAAAAGAGCCCACAATTTTACTGTTAAATAGAAGCTCTGACTGGATTCTAGCCCCCAATACACGTAAGGAGAGAATCATCTGCAAATAGTTTTGCTAGTAGTTGGCTATTTCCTGGTAAATCCAGGCCTTGCAACTCCCCTCGTTCCGCACTAGCTTCGAGCGTCGTGATTAAAGGATGTGATCTTATGGTGAAAAGCAAGGGGGCCAGAGGGCATCCTTGCTTAGTAGACCTTTTGACCTCAAAAGAGCACACAATTCTATTGTTGTATAGGAGCTCTGACTGCCTTCCAGCCCCCAGTACACATACCATACGACATAGGCGAGGCCCAAAGCCTAGAGATTTCATGACGGCTTCTATATATGTCCATGCTATTCTGTCATAAGCCTTGTCAAGGTCCAAGTGCAGCAGAATTCACTCTTGCTTTGTGAAATTTGCGTATTCGATGCCCACCATTACTGCCAAGATGTTATCATAAATGGACCTTCCTTTGATGAACCCATGTTGATAGGGAGAGATGATCTTGGTTAGTAGGGGGGCTAGTCCGGGGGCTATTGCTTTAGCAATAATTTTGTAGGCCACCGACATCATCGTTATAGGGCACCAATGTTTCATTTGAGAACAACAAATCTGTTTAGGGATGGGTTTGATAAGCCCTCTCTTAACACTTATCTCCAACGACCCTTCGACAATGGCTTTATTGGCCAACCTTGTGACTGGGACCTTGAGATCATCCCAAAATTCTCTAAAGAATTCCACCGTCATCCCATCCCAACTAGGGGACTTTTCCTTGCCAAGGGCTTGCAATGCTAGTAAACATTCATCTTCAGAAAATGCCCTTCCAATCTATTAGCTTCTAAGTGGGGAATCTTCTTCTTGACACTCTGAAGTAAGGTCCCTCTAGCTTCTTCTACTTCTTGGGATTGGATATGTAGCCATCCAACGATTTGACTAAGATAGCTCAACATTCATCAGACCAGCCATCTCATCTTGGTTATGAACTTATATCCCTTTCTCATCATAGAGCGAGCGGACGTGGCCTCAGCTCTTCTTGATTTTTAAGGCCCTGAATAATTGAGCTTGATTAGAGGCTTCAGGTTGTAGGAAAGTCTCCCTGGAGAGAAGCCTTGCCTTTTTGATGTCTTCTAGTTGCTCATTTGCAAGGTTAGATTTGGCTTCGAGCCATTGTTTGTGCTCCTCCTTAGTAGCAAGCCCCTTGGGTTTAATAGAGGTAAGCAATTGTATCTCCATTGTAAGATGCATAAGGTGCACCTCCCTAGCTTTTTTGAGTCCAGGGCCCACGGTTTGGATTGCTTTCTGGATTCTGTGAGCAAATAGGTCCCACACATTGTGTTTGTTGAGGTCGACATCTTTTTTGAGATTATCCAATGCCTTCTTGGTTAGATTCCTGAAAAGAGGGTCTTTGAATAGGTGTGCCCCTGTTACAAATAGTTTTTTCTCACCTCTTGGAGCCTGTTCCTCCCTTTATTCTTCTTGAAATGTATGTGCAGAGGTATGTGATCCAAAAGGCTTTTTGTTGGGACTACCTTCATCTCCATCTCATCGGTATCCAGTCAGCTTGGTGTGAGCAATAACATTTTTCTAGCCTGGAGGCAGTGCAAGCATACTGGAGACTTGTGTAGGTGAAACCAGGGGTGCTGTTCCACGGGCTAACTTCCCATAGGTCGATCATCACCCACTTTTTCCACAAACTTTGCCATTTAGACCTTTCCGAGAGCTAGCCAGCATACTGGAGGATCCTGTTTTATCCCTGTTCTTTCCTACCATATTGAAGTCGCCAACCAACAACCACTCACCTTCAATAGGAGTATCTCTAAGATGCATCCATAATTTAGCTCTTTCTTTTGCATTTCAAGGGCCATACACATTCACAATGGTGAAGGTATGCCCTTCCCATCTTATTCTAATCTGCAGGATTCTGTCGGATGGGTGATTTAGAACCAACTTTGCCTCCAATTCCCTATTCGCAATGCTAAGGACGCCACTGAAACCGTTATTTCCTTCTCCATAGAATATGAGTTTCTTTCCTAGCACCTACTTTCTCTTGTTATGAGCAGCTAAGTGGTGTTCCTGGACGGCCCAACAGTTGACTGACTTCTCCTTTTTTATTTCCTCCCAGAATAGGGTACTCTTCTTATGGGTTTTCAACCCCTTTAATTACATTCCAAGGTTGAATAGTGAGAGACTCCATCATTAAAGAGGGACTCATTGGGAGAGAGGAACGAATTCTTCAACATCCAAATCATGCCCACCACCCCTCTCCTTGGTCTGAGGAGAATCTGGGGGTTCCAAGGTAGGGGATTTCTTTTCTTGCAGTGCTGCAAATGGATTGTGCAGTGGACCATGAACCCCCTTCCTTTCAAAGGGGTGGAGGATGGAGCAGATCCTTTCACCTCAAGTGTTCTCACGCCTTCAAGAAATTTGGAGTCTCTTGCCACTGCTTTCACCCTTTTGGCTCTTTTCAGATGAGGGACTTGAACAGTCGTCACCATCATCACTGTCATTAATTTTGGGGTAGTAACGGGAGTAATGATCCTATTATTATTGCATGCACCTTTGACGATTTGTTGTATGGGAATCGATTCCTCCACAATCGTTTTCTACATCTTTATATCCATTTTGTCACATACCATATCTTCTTTATCCTTCCCTGCATTTTCCCCTTCGTTACTTCCTCCTTGCTTCACCAACCCTTCCATCGGGGACTCCTTTTCACTGGGGACCTATGCTGCTGGAGCTACAATACCATCAGTCTTAGAGGGGCAATCCTTGGAGAAGTGTCCAAAGTTGTTGCATTCAAAACATGCTCCAAAGTATGTCCCAAAATTTAGTGGAATAGTAACAAGCCCAGCTCCAACATTGATTACCATGCTCTTAGGTGGCGTTTTAGACACATCCCAGTCTATACAAACCCTGTTTGAGGTTCTACCAAACCCTCTCTTGCTAGGTATAAATAAGGGAGTGCCCAGTTGACTAGTAAGCATCCTGAGATTTTCCCACATCTAGCTAGGTAGTCCCACAAACTCAACCCAGACCGGATGCAACCCCTGTAGAGATTCAACTGAGTCAAACACTGGCTCCCAAGGCACCACACAAACTGTAGTCCTCCTATTAAAAACAAGCGGCCCTTTGTCAAGGATCTTTTCCACATCGGAGGCCTCTTTGAATCTCACTGAACATAAACCTTTAGCTAGGTAAAAAGTACTTTCAATTGCTCCTCCCCATGACCAAGAATTTGTGGGCCCTAAAGCTGTTGAATCATCCCAAACTTGTTCGGGATTCTTCCACTAAACCCAAATACAAGCATTAGCTTAGCTTGACTAGCTAACTGTTTTTTGACAAGTGTTGGTGGAATCGCTACAGTAATAGCCTCAGCAACCTCCACCTGTTGTGGCAAAGACTTTTTTAAAGCAGAGAAGGCCCAATCTGCCAACCCGTCTTCCACCAGCCCACTGCAGTCTGCTTGGGAGCAAGTTCTTTTGTTGTTGATAGGACCGGACTCAATCATTTTGTTGACTTCCTTGAGCTCTTGCTCAAGTCTAGCTATATCTCCTTCACTCGACAACCCTTTTGATGAGCCTTTTCCAAAGTCCTTAGAGACAGTCCCCTTGAGTATGCTAGCAAACGAAATGCCTGGCCTACGAGCTGCACATGAACTTGACACCTTACTTATGCTTGTACAGATGGGACCCTCAGGAACCCCGTCTTTGAGGGTTTTTACCTTGAATTGAAACCCTTGAGCTGAGCCTGTTTTCTCTCTTGATTCCTCAGAGGGAGCTTTTTCAATCTTGACAGTTTTGTCCTCTTTCGTGATTGCAGCCCTCGGTGAATTGGGGCTTGACATTTCCGCATCATACAATGGTCGCAAGACCGAGCCATCTCCTTCAGCCGTCAGCACGACAAACTCCTTTTCGGGTATTTTTTCAGCCGCTAACATATGTGAGAATTTAACGATATCTTCGCTTACGACCAACGCGTCGAGTTCCATTACCAAATAACGCAGACTTATAAAACTTGATTAAATTGAAGAATTTGGGGGCAAAAGGTCTTCAAGGAGATAATAATCGCTCTTAAATAATAATCGCAAGAAGATAATCCCTCTAGATAATAATTGCAAGAGCTAAAAGAAGAAAATAATCACCTTCCCACTTAGCAAATAATCGCAGCAAGCGACAACTACTAGCAAGCTAACATCGAACACGGGAGATGTTGCTGCAAGCGAGTGTGGAATTCAACACAAAATGTAGCTCCTAACTGCAAACCTACCCTCCCTACCTATGCAGGCAACCACCTTAAGTAGGTGTCCTGAAGACTAACACTATAAAGCACAAACAATTATTTACCAGATTATAATCGCGATTTCAACAAAGACAATAATCACTTCATGAAAAATGTAGAAACGCCCAAGAAAGGGCTCTATTGATCGTGCTCGTAGAGAGCTTTGAACTGGCACAATGCTCACGGTTGTGGGCAGGGAGGGACACACCAGGGTTGGAGAGTGTCGACGACGAAGCGACCAAGGAGTCGAAGTGTTGGTTGGATTTCACAACAAAACCTTATCTTCCTTGTGAAAGTAGCTCAATTCGTTTTATCTTGCTTTACGCTCACCCTCACAGAGAAAGAAACGAAAGTAGCGCACCCGCTCTAAAGCACAACCCTAACCTTTATCCTCATATCTCGCCATCTCTCTTTACCCTTTCAAGTAAATATCAAATTTTTGGTTATCTATAATAATAGATAATGGGAGAGAGAATTCCGGCTTCCCCCTACCATGTGTCAATTTGTGAGACCTCAGGTGGGCTCATGGTGAGGAGGTTAAAAAAAACTTTTAAAAATTCACCGCCAGCTGCCTCTTGAGTAGGCGTGCTTGGCGAGGAGGTGATCAAAGCGAGCGAGAGCGAGAGAGAGAGAGAGAGAGAGGGGCGGGGGGAGAGAGGGGGCGGGCTGTCCTGCGGCTCAGAGAGCTCCATCACCTTCGTCATCCGAGAGAGAGAGAGAGAGAGAGAGAGGTCCTCATCGCATTCGTCATGAGAGAGAGAGAGAGAGGTCCTCAACCGCTCTCCTCATCGCCTGCGGCTACTGCTACTCCTCCAAACCGGCTGCTACTCCTCAATGCCTGCGGCTACACCTCAACTCCTGCGGCTATTGCTGCTCCTCCACACCGGTTGCTACTCCTCAATGCCTGCGGCTACTCCTCAACTCCTACGGCTACTGCTGCTCCTCCACACCGGCTGCTACTCCTCAACTCCTCAACACCTGCGGTGACTACGGCTCCTCACCTCACCGGACGTTGCGGCAGCTGCTACTCATCGTCTGCGACTCCTCACCTCACCGGTTGCCATCACGGGCTATTGCACCACCGGCTACTGCAGGCAAAGAAGTCTCTCTCTCTCTCTCTCTCTCTCTCTCTCTCTCTCTTTGCTAAAGCCCTACACTGCCTCAGGTGGATAGAGTTTGGAGGGGCACTTGCTCAAGACATCTCCGGCGTTCTGAGACAGAGAGAGGGAGCGGTGTTCTGAGAGAGAGAGAGAGAGAGAGAGAGAGAGACTTCTTTGTCGGCGATTGCCCTATGTCCGAGAGAGAGAGAAAAATGAAATGAAATGCTATATCGAATGACTGAGAGAGAGAGAGAGAGAGAGAGAGGGAGAGAGAGAGAAAAATGAAATGAAAAATTGTAGGGAAAATTACCAAAATACCCCTCTAATTTGTGGAAATTCTCAAATACCCCTCAAATTTCAAAAATTCCCAAAATACCCTTGTATCTATTTTAGCTGGATTGTTCACGATTTCCTAATCTTTATTCTTTTTTGACAATGTATGTCCGTTTTTTAGTGCTTAGCATATAATTTGTCACAAATTACCTCCCAAAAAAAGATAATTATGTCTAAAAATAATGAAGCAATTCATCTCCAAAGCCTACATAACCAGCTCAAATTCTAGTTTTAGTATCTTGTATTCATAGACAATCAGTCTTCTAATGAAAAGCTACAATTTTTTAAATTTTTGGATAAATTTACTCCCACAACCAGAGGTATTTTGGAAATTTTGGAAAATTTTAAGGGCATTTTGGGAATTTATGACAAAATATGAGGGGTAGATTGGGAATTTTTGAAATTTGAAGGGTATTTTGGGAATTTCCACAAATTAGAGGGGTATTTTGGTAATTTCCCCAAAATTGTATTTAGCGTCTGTGAGAGAGAGAGAGAGAGAGAGAGAGAGAGAGAGAGAGAGAGAGAGAGAGAGAGAGAGAGAGAGAGAGAGAGACAGATAGAGAGAGAGAGAGAGAGAGAGAGAGAGAGAGAAATAAAATGACTGTTGCTTGGTGGTGTTTGTGACACGTGGAGGGGTGGTGCAGGTGAATATAACAGTGTGCAATATGGATATTCATGCGGGGGGGGTGGCGGGTTGCAGGTGATATAGAGTGCGTTCAGATTCCAGGACTCCAGGCCTTTTTCAGACACACCACAGAGTTGGGCAGCAGCGACGTTCAACTTCAAACTCTGGCCGGCAGTGGGCACTCTGTGAGAGAGAGAGAAATGAAATGAAATGTTATATTGAATCTCTCTGTGTGTGTGTGTGTGTGTGTGTGTGTGTGTGTGAGAGAGAGAGAGAGAGAGAGAGAGAGAAATGAAATGAACAAAAAGATGAGAAAATTATTCCTGTCTGTGTACAAAAAGAAAAGGGGAAAATTATCAAAATTACCAAAATAGCCTTAGCTGAGAGATTAAATATTTCCAAAGATAAAGAAATTGCCAGGTTTTGATAAGAAGCCTGAATGTCTATCAATTCGTGTGTGTGTGTGTGTGAGAGAGAGAGAGAGAGAGAGAGAGAGAGAGATGAAATGAATTGTTATATTAAACGTGTTTGGAAGGCCAAAATTGATACAATCTACAATGTCTGGATGCATCCTCATCTACTAAAATCATCATCATCAATGCCCGAGGATGTTCAGCATTGGACGTTGCTCGAGAAAGTAGTGCATCGAGAAATGAAATGAAATGTTATATTAAACGTCTTCGGAAGGCCAAAATGACCTATGAGACCAAATTGATACAATCTTTGTGAATCTAATACAATGTCCGGGTGCAAAAAAAAAACAAGGTGTAAAACTAAAATCTCTGTGATCAATGTTGGAGGATGGTCGGCATTGGGCGTTGCCCGAGAAAGTACTACATCGATCACTGAAGAGCATTGTCAATGTCCGCCTTCGTGAATAGTCGTATTGGACGTCCTAATCCAATAATGGAGCCTCCGTCAACGGGCCTGCGTCGGCTATCAGCAATAGACCTGCGTCGAGTGTGTCTACAATGAAACAAGGATGCACGCGAGAGGAGAGAGAGAGAGAGAGAGAGAGAGAGAGAGAGAGAGAGAGAGAGAGAGAGAGAGAGAGAGAGAGAGAGAGAGAGAGAGAGAGAGAGGGGGGGGGGGGGGGGGGGGGGGGGGGGGGGGGGGAGAGATTGATCAAATTGGGATATACCCAATTTGGCGAAGAGCTACGGACTATTTTCAACAACTGCAGAGAGAGGGCATCTCTTCAAATGCGATCACGCACACTTTCACCTTGAAGGCATGTGGCATTACACAAGATGCTGATATGCACACTTCATAACGCACAAAAAGTGCTTGAGGAGCTTCCTATTAGGGATGTCGTCTCTTGGAATGCAATGACTGCGGGATATGCACACCTAAGAAGCTCTGGGGGGGTTTCGACGGATGCAAAGCAATTGTGTTTCTTCAGATGCATTTCAAGAGGTGCAGAGAGACGGTATCTCTCCAAATGCGATCACGTACGCTTTCACCTTCAAGGCATGTGGCATTACGCAAGATGCCATATGGCACAAAAAGTGCTTGAAATGCACTACCTTCATCGACGCGAAGCACAAAGGCAGTGCTTCACAAAGGAAACACAAAGGATATGCACGGCCCATGAAGCTCTGGGTTCTTTTCGGTGGATGCAAAGCAAGGGTCTCACTGAGAGAGAGAGAGAGAGAGAGAGAGAGAGAGAGAGAGAGAGAGAGAGACATGGATGCAAAGCAAGGGTTTCTCTTCAAATGCATTTGGAGAGCTGCAGAGAGAGGGCATCTCTTCAAATGCAATCACACACGCTTTAACCTTGAAGGCATGTGGCATTACGCAAGATCTTGATATGCGCACTTAATATAGCACAAAAACTGCTTGAGGAGCTTCCTATCTGGGATGTCGTCTCTTGGAATGCACTGCTTTGGTCGACGCGAAGCACAAAGGTAGTGCTTCACAAAGGAAGCACAAAGGATATGCACGGCCCATGAAGCTCTGGGTTGTTTTTGGCGGATGCAAAGTAAGGGTGTCTCTGAGAGAGAGAGAGAGAGAGAGACGGATGCAAAGCAAGGGTTTCTCTTTAGATGCATTTGGAGAGCTCTAGAGAGAGGGCATCTCTACAAAGGCGATCACACACGCTTTCACCTTGAAGGCATGTGGCATAATACAAGATGCTGATACGCACACTTGATAAAGCACAAAAAGTGCTTAATGAGGAACTTTCTATCTGGGATGTTGTCTCTTGGAATGCACTGATTACGGGATATGCACGGCCCATGAAGCTCTGGGTATTTTTCGACGGATGCAAAGTAAGGGTGTCTCTCTAGACGCAATCACATATGCTCGCATCTTGAAGACAATGGTGAGGGTCGGGAAGCTCCGGGCATATTTTAACAGTTGTAAAGAGAGGGCATCTCTCCAAATGAGATCACGCACGCTTTCACCTTCAAGGCATTTCGCATTACACAAGGTGCTGATATGCGCACTTCGTAAAGCACAAAAAGTGCTTGAGGAGATTCTCATCCGGGATGTCGTCTCTTGGAATGCCGTAACTAGAGATGCAACCACATACGCTTACATGCGCACTTCATAAAGCACAAATAGTGCTTGAGGCGCTTCCTATTGGGGATGTCGTCTGTTGAAATGCAATGGCTGCGGGATATGCACGCCCAAGAAGCTATAGGGGGAGACGGATGCAAAGGCAAGGGTTTCTCTTCAGATGCATTTGGAGAGCTGTAGACAGAGGGCATCTCTTCAAATGCGATCACACACGCTTTCACCTTCAAGGCCTGTGGCATTACGCAAGATGCTGATATGCGCACTTCATAAAGCACAAAAAGTGCTTGAGGAGCTTCCTACCTGGGATGTCATCTCTTGGAATGCACTGCCTTGGTCGATGCGAAGCACAAAGGGGGGGCTTCACAAAGGAAGCACAAAGGATATGCATGGCCCATGAAGCTGTGGGTTGTTTTCGGCGGATGCAAAGCAAGGGTGTCTCTGTGTGAGTGAGAGAGAGAGAGAGAGAGAGAGAGAGGGATGCAAAGCAAGGGTTTTTCTTCAGATGCATTTGGAAAGCTGCAGAGAGAGGGGAGGGAATTCCGGCTCCCCCTGCCATGTGTCAATTTTTGAGACCTCAGGCGGGCTCATGGTGAGGAGGTTCAAAAAAACTTTAAAAAATTCACCGCTAGCCGCCTCTTGAGTAGGCGCGCTTGGCGAGGAGGTGATCCAAGCTAGAGAGAGAGAGAGGGGGGGGGAGGTCCTGCGGCTCAGAGAGCTCCATCACCTTCGTCGTCCTCACAAGAGAGAGTGATAGGTCCTCATCGCATTCATCATCCTCAAGAGAGAGAGAGAGAGGTCCTCATCACAGTTTCCTCAACCGCTCTCCTCATCGCCTGCTGCTACTGCTGCTCCTCCACACCGGCTGCTACTCCTCAACGCCTGCGACGACTACTCCTCAACTCCTGCGGCTACTTCTGCTCCTCCACAACGGCTGCTACTGCTCAACTCCTCAACACCTGCGGTGACTGCGGCTCCTCACCTCACCGGACGTTGGGACTGGTACTCCACTGCGGCTACTACTCACCGGACATTGCAACAGCTGCTACTCATCTTCTGCGGCTCCTCACCTCACCGGTTGCCATCACCAGCTACTGCACCATCGGCTACTGCAGGTAGTGCGCAGCGCTCTCTCTC
This sequence comes from Adiantum capillus-veneris, assembly GCF_014529385.1. Classification (NCBI taxonomy): domain Eukaryota; kingdom Viridiplantae; phylum Streptophyta; class Polypodiopsida; order Polypodiales; family Pteridaceae; genus Adiantum; species Adiantum capillus-veneris. The sequence goes on from NC_140938.1 coordinate 14,309,912, forward strand.
TCTCTCTCTCTCTCTCTCTCTCTCTCTGTGCTAAAGCCATGCACTGCCTCAGGTGGATAGAGTTTGGATGCGCACTTGCTCAAGATCACATCTCCGGCATTCTGAGAGAGAGGGAGGGAGAGAGAGAGAGAGGCTTCATTGCCGGCGACTGCCCTGTGTCCACAGAGAGAGAGAGAGAGAGAGAGAGAGAGAGAGAGAGAGACAGAAATGAAATGAAATGTTATATCGAACGTTGAGAGAGAGAGAGAGAGAAATGAAATGAAATGTTTTATTTAGCGTCTGAGAGAGAGAGAGAGAGAGAGAGAGAGAGAGAGAGAGAGAGAGAGTAATGAAATGATTGCTGCTGGGTTCTGTGTGTGTGTGAGACAGAGAGACAGAGAGGGAGAGAGAGAAATGAAATGAAATGTTATATTAAACGTGTGTGTGTGTGTGTGTGTGTAAGAGAGAGAGAGAGAGAGAGAGAGAGAGAGAGAGAGAGAGCTGATGAAATGAACAAAAAGAAAAGAAAATTATTCCTGTCTGTGTACAAAAAGAAAAGGAAAAATTATCAAAATTACCAAAATAGCCCTGGCTGTGAGATTAAGTATCTCCAAAGATAAAGAAATTGGCAGGTTTTCATAAGAAGCCTGATTGTCTACCAATCCGTGTGTGTGTGTGTGTGTGTGTGAGAGAGAGAGAGAGAGAGAGAGAGAGAGAGAGAGATGAAATGAATTGTTATATTAAACATCTTTGGAAGGTCAAAATTGATACAATCTACAATGTCTGGATGCATCGTCATCTACTAAAATCATCATCATCAATGCTCGAGGATGTTCGGCATTGGACGTTGCTCGAGAAAGTATTGCACCGAGAAATGAAATGAAATGTTATATTAAACGTTTTCGGAAGGCCAAAATGACCTATGAGAACATATTGATACAATCTTTGTGAATCTAATACAATGTCTGGGTGCAAAGAAAAAACAAGGTGAAAAACTAAAATCTTTGTGATCAATGTCGAAGGATGGTCGGCATTGGGCGTTGCCCGAGAAAGTATTACATCGATCACTGAAGAGCATCGTCAATGTCCGCCTCCGTGAATAGTCGTATTGGACGTCCTGATCCAATAATGGAGCCTTCCTCAATGGGCCTGCATTGGCTATCAGCAATGGACCTGCATCGACTGCGTCTACAATCAAGCAAGGACGTGAGAGAGAGAGAGAGAGAGGGAGAGAGAGAGAGTTGATCAAATTGGGATATGCGCAAATTGGCGAAGAAGCTCCGGGCTGTTTTCAACAGCTAAAAAGAGAGGGCATCTCATCAAATGCGATCACGCACGCTTTCACCTTGAAGGCATGTGGCATTACACAAGATGCTGATATGCACACTTAATAACGCACAAAAAGTGCTTGAGGAGCTTCCTATCCGGGATGTCGTCTCTTGGAATGCAATGACTGTGGGATATGCACGCCCAAGAAGCTTTGGGGGGTTTCGACGGATGCAAAGCAAGAGTGTTTCTTTAGATGCATTTAAACAGTTGTAGAGAGACGGTATCTCTCCAAATGCGATCACGCACGCTTTCACCTTGAAGGCATGTGGCATTACGCAAGATGCTGATATGCACACTTCATAAAGCACAAAAAGTACTTGAGGAGCTTCCTATCTGGGATGTCGTCTCTTGGAATGCACTGCCTTTGTCGACGCGAAGCACAAGAGCAGTGATTCACAAAGGAAGCACAAAGGATATGCATGGCCCATGAAGCTCGGGGTTGTTTTCGGTGATGCAAAGCAAGGGTGTCTCTGAGAGAGAGAGAGATATGGATGCAAAGGAAGGGTTTCTCTTCAGATGCATTTGGAGAGCTGCAGAGAGAGGGCATCTCTTCAAATGCGATCACACACGCTTTCACCTTGAAGGCATGTGGCATTACACAAGATGCTGATACACGCACTTCATAAAGCACAAAAAGTGCTTGAAGAACTTTCTATCCGGGATGTTGTCTCTCGGAATTCACTGATTACGGGATATGCACGGCCCATGAAGCTCTGGGTGTTTTTCGACGGATGCAAAGTAAGGGTGTCTCTCTAGAGGCAATCACATATGCTTGCATCTTGAAGACAACGGTTAGGGTCAGGAAGCTCCGAGCATATTTTAACAGCTGTAAAGAGAGGGCATCTCTCAAAATGCGATCACTCACGCTTTCACCTTCAAGGCATTTGTCATTACACAAGGTGTTGATATGCGCACTTCGTAAAGCACAAAAAGTGCTTGAGGAGCTTCCTATCCGGGATGTCGTCTCTTGAAATGCCGTAACTAGAGATGCAACCACATACGCTTACATGCGCACTTCATAAAGCACAAATAGTGCTTGAGGAGCTTCCTATTTGGGATGTCGTCTCTTGGAATGCAATGGCTGCGGGCTATGCACGCCCAAGAATCTATAGGGGGAGACGGACGCAAAGCAAGGGTTTCTCTTTAGATGCATTTGGAGAGTTGCAGAGAGAGGGCATCTCTTCAAATGCGATTACACACGCTTTCACCTTTAAGGCATGTGGTATTACACAAGATGTTGATATGTGCACTTCATAAAGCACAAAAAGTACTTGACGAGCTTCCTATCTGGGATGTCGTCTCTTGGAATGCACTGCCTTGGTTGACGCGAAGCACAAAGGCGGGGCTTCACAAAGAAAGCAAAAAGGATATGCACGGCCCATGAAGCTCGGGGTTGTTTTCGGTGATGCAAAGCAAGGGTGTCTCTAAGAGAGAGAGAGACGGATGCAAAGGAAGGGTTTCTCTTCAGATGCATTTGGAGAGCTGTAGAGAGAGGGGAGGGAATTTCGGCTCCTCCCCTGCCACGTGTCAATTTTTGAGACCTCAGGCAGGATCGTGGTGAGGAGGATCGTGGTGAGGAGGTTCAAAAAAACTTTAAAAAATTCACAGCCCGCCGCCGCTTGAGTAGGCGCACTTGGGGACGAGGTGATCAAAGCAAGCGAGAGAGAGAGAGGGGAGGTCCTGCAGCTCAGAGAGCTCCATCACCTTCGTCATCCTCAAGAGAAAGAGAGAGAGGTCCTCTTCGCATTCGTCATCCTCAAGAGAGAGAGAGAGAGAGAGGTCCTCATCGCAGCTTCATCAACCGCTCTCCTCATCGCTTGCGGCTATTGCTGCTCCTCCACACCGGCTGCTACTCCTCAACACCTGCGGCTACTCCTCAACTCCTATAACTACTGTTGCTCCTCCACACTGGCTACTACTCCTCAACTCCTCAACACCTGCGGTGACTACGGCTCCTCACCTCACCGAATGTTGCGACAGCTACTCCACTGCGGCTGCTACTCACTGGACGTTGCGACAGCTGCTACTCATCGTCTGCAGCTCCTCCCCTCACCGGTTACCATCACCGGCTACTGCAGGTACTGCGCAGCTCTCTCTCTCTCTCTCTCTGTCTTTGCTAAAGCCCTGCACTGCCTCAGGTGGATAGAGTTTGGAGGGGCACTTGCTCAAGACATCTCCGGCGTTCTGAGAGAGAGAGAGAGGGAGGGAGAGAGAGAGGCTTCTTTGCCGGCGACTGCCCTGTGTCCAGAGAGAGAGAGAAATGAAATGAAACGCTGTATCGAACGTAAGAGAGAGAGAGAGAGAGAGAGAGAGAGAGAGAGAGAGAGAGAGAGAGAGAAATGAAATGAAATGTTTTATTTAGCGTCTGTGAGAGAGAGAGAGAGAGAGAGAGAGAGAGAGAGAGAGAGAGAGAGAAATGAAATGAATGCTGCTAGGTTGTGTTTGGGGCACGTGGAGGGTTGGTGCAGGTGAATATAACAGTGTGCAATATGGAAATTCATGCGGGGGGGTGGAGGGTTGCAGTTGATATAGAGTGCGTTCAGAGTCCAGGACTCCATGCCTTTTTCGGACACACCACAGAGTCGGGCAGCAGACGTTCAACTTCAAACTCTGGCCGGCAGTGGGCACTACTGGGCACTGTGACAGAGAGAGAGAGAGAGAGAGAAATGAAATGAAATGTTATATTGAACGTCTCTGTGTGTGTGTGTGTGAGAGAGAGAGAGAGAGAGAGAGAGAGAGAGAGAGAGAGAGAAATGAAATGAAATGTTATATTAAACGTGTGTGTGTGTATGTGTGTGTGTGTGTGTGTGTGTGTGTGTGTGAGAGAGAGAGAGAGAGAGAGAGAGAGAGAGAGATGAAATGAACAAAAAGAAAAGAAAATTATTCCTGTCTGTGTGCAAAAGGAAAAGGGGAAAATTATCAAAATTACCAAAATAGCCCTGGCTATGAGATTAAATATCTCCAAAGATAAAGAAATTGGCAGGTTTTGATAAGAAGCCTGATTGTCTATCAATTCGTGTGTGTGTGTGTGTGTGTGTGTGTGTGAGAGAGAGAGAGAGAGAGATGAAATGAAATGTTATATTAAACGTCTTCGAAAGGCCAAAATTGATACAATCTACAATGCCTGGATGCATCGACATCTACTAAAATCATCGTCATCAATGCCCGAGGATGTTCCGCATTGTACATTGCTCGAGAAAGTATTGCACCGAGAAATGAAATGAATTGTTATATTAAACATCTTCTGAAGGCCAAAATGACCTATGAGACCAAATTGATACAATCTTTGTGAATCTAATACAATGTCTCGGTGCAAAAAAAAAAACAAGGTGAAAAACTTAAATCTTTGTGATCAATGTCGGAGGATGGTTGGCATTGGGCGTTTCCCGAGAAAGTACTACATCGACCACTGAAGAGCATCGTCAATGTCCACCTCCGTGAATAGTCGTATTAGACGTCCTGATCTAATAATGAAGCCCGCTTGCGTCGGCTATCAGCTATGGACCTTCGTCGACTGTGCCTACAATCAAGCAAGGACGAGAGAGAGAGAGAGAGAGAGAGAGAGAGAGAGAGGAGGGAGAGAGAGAATTGATCAAATTGGGATATGCCCAATTTGGCAAAGAAGCTCCTGGTTGTTTTTAACAGCTGTGCAGAGACGGGGCATCTCTTCAAATGCGATCACGCAAGCTTTCACCTTGAAGGCATGTGGCATTACACAAGATGCTGATATGCACACTTAATAACGCACAAAGAGTGCTTGTGGAGCTTCCTATCCGGGATGTCGTCTCTTGGAATGAAATGACTGCGGGATATGCACACCCAAGAAGCTATGGGGGGTTTTTGACGGATGCAAAGCAAGGGTGTTTCGTTAGATGCATTTCAACAGCTGCAGAGAGAGGGCATCTCTCCAAATGCGATCACGCATGCTTTCCATTTCCAGGAATTTGGCATTACGCAAGATGCTGATATGCACACTTCATAAAGCACAAAAAGTGCTTGAGGAGCTTCCTATCTAGGATGTCGTCTCTTGGAATGCACTGCCTTCGTCGACGCGAAGCACAAAGGTAGTGCTTCACAAAGGAAGCACAAAGGATATGCACGGCCCATGAAGCTCTGAGTTGTTTTCCGCGGATGCATAGCAAGGGTGTGACTGAGAGAGAGAGAGAGAGAGAGAGAGAGAGAGAGAGAGAGAGAGAGAGAGAGAGAGACGGATGCAAAGCAAGGGTTTCTCTTCATATGCATTTGGAGAGCTGCAGAGAGAGGGCATCTCTTCAAATGCGATCACACATGCTTTCACCTTGAAGGCATGTGGAATTACGCAAGATGCTGATATGCGCACTTCGTAAAGCACAAAAAGTGCTTGAGGAGCTTCCTATCTGTGACGTCATCTCTTGGAATGCACTGCCTTGGTCAACGCGAAGCACAGAGGCAGTGCTTCACAAAGAAATCACAAAGGATATGCACGGCCCATGAAGATCTGGGTTGTTTTCGACGGATGCAAAGCAAGGGTGTCTCTTAGAGAGAGAGAGAGAGAGAGAGAGAGAGAGAGAGAGAGAGAGAGAGAGAGAGAGAGAGAGAGTGACGGATGCAAAGCAAGGGTTTCTCTTCAGATGCATTTGGAGAGCTGCAGAGAGAGGGCATCTCTTCAAATGTGATCACACATGCTTTCACCTTGAAGGCATGTGGCATTACACAAGGTGCTGACATGCACACTTGATAAAGAACAAAAAGTGCTTGAGGAACTTTCTTTCCGGGATGTTGTCTCTTGGAATGCACTGATCACGGGATATGCACGGCTCATGAAGCTCTGGGTATTTTTTGGCGTATGCAAAGCAAGGGTGTCTCTCTAGACGCAATCACATATGTTGCATCTTAAAGACAACGGTGAGAGTCAAGAAGCTCTGGGCATATTTTAACAGCTGTAAAGAGAGGGCATCTCTCCAAATGCGATCATGCATGCTTTCACCTTCAAAGCATGTGGCATTACACAAGGTGCTGATATGCACACTTCGTAAAGCACAAAACGTGCTTAAGGAGCTTCCTGACCGGGATGTCGTCTCTTGGAATGCACTGACTAGAGAATATGCACGACCCAATAATCTCTGGGTTGTTTTCCACGGATGCAAAGCAAGGGTGTCTCTGAGAGAGAGAGAGAGAGAGAGAGAGAGAGAGAGAGAGGGGGAGACGGATGCAAAGCAAGGGTGTCTCTTCAGATGCATTTGGAGAGGCAGAGAGAGGGCATCTCTTCAAATGCGAGCACACGCTTTCACCTTGAAGGCATGTGGCATTACACAAGATGCTGATATGCGCACTTCATAAAGCACAAAAAGTGCTTGAGGAGCTTCCAATATGGGATGTCTCTTGGAATGCACTGCCTTGGTCGATGCGAAGCACAAAGGCAGTGCTTCACAAAGGACCAATTTGCTCACGACTCTTGGTTGTCGTCTTTGGATACTACATTTTCAAAGGATCTCCATAATTGTATTATTTTTGTTGCCAATATGTCTTTTGAGTCGCACCTCCCGTTCCCCCCTCGCCCTCTCTCTCTCTCTCTCTCTCTCTCTCACACACACACACACACACACACACTCTCTCTCTCTCTCTCTCTCTCTCTCTCTCTCTCACACACACACACACACACACACACACAAAGTAGTGTACATGATAAATTTTTGCACAACTCCCTCTCTCTCCCCATTATACTTAGTAAGTAAGATATAGATAGTATAGATATAAATATCTATACCTTTGGAGAGCTCTTTCATGTGGGTTTTTCTTCTTGCTTAAGCCACAATGGTAGCCCCTATATACATTGATTCTCCCTCTCTCCAAAGTTGTTTTATGCACCAACTCTCTCTCTCTCTCTCTCTATATATATATATATATATATATATATATATATATATATATATATATATGTGTGTGTGTGTGTGTGTGTGTGTGTGTGTGTGTGTGTGTGTGTGTGTGTGTAGTGGGTCAATGGGCTGAATTTTGGAAACCTTGGCTATCCTACTGCAATGGCTGAAAGAACGCACACAATATTCCTAGGGCTAATCTATTGCGCTAGGCCATTGCTCGGCCGTCATGAGATCAACTAGAGAAAAAACTATAGATAATGGCTGCTGCTAGATCCACAAATGTTGGGTTGATCAATGTCTAGAAGCGCTAGGAAGCTCTACTCGTCATTAGCGCTCCCAACTTGGAGATGGAAAAATATTAGGGTTTCTGCTCCTTTTATATCGACTGAACACTACTTATAATCTTTTGAGTAGCTAGGTCAGGCAAGCATCATCTAAATCCCAAAAAAAAATCATAATAAATGATTTATTTATATAAATTGGACGGGGTAAAATAAGGGTGCAAAACAAGCACATCTGCATCGACTGTGGGAATCTGCTTGACGTGCAGACTGGCGCATTGTAACCGTAGTGGGAAATTGTCGGCAAAAACTCAAGCCTTAACCGATAATCGTCAATGGGCTAACCTAAGGGACTCGGTCCCCCAATTATATCCTTAGTAGTAGTTAGATAAGCTAAGGTAATAAAAGATAAGATATAGAGAGACAAATATAGAAGTATATAGACATTTACCATGTGGGTTGGCAAGCTTCTCTCACTGGCTCCCTCAAACAAAGATAGACATAGTTGGGAAATCCTTTCTTCTCCATACTCTCTTCTTAATTCTCTAGATACTAACCTGTATATATCTGTGAGTACTTATAAGAATTCTTTTCTGGACAGATGGCTATTGGTCCAAAGGTATTGTCTCCTAGACATGCAAGACGTAGTAGGATATGTCAAGCCTCTCGAGCTACGCGACGTGCAACAGCTCAAGATAGAGTTCGACATTAGAAGGGTAGATTAATATACCTCGCTTGGAAGATTTCCAGCATTTGATAAACGTGAACCGATGTAGTAAATTTCCTCAGGGAAGTATTTCAATGGATGTAGATATCGAGTCAATGCTCCCGCAAAGTTATGTAGGGATTGAAGTGGAAGGCAATTTGGAAGCCAATAATGGAGATGTTCCTGAGGAGCCTGTAATTGTCTACTGAGAGGGAGATTACTCCAAAGTTGAGACCCATTTCTTATCTATCACCTACTTATATTCTGAGACCACTTCCTTGATGCATATCTCTATGTTGTCTCTTTCTCATGAAAAGTGTATTCTTCACAACATAGGCAACTTGGATTTTGCATGTTCCTTTTGTGGTGCTTTAGATTGGAAAACAGAAGCAAAGACCATTCGCACATTTGTGGGCAAGATTTGTTGCAACTCAGGCAATGTTTCTTTGCCGCCATTAAGTGAACCTACTTCAGAATTAAGAGAATTAATGCACGGGGGTAATACTAGAAGTAGAAAATTCTTGAAACATATCAGAGCATACAATAGTGTGTTGGCATTTGCTTCTTTGGGAGCTCATATAGATGAATCTCTCTGCCAAAGAAAAGGATTATATACCTTCAAAGTGTATGGATCTATTTATCATAACATTGGTCCATTGATGCCAGAAGAGCGATCAGGTCAAATCCCTCGCTTTGCTAAGTTGTATTTTTTTGACACTGAGAATGAGTTGCAAAACAGGAGAGTCATGTTTCTAAACTCAAACGAGATGTTTTGGAAAGCTTGCAATCAATGATGCATAGAGTAAATCCGTATGTTCAAGCTTTTAGGGGGATTGCTACAATGGTTCAAACTTCCAATATTCCGGAGATTAGGATGGTCATTACTGAGAAGCATACAAATGGCTGGCAGTATGTTGCTCCAACAAGTGTGGAAGTTGTTGCAATCATGCCTGGTCAGGGTGAAGAGAGCAACATTGGCCATCGTGATATTGTGTTGAATCTTTTGGGTGGTGGTCTAAAAAGAATCTCAAATTGCCATAGGTCATACATGCCTCTATTATATGTGTTGCTATTTCCAAATGGTGAAGAAGGTTGGAATCCTTACATACCGCAAGTGAATAGAGCGGAAGTAAGCAGGGAGCGAGTAAATCAAACTACAAAGTATATTTCTACAATGGATTTCTACAAGTATAGATTGCAAATTAGAGATGACACGACACAATGTCTTTTACATGGTGGTAGGCTACTGCAACAATATATTATTGATGCATATAGTTGTATGGAGGAGTTCAGGATTTTGTGGGTTTGCAATCATCAAAGTGATCTTCGCAGTGAGGTGTATTAGGGCTTGAAAAATATGGTTGGAGCAAGAGATGGAACAAGGGATGGTAGATAACCGTTATTGGGTCCTAATGTTGAAAGAAGGGTTGTATTCCCTTCTTCGTATGTTGGTGGCTCTCGCTATATGCATCAGCTGTATCAGGATACCATGGCAATTGTACTCAAGAGAAGAAAACCTGATCTCTTCAATACATTCACATGCAATCCTGGATGGAAGGAGATACAAGATGCATTACTGCCTAAACAGACATCCAATGATCGTCTTGATCTTACTGCCCGTGTTTTCTACCATAAGTTCAAGGATTTGATGGGCTTGTTGATTAAGAGAGCTATTTTTGGTAAGGTCATCGAACAGATTTTTGTGATTGAGTTCCAAAAGAGAGGGCTTCCTCATGCTCACATTCTATTGATACTTACATCTGAGCATTAGTCAATAGAGATATAGCATTTTGATAAGATTGTGTGTGCGGAGCCTCTTGATAAGGTAATGTTTCCACAGTTGTATGATGTTATCAGTCGTTGTAATGTGCATGGCCCGTGTGGAAACTTGAATAAGAATGCTCCATGTATGAAAGAGGGAAAGTGTAGGTTTAAATATCCTCGAAGCTTCAGTGCATCAACTACTGTGGCTAGGGATGGATACCCAACGTACATGAGGAGGGATGATGGAAGTTACAATATTCGTAATGAAGTGCAAATGAGTAATAAATGGATTGTTCCATATAATCCATTTTTGTCAATAAGGTACAATGCACATATCAATGTGGAGGTTTGCTCCACTATATCCGCTGTGAAATATCTCTACAAGTATGTGTATAAGGGACATGACAGGGCCACTATTGTTCTACAAGATAGTGAAGGGCTTCTAAATGAAGTTACCAACTATCTTAATGCTCGATATGTATCAACATCTGAGGCTATCTGGCAGATATTTGGGTTTGACATGCATCAAAAGAAACCTGACATACAACGGCTCCAAGTTCACTTGCCTCATCAAAATCAAGTTATCTTCAACGACAGAGCAACTGTACAGAGTGTGGTGGAGAGAGAGGTCAGCAAAAAGACAACACTCACTGAGTGGTTTGTTGCAAATCAAAAATATCCAGAGGCCAATGATTTGTTGTACATAGACTTCCCAACAAAGTGGGTTTGGAAGCCAGCAAGTAGAACATGGACTCAAAGACAGATTGGTGACATGATTGGAAGAATGTACCACATTGTTTCCAATGCTGGAGATTTGTACTATTTTCATATGTTACTCAACATGTGCAAAGGATGTAAGTCTTTTGAGGATATTATAACCTTCAATGGACAAGTATATGACACATTTAAAGAAGCATGTAATGCACAAGGATTATTGCAAGTTGATGATGAATGGTTTCTTTGTTTGGAGGAAGCTTCTTTTCAACAAACAGGGCAACAATTACGCCTACTGTTTATAGTCATTCTGGTTTTTTGTGATCCGATACATCCTGGTGCATTGTGGAATCGCTTTTGTAAGGAGCTTTCTAAGGACCATGTATATCATATGAGGGTTTTCACAATTGATGCGCATATCTGTGAACACATGGCACAAAGCCAAGCTTTGTCAAACTTACAGACAATGCTTCAACACTATGGAAAGTGTCATAATAACTAATATCTAATTCTCCTAAATGATTTTCTCATGTTAAACTGATCATTTAATATGGGGAAGTACCAGGGGAGAAAAAGCTAGATTATTAGTAAAGCTAGCAAATTGGTCACAGTAGGGGGTCCACAGTAGGGATCCAAAGGGGTACCATCTGCACAAGAGCAATGTGCAATGTGCAATCAATGGGCTCCAAAGACCTTAGGGTTCAGCCCATTAAGACTTCCAAAAGGATAAGTTTCAAAATTTCAAAGTGTAAAGTCCAATGGTCAATTGTAAATGGATTTGGATGCTTTGTGTGTGTGCCAAAGGCCAATAAGCTAGAGGAAAAAAGCAAAAACGTTTTGGGAAGATGACAAATCTTAATAAGGACTAAACACACACACACACACACACATACACACACACACTATACACCTAAGCTTACCCTTTCCACAAAGTAAGGAGGACACATGTCAGGCATGCAAAGAAACCCCCAATTCTTGCGTGAATCCTATTGGATGGGCACAGAGGTGGACCAATGAGAAGTTAGCTAGTGTAAACTAAAATTTTATTTTTATAAATGCTCAAAAAATAACCAATAAGAAATAGTCTCCCTAAAAGACTATTGGACAATTAATCAAAAGGTCCAATGATAATTAAGCAGTTCCTAAAATTGCTTAATTCCTATTGGCCAAAGGACTAAAAGGTCCAATAGCAAAGCAGATAATTAAATTAATTATTTGGCATTTATAAAATGGAAAAAAGGATGGACACTTGTCACAAGGCTCTTGACTGGGTCTCTCAAAGGCTATTGGCAAAATTATTTACGGGCCAATAAGAAGCCAGTAAGAGTAAAACTCATACTCAAATACTATTGGCTAGTCTTTTCAAGGGCCAATAGGAATGCAACATGAGTAATTGGCAAGGGAGGTCAACCAAGAGGAGAGAGGGGGTTGTTTTGAAAGGGCATTATTCCACACACACTCACACAACTCATGTGTAGAGCAAGAAAATCATCTCCTTCTCCAAGCTTTAATGAAAAGCTCATCTTCTTCTCCAAGTTTGAGAATGGAGGCCTACACCAACAACTCTTGGATATGGAATGCAAATCCAACCAAGAGCTAAGCTTCAATGCCATGTTTCTCTCCTCTATTATCTAATTACTAAGCTAAGCAAAGCTACAAGAGTAATTAACTAGGAAATACTTCTTTCTCGTAAGAATACTCCTTCTTCCTCTAGATCTACTCCTATACCCCGCTAGCTCTCACCATCTTCGAAGGTGTGTGAGATCTTGGGTCTGAGACCAACGAGTAGCTGATTTTATGTGTTATCACATGTAAGTTTGGTGCATGAAGCTTCCATCTTCATAGCACTGATGAGTTTTTACCAAGGAACACAAAGAATTGTATTTTACAAAGTCTCTCTTAATGGGAGAAGTTATAATACAAATGCCTAATGGAGGGGGGACCGGTCCATGTAAATCCGGTCCTCAATAGTTGTCAATTGTTCTATTTCTCTCTCTCTTTCAAGTATTGTTATGCCAAACTAATTAGGTGTTATGCTAATGTTGTTATCTCCAACCAAGCACTCTTGTATGCTCATTAGGAATTTTCTTTTAATGAAATGCTCACTATGTTAAGTTATTTTCCGCTATTTACAAGCTTTATAGACCAGTAATTGTTACATTGATATCAGAGCTATCGGTTTCTCTTTTCTTGCTCAAGAAGAGAGGTCCTCAAGCTTGCTACAAACGGTTGGAATTATTAATTGCATGAGGGTAAGGAGAACAGGGATTTATTATCCTTGAGGTGCGCCTGCTTCGTGCAGTTAACGGGGTATCACCGTTGAGAGCTATGGTCTTAATAATGGATTCCCAAGGGGCTTAACCATTATTGAGCTATTAGAAGCTTGATAGGAACCGGGGCTATGGTAAACCCTCTCTTCTATTCCTTGCAATTAATGATATTCCGAGCCACGGGTATAGATGCTTGAGTGCTTATCTTTGAAAGTAAAGAGGAGTAGAAACTAGGGCTTGAAGTGCCAAAGTACAAGTAAAAATTTACACCTAAAACTTAGTTATAATGGCTGACAATAGTAGAGAAAGTGAAATTAATGTTGATGGCTTTGATTTTGCTAATGGTCAAGCTACTAATGATTCCCCTATGCTTGTGAACTATCTTGTTATTAGGCTTCAACAAGCCATGGGCAACCCATCCCTCCAAGGTGAAGTACAACAGCAATTACGCATCCATGGGATTCTCCAATCTCCTCACCTAGAAGAGGGAGTGCCTATGAAAGCTCCTAGTGAGATTTCTAAAAGAGGGCTCTCTACGGTGAGAGAAGAGGAGGACCCATACGAAGGACCCAAAAGCTTACAAGTTGATGGGGCAACTCCCTCACCAAGGAGAGCCCAAATCTCAATAGTAGAGCCCCCACCAAAAGAATGAGAAAGAAGTGAATCTCCCGCCACCTCGATGGAGATGGCACCACGAAGAAGGCGGGAAAAACGCTCTCCAACACCTCCTAAACAGAGAAGACCATCGGATAGTCCTTCTCACCATAATTCAAAGAAGGAAGAAAGGAAGTATGAGAAGAAAAAGGCGAGAAAGAGGTCCCCCTCTTCTCCATCTTCATCATCCTCCTCCTCTTCTGAAGGAAGTGATGGTGCGGCTCCCAAAGAATTCAAAAGGAGAGGCCATAGGAAATCCTATGCCGCTTGGAAGAGGTCGTCCAAGCTCAAACAGTTCAAGGAGGGAGGAAAGAGTATCTCTTTTCTTACCTACGATGTCACCTTTGGTGCTACGGACAAAGTCTTGGCCTTTATTCAACAATTTGATGCGGCATTTGGAGATGAGGGCTTCACGGAGTCCTCTAAGATACGTCATGTAGCCATGCATCTCCAAAAGTCTGCCAGGCAATGGTGGTCAAGCCTACGAGAAAATGGTGAAGCTCCACGAACATGGAAAGCTTTAAGAGCTTCCATTATGAAGCAGTTTTTGGCTAGCGATGCCAAAGACAAAGTGCTCACCGAATGGCAAAGCTTGAAGCTCTCTCCTCACGAATCTATTCACAAATACGTAGACAAGTTTTGGGATTTACATCTCAAAGCCAGTCTACAAAAAGATAGATTTTGGAGAGCAAAAACAACAATTTTGTGCGGGTTTATCTGAAGATATGGCGGAGTATGTCAACTCCCAAAGGCCTCGCACTATTTCAGCGGTCATACACCATACTATGGTGGCTTCACGAATCCACTTCCAACAAGGGGCTAAGAAAAATATTAAACCCATGGAAAGCAAAGACCGTAATGAGCCTAAGGGGAAGGACCATGTCCAAAAGTTTCCCAAGGGCAACTTCAACAACAACAAAGCTAAGGAGAAGGGAGTCTACAAAGGCAAAAATAAACTCTCTCCTGAAGAGCTAGAGCGTTATCGCAAGGATAACCGTTGTTTCAAATGTGGGGAGCAAGGGCATGCTTATCGTGCTTGCCCATAGAAGAACACACGCAATGAACCTCCTAGAGCTTCCATAATTGAAGTTAAAGAAGAAGATGCTCATCACAAAGGATCTCCTCTATGCCATGCTTGGGGGAAGGTGAGAGAACATGATGCTTTCATTCTCTTCGACAATGGCTCTACTCACAATTTCATATCCACGGAGTTGGCCACTAAGCTAGGCATCCAAGCCTTTGAGATGGGAAATCCCCTACCAGCCGATAATGCTTTCAAGGGAGAAGAAGTCCCAGTTACTCCCTAGATTGGGAAATTGAGGCTTCATGTCCAAAGTTATGTGGACAAAGAGGATTTCTTCATCTCTCCCCTTAAGCATGAGGATGTAATCCTAGGGGCACCATGGTTTGATCGCATGGCGGCCAACATCAAGTTTCCTGAAAGGCAAATTTACTTTAAATACAGGGACAAAGACATGTACATGTATGCTAATGAGTCAGGTAACACTATACCTCTTGTACATAAGCAAGCTTTTGATAAGTCAATAAAGAGCTCTATTTCCGTGTACATGATATTTGTAAAAGACTCTCAAAATGAACCTAATGTTCTGTCAAATAAAAATAAAGGGAATAAAAAATAATTAGGGTTATCTAATTTCCTTAATGAATTCCAAGATGTTTTTATTGACGACATTCCTAATGAATTGCCTCCAAAACGAGGGGATGATGACCATGCAATCGAGCTTCTTCCAGGAAGGTCACCGCCTAATAAACCTCCTTATCGAGTTTCTCAAGCTCAACAAGAGGAAATTATACGGCAAGTGCATGAGTTGGTTGAGAAAGGAATGGTTAGGCCTAGTTCATCTCCATTTTGTTCACCAGTTTTATTAGTGCAAAAGAAAGATGGCACGTATCGTATGTGTGTCGACTACAGAGTACTAAATAGGATCACTATCAAAAATAGGTTTCCCGTTCCACGGGTAGAAGACCTATTTGATAAGCTACAAGGATCGACCTACTTCAGTAGGATTGACCTAAAAAGTGGCTATCACCAAATAAGGATTGTTGATCAAGACATTGTAAAGACCGCATTTCGCACTACGTTTGGTCTCTACGAATTCATTGTCATGCATTTTGGCTTGACCAATGCACCAGCTACATTCAACCGCATGATGGAGAAGCTCTTTAGGCCTCACCACAGTTACACTGGAGTGTTCTTTGATGATATAATCATCTACTCCAATTCCTTGGACGAACACAAACAACACCTCCAGGTAACTTTTCAAGTTTTGCGAGAGAATAAGCTTTACATAAATCAAAAGAAAAGTGAAATTTTCTTACAAGAGATTCAGTATTTAGGTCATATTATCTCTAAAGATAGCATCCAAATGGATCCATCAAAGTTAGAAGTAATAAAAGCATTGCCTAACCCAAAGAATTTGCATGAATTAAGAATCTTTATAGGTATGTGTGCATACTATAGATGCTTCATAGAAAAATTTTCACTCATAGCAGGACCATTGCATGACCTAACAAAAAAGAACGTTAAGTATGCATGGACTACCAAAGAGAACACTGCTTTTTAAAAGCTTAAAGAGAAGCTTATCTCTCAACCTGTGGTTACACTACCGGATCTCTCAAAGCCATTTGAGGTCCAATGCGACGCTTGTGGTGATTGCCTTGGAGCCGTGCTTCTCCAATAAGGGCACGCCATAGCATATGAAAGTCAAAGGCTCGACCCGGTTGAGCAAGCTCTAGGCATATATGAAAAGGAACTCCTCGCAGTTCTACATTCCTTAGACACGTGGAAGCACTACTTATTGGGGACTCCTTTCATTCTGTGGACGGATCACAAAAGCCTCAAGTACTTCATGACGCAAACCAAGCTCTCCGACAAACAAATGAGGTGGGCAAATTTCCTTAATTCGCAATTTCATTTTCTTATACCTCACATTGCTGGCAAGCATAATCAAGTAGCTGATGCACTCTCAAGACGCCCGAGAGTGAATGCGGTTTCCATAGCAACTCACAATGATCTATCTTCTATGATAGATGAGTACGCTATCGATTCCGATTTTAAAGATGTGATGTCATCCCTTGCACTAGGGAAGAAAGAGGAACCATTTACCTCACAAAATGTTTATCTTCTCTATGGTAATAGGCTATGTGTTACCAACTCACTACGTGAGAAAGTAATGTATGAATCTCATGCTCCTCCATATGCGGGGCATAGAGGGATTCAAGCTACCCTAAGAGGGATAGAAATGTACTTCTATTGGCCTACCATGAAAGCGAACATACAAGAGTATGTTTCAAAATGTGTGGTTTGCCAAAAGACAAAGTTTGATAGAGGGAAGCAACCTGGTTTGCTTCAACCTTTGCCAATCCCTAATTCACCCTGGGAGAGCATATCCATGGATTTTATCTTTGGATTGCCTAAGTCTATCCATGGGAATACGGGAATATGGACAATAGTAGACAGGTTCAACAAACAAGCGCATTTCATACCTGTCAAAAAGACTATTAAGGCTTATCAAATGGCAACCCTCTTTATATCACAAATCTTTAAGTACCACGGCTTGTCAATGTCAATAGTGTCGGATAGAGATCCTAGAATGACCAGCAATTTTTGGAAGGGTCTCTTTGAGAATTTAGGTACAAGGCTAAATTTCTCTTCGGCCTATCACCCGCAAACGGATGGTCAAAGTGAGATAGCTAACCTAACAATTCTTGATCTACTCAAAGCTTATGTCACTGAAGACGTAGATCAAAGATCCCAATGGGAGAAGTACTTACCTTTAGTAGAGTATGCTTACAATAACACAGTACATACATCCACGAGAAAAGCACGTCTTGCTTAAATTTCCCAAGGCTCGATTAAGGCACATGACGGGCAAGAATCCTACTGGACACCAAAAATACTATGGTAAACTAGAAAAAAGGTACTATGGCCCCTTTCAGATTCTTAAGCCAATCAATGAGATGGCTTATCAGCTCAAGTTGCCCAACCACTGGCTCATACAGAATGCTTTTCATGTGAGCCTGTTAAAGTCTTACCAAGGAGAGCCACCCCAAGAAGCAACCATAGAAGACCCACCGGAGATTGAAGACCAAGAAGAGGTACTGCAGCCAGAGTCCATTAATCTCCGACACGAAGACAAGGTATTGAGAGGTGGTAAGATTATCCGGATGGTATCTTATTAAGTTTAAGAATTATCCTTTTGAAAATGCTAGATGGATGCAAGGCATACAATTAAAGGATAACCTAAACCTTGTCAATGCTTACAATGATTCCCTAGAGTAAGCAAATGTAAATATGTTTTAAATGATCAATGTTTTTGTCTTATAAGACTCTTTTTTTCTTTATTGTGCACAAACGTTAAGAAGTATGCATGCTTAGGATCAACTTTGCGGAGACGACGTCTCCCAAACACCAAGTAGAGCTTGTCACTCTACTATGGAAGATTGATAGGACTAATGTGCAGACATGCTTGCGGAAACTTCAGCTATCAAGCTCCAAATGGATTAGTCATCCATTGTGGAACGGTGTCGTAGGGTAAAATAGGGATCCTATACCCGCTAAGAAAAGGACTAATGACTATGCTTTATCATGTCTACCTCATAGTAGAGGACGACTATGATTTCAAGAGAGAGGTAATGTCATAATAACTAATATCTAATTCTCCTAAATTATTTTCTCATGTTAAACTGATCATTTAATATGGGGAAGTACCAGGGGAGAAAAATCTAAATTATTAGTAAAGCTAGCAGACTGGTCACAGTAGGGGGCCCATAGTAGGGATCCAAAGGGGTACCATCTGCACAAGAGCAATGTGCAATGTGCAATGAATGGGCTCCAAAGACCTTAGGGTTCAGCCCATTAAGACTTCCAAAAGGATAAGTTCCAAAATTTCAAAGTGTAAAGTCCAATGGTCAATTGTAAATGGAATTGGATGCTTTGTGTGTGTGCAAAAGGCCAATAAGCTAGAGGACAAAAGCAAAAACGTTTTGGGAAGATGACAAAGCATAATAAGGACTAGACACACACACACACACACTATACACCTAAGCTTACCCTTTCCACAAAGTAAAGAGGACACATGTCAAGCATGCAAAGAAACCCCCAATTCTTGCCTAAATCCTATTGGATGCACTACAAGAGGCTATTCATATTAGCGATGCTCAAAAAAAAAAAATCCCGGTGTCGCTATAGGCGTCGCTATGAGCCGGCTGGGCTAAAAAAAATAATAGAGAGCGCCCAAAAACTCATATCTCAGATCTAAGTTTTTCGGCGCCCTCAAGCAAGGAGCAGGTGATGCTCTCCCTCTCTCTCTCTCTCTCTTTCTCCCCCCCCCCCCCCACACACACACACACACACACACACACGAGGAGAGGAAGGAGAGCCAGGTATGCTCCTTCCCTCTCCTCACTCTCATGTTCCCTTCCCCTTTTTCTCTCGCCCTCTCTCTCTCTCTCTCTCTCTCACACACACACACACACACACACACACACGAGGAGAGGAAGAAGAGCCAGGTATGCTCCTTCCCTCTCCTCACTCTCATGTTCCCTTCCCCTCTTTCTCTCTCTCTCTCTCTCTCTCTCTCTCTCTCTCTCTCTCACACACACACACACACACACACACACATAGTGTTTTTGTGAGAGAGAGAGAGAGAGAGAGAGAGAGAGAGAAAGAGTACAAACATAAACAAAAACGCACACACACATACATAAACAAAGAATGCACACACACATTGAGAGAGGAAAAGAGAGAGAGAGCATGCATAAACAAAAAACACACATTGAGAGAGGAAAAGAGAGAGAACATGCATGAACAAAAAACGCACACATTGAGAGAAGAAAAGAGAGATAAAACATGCATAAACAAAAAAACGCACACACATTGAGAGAGAAAGAGAGAGAAACTAATTTAACGTCGTAGGAAACTAATTAAAATTAAAAGACCTAAAGATCTAGCCGACGAGGAGTTGATTTACTCAAGACCTATTATTCAAGAGGGAAATGGCATAACCAATCTATCATACTTGACATGGGTGATAGAAAGGTTATACCATTTATCTCTTTTTATTGGCACACACATCCACACACGCGCACACACACAAGAAGAAGAGAGTTATAACGTCGTAGGAAACTATCCTAAAAGACGTTAACCATTAGGTTAGATGTAGACTTACGTTAAATTAGATTTAGGTTTATTTAAGTTAAATTAGATTAGATTTAGATATATTTTTAGTTAGATTTACGTTTATTTACGCTAGATTTAGATTTACGTTATATTAGATTAGATTTAGGTCTCCATAGACTGCGATGCCTGCATGAAGCGAGTGAAGAAAGCCCTCAATGGAATATAGGGTATTGCTGCCTTCACTCATGGTGGGCTCCGTCGATCCAAAAGTACTGGTGAAATGTCTTCAGAAGATAGCGAAGAAAGTGGATCTTCTGGGCGGCAAGAGTCACTACATCCCCGACAATGACCATTTAGACAACTTCTAGTCATTCAACAGCAACTTCAAAGTTGGTAATTACAAGAGCAAGAACGGTCCAAAGGGCCAATTGCTGTCTTCAGATGTGGATGGAGATGAGGCAGCGTCACCGCCGGAAGTTAACTTTCACATCTTTAGTGATGAAAATGCCAACTCTTGCCGAGTTATGTGAAAAATTATGTGTTAAATCAGTTTTAAGGTTCTTATAATCCCTGTTAGTTTAGTTCTTTTTTTTAATATAACATAATTTACGTTAGATTTAGATTTATGTTATATTAGATTAGATTTAGGTTTATTTAGGTTTACCCACACACACACACACACACACACAAGAAGAAGAGAGTTTTAACGTCATAGGAAACTATCCCAAAAGACGTTAAAGATTAGGTTAGATGTAGACTTACGTTAAATTAGATTTAGGTTTATTTTTAGTTAGATTTACGTTTATGTAGATTTACGCTTATTTACGTTAGATCGAGTCCACGCAAGAATTACTTACGGTTTAGGGTTTAGAGTTAGACGAACAGTGAAAAGATCTACTGTGAAAAGATGTTAAGATGCTGTGAAGTGCTACAGCTAGAGAAGAAGCAAAGGGGTTTTGTCCACTACATGCAATATCATGTAGACGTGGGTCTGTAGATTTCTTGTATCCACAAATATAGGTATTGACCAATAAAGACGAGATTATAACCCGGTGGTTCTGATCTCCGTGCACCTCTAGACCGAGGTGTGCGGGGATTGGACATGACTAGAGAATGTGAGGTAGAGAGAGAGAGAGAGAGAGAGAGAGAGAGGTAATGCCACCTCACTCGACACTCCTCGCTTCGAGGCCCAGACGCCGGTGGAGACACATGACGTCCGTACCCCCATCGACACGCCGCTAGAGACCCTTGCCGGGACACCCAGGTTCACGCGTCACCGGCCAGAGGGCTTGTCTTACTCCGTCGACTTCAGCGGTGGCATCATCATGGATGATGATGGCAAGGAGGTGATCTCGCGCATGCGTGGTCTTTGCTCTCAGCTGTTTAGACACTACATACTAAATAAATCGAGTGAAGTACCAAGTGATTTAAAAGCCAGAGTCATTAGCATACTTCATGATGAGTTTCCCGTTCCAACACGGGATCAGCGCTTCAATGAATACCTGATGAAGATTCGAATGTGCGAATACTGCAAACACAAGCGTTCCGAAGTGCAAAAAGCAATCAAGCATGGGTGGAACATGCCAGATTGGCTGGCCAAAGAAGATTGGAAGAATGCGAAGAAAGCAGCGCGCGAGAATCCCGACAAGTGGAAGCAACAAAAGGATGCAGCCAGAGCGCGAGTAGAGGCAGGGAGCTCGCACCACTTGGGGAGCGGTGGATGGGCATCATTTGAGGCCGATTTTGTAAGTGTTTTCGCATTGCTCTTTATGTTCGATAGTTTAGGGTTTATGAGTTTTTTAATTCTAACATAATGAAATCTTTGTATGTTTTGACAGTGGTCGATGACAGGACGTGATCCCACACCGTACGAGCGCGAGTACGCAGGCAGGAAGGGCTTAAACGTCCTGATGGACATTCTCAGTTCTCGCGGCGGCATGGTTAGTATTAGGGTTTACTCTTTTCTATTTTTTGTATTGTTTTATAAATGTCGTTATATGTTTATACTTATTGAAAGTTGTCTTATTGTCTTTTTTTGCAGAATCCGATAGATACGCCGCTTGGACGCGATGAGACGTCTGACTAAACGACGTCAGTTTAGCCGTAGCTAGATAGCATTAGTTTAGGGTTTCTCATAGTTTATGTATCATGAGACGGATTTTATACGTCTTTTTGAACCATGTATATTATTACATTTGTCACCGCAGTTCATTTTGCCAATCAATTCATTTTGCCTATGATGTGTACAATTGTCAATTTTACGCTTGTCAATCTTGCAAACAATGCGTCTTGTGGGTGACTATTTTGGGTCTATTATCTACCCTTGCACTTTTTTTAAAAAGTGAATCAAGTACAATATGGTTGATGGGTGGTAGGGCATTCAATGCCCTGTCACGAAAAAAAATTTCTCTCGGGCGTCGCTATAACCGTCGCTGTTTATGGCTCTGTAGCGTCGCTATGAGCGTCGCTATAGACTTCTGTGTAAACGTCGCTATGACCGTCGCTATGAGCGTCTCTATATAGCGAAGCTTATAGCGACGCCTATAGCGACGCTCTCGTAGCGACGCTATTAGCGACGGTTTTAGCGACGCCGGGGGTTATAAAAACCCAGTGTATTTCCGTCGCTAACAGCGTCACAAGAGCACACAACCTCTTGTAGTGATGGGCACAGAGGTGGACCAATGAGAAGTTAGTTAGTGTAAACTAAAATTTTATTTTTATAAATGCTCAAAAAATAACCAATAATAAATAGTCTCCCTAAAAGACTATTGGACAGTCAAAAGGTCCAATGATAATTAAGCAGTTCCTAAAATTGCTTAATTCCTATTGGCCAAAGGACTAAAAGGTCCAATAGCAAAGCAGATAATTAAATTAATTATTTGGTATTTATAAAATGGAAAAAAGGATGGACACTTGTCACAAGGCTCTTGACTGGGCCTCTCAAAGGCTATTGGCCAAATTATTTACGGGCCAATAGGAAGCCAGCAAGAGTAAAACTCATACTCAAATACTATTGGCTAGGCTTTTCAAGGGCCAATAGGAATACATCATGAGTAATTGGCAAGGGGGGTCAACCAAGAGGAGAGGGGGGGTTATTTTGAAAGGGCATTATTCCACACACACTCACACAACTCATGTGTAGAGCAAGAAAATCATCTCCTTCTCCAAGCTTTAATGGAAAGCTCATCTTCTTCTCCAAGTTTGAGAATGGAGGCCTACACCAACAACTCTTGGATATGGAATGAAAATCCAACCAAGAGCTAAGCTTCAATGCTATGCTTCTCTCCTCTATTATCTAATTACTAAGCTAAGCAAAGCCACAAGATTAATTAAGTGAGGAAATACTTCTCTCTCGTAAGAATACTCCTTCTTCCTCTAGATCTACTCCCATACCCCGCTAGCTGTCACCATCTTCGAAGGTGTGTGAGGTCTTGGGTCTGAGACCAACGAGTAACTGATGTTATGTGTTATCACATGTAAGTTTGGTGCATGAATCTTCCATCTTCATAGCACCGATGAGTTTTTACCAAGGAACACAAAGAATTGTATTGGACAAAGTCTCTCTTAATGGGAGAAGTTATAATACAAATGCCTAATGGAGGGGGGACCGGTCCATGTAAATCCGGTCCTCAATTGTTGTCAATTGTTCTATTTCTCTCTCTCTTTCAAGTATTGTTATGCCAAACTAATAAGTGTTATGCTAATGTTGTTATCTCCAACCAAGCACTCTTGTATGCTCATTAGGAATTTGCTCTTAATGAAATGCTCACTATGTTAAGTTATTTTCCGGTATTTACTAGCTTTATAGACCACTAATTGTTACAGAAAGAGGCTCTCGGATTATTCTAGAATGCCCCAGGTGGATCACCCATTGCAAATTAGGAGGGAGCATGGAGTGCTTGCTGAAGAGTTCATGTATAACAAAGAGGAACAAAGAGTATTGTCTGCTTGAATGGGATCATCTTTCAATGTTGGACATAGGGAAGCTTACAATCGGGTTTTACAAGCAATTGACATGAGCAGAGGGACTGGTTTTTCCTTGGATGGGCCAGGTGGAACAGGCTAGGAAAGACTTATCTCTACAATGCAATGCTCTCTTGGATACATGGAGAGTCCAAAGTTGCTTTGGCATGTGCATCATCCGGTATTGCAGCACAACTTCTCAACAATGGAAGGACTGCACATTCTAGATTCAAGATCCCTATTGATGTAACTTCTGAGTCCACATGTATCATTAAAGTAAACAGTCAGCTTGCTGAGCTGTTGCGAATGAGTTCATTGATCATATGGGATGAAGCCCCCATGGCTCATAGACACGCTTTTGAGGCTCTTGATAAGACACTAAGGGATGTCATGCAAGTGAACATGTTAGGTTCTCCTACTAGGTGGTGATTTCAGACAGATATTACCTTATGTGCATAAAGGAGGAAGAGCAGACATTGTTAATGCATCTTTGTGCCGCTCATATATTTGGCAAAGTACAGAAATCATGCATCTAACACAGAATATGCGAGTGGTCAATTGTTTTAGTAATGTTATTGAAAGAGAGTTTGTGCAATGGACACTTGATATTGGTAATGACGATTTTTGTGATGGGGACATACTTGATAATGTGGCTTTGCCGGACTGCATGATGCTACCACAAAATAATTTGCAAGCATTGATTGCTTGCATATATGGAGACCTTGAAACACTCTCTTGCCATGCAACCTTTTTCAAGGATAGAGAAATTTTGGCTCCACGGAACAAGGCGGTGGATGCTATAAACAATTTGGGCTTGCAGCAATTTCCTGTTACTTATAAGGAATATGTCAGTGCAGACTTAGTGTGTGAATCAAATTGTGATAGCATTTTATTCACAAGTGAGTTTGTAAATAGTTTAGATCTTGGGGGAGGTTTTCCACCGTATGTTTTACAATTGAAACAGAATGCTCCAGTTATGTTGCTTCGAAATTTGGATCCAAGAAGTGGTCTTTGTAATGGGACACGCTTGATTTGTAAGCAATTCCACAGCAAAGTGATTGAAGCAGAAATCATTACAGGGTCACATGCAGAAAATGCAGTGTTCATTCCAAGGATTGATTTTCTCATGGGATTTAGAGAAGGTCTCCCTTTTGATTTGAAACGCCGCCAATTTCCCCTATGCTGTGTTTTTGGGATGACAATCAACAAGGCACAAGGCCAAACATTGGGAGTTATTGGATTGTATCTCCCAGCACCTGTTTTCACCCATGGTCAATTGTATATGGCAATGTCTTGCGTGAGATCCTCTTCTGCCATCAAGGTTGTGGTTGGTCATAGTCACTTAACAAGCATTAGTAGACATGGAGATCAAAGAACATACACTTCTAACATTGTCTACAAAGAGGTGTTTCAATTGACCTTATGAAGTTAAGTGCATTGATAACAACAATCCATTGTCCCCTGTCACTCCCTTGCCATGGGGCTTAATGTGGTTGGATATGTTCCATCCAATAAAAAACCAGGGTGACTCTCGCAAGAAGCGATAGAGCGACTATGTCTTTGTCATTTATAAGCTTAGTATCTTCTTATGAATTGTAAATGAAACATGGTATAGCCTCAAGCAAGGTATATTTGCTGAGAAGCAAAGGACTAAGATTTATTAGTGTTGTTAGATTTATGATTCATGTGCTTTTTGATGAATTTCTAATCCTTCATGTATGAATGAAGATGGATCCTAACGCCTCTGTGACTTACGCACTAGGAAGACGACCTCGCCACGTGCGAGGTAAAATATTGTATATGTGTGTTTGTGACATTTTCATACTTTAAAGAATTTAATTTAAATCTCACAGTCAACAATTATGTACTAGATCCACCATTATGGAGGGATCCAATCACAGCCATGAAGGTGATTCATGTACTTGAGGACTTGGATGTAGCAAGGTAACAATGTTGATGTTGATATAGTAAAGTAATAGCTTTTGTGTATCAAAATATCTATCTATATTAATAGCTTTTTGTTTGGCTATAGATTACAATATTACCCAAAATTCTTGATGGTGGGTATATATCATGCTTCATATGATCCGAGCTTGCTATGCTACATTCAAGTTGCTATTCACAGAGGATTTAGAATACGTGTCACCATTGCAGAGTTAGGCAGAACCCGTCCAATCAATGCTATGTTTGCTCAGAATCTTAGTCTCGGTGCTTGGTTCCTACGTGTTTTTGTGTTAGGATCTCTTCCCCCAGTGATTGGTAGATGTGTTTTACATCGTAGACCATGGGTGGTTCTATACCGCAGTAGAGCATGTCGTAGGATACACTTTTGAGCGTAGAAAGCTTAAGTCTCTACGCATGTTATATTTTTGGACATGAGAAATATCACTTACTCTATATGTTAGTGCAAAGTTAGTCTTAAAATATGTTGTGAAGACTTTTGTTTAGGTTGCTACATAAAGGTCTTCATGTGAACTTGCAAATATTCAAATTTTGTCTTCTCAAATGTTTATTCTTCTTAAATTCAATATTCTATCTTATAAATTTCCAACACATACAGTAGCGCTCTCTCTCTCTCTCTCTCTCTCTCTCTCTCTCTCTCTCTCTTTGTGTCTCGCTAAAGAGAGAGAGAGAGGGAGAGAGAGGAAAGGAGAGAGAGAGAGAGAGAGAGAGAGAGAGAGAGAGAGAGAGAGAGATAGAGAGAGAGAGAGCTCTGTCTCTCTCTCTCCATCCCATTGTCTCTCTCTCTCTAGCCAGAGACAGAGAGAGAGCCCAGTACATGGACAATAGAAAAGAGTGCAGAGAGAGAGAGAGAGAGAGAGAGAGAGAGAGAGAGAGAGAGAGAGAGAGGGAGGGAATCCACCCAGTATGTAGACAAAGGTTTAGTGTAATCCCACCTACAAATTTTGAGATTTACCTCTAAATTTTAAATTTGAAGGAGGAACAACCTACAAAATTTGGTGTTCCCTATAGCCCTGATGACTGCGAGAGAGAGAGAGAGAGAGAGAGAGAGAGAGAGAGAGAGAGAGAGAGAGAGAGAGAGAGAGAGAGAGAGAGAGAGAGTAATTTGCTTCATCTGTTTTTATGGAATTTTCCAAGAGCAAAAATCTTGAGGGTAATAGAGGCCATGCCCCTGCTGAAGGCGGCGCTTTTTTACTAGTAAGCTTAGTATCTTCTTATGAATTATAAATGAAACATGGTATAGCCTCAAGCAAGGTATATTTGCTAGTAAGCTTAGTATCTTCTTATGAATTATAAATGAAACATGGTATAGCCTCAAGCAAGGTATATTTGCTGAGAAGCAAAGGACTAAGATTTATTGGTGTTGTTAGATTTATGATTCATGTGCTTTTTGATGAATTTCTAATCCTTTATGTATGAATGAAGATGGATCCTAACGCCTTTGTGACTTACACACTAGGAAGCCGACCTCGCCACGTGCGAGGTAAAATATTGTATATGTGTGTTTGTGACATTTTGATACTTTGAAGAATTTAATTTAAATCTCACGGTCAAAAATTATGTATTAGATCCATCATTATGGAGGGGTCCAATCACAGCCATGCAGGTGATTCATCTACTTGAGGACTTGGATGTAGCAAGGTAACAATGTTGATGTTGATATAGTAAAGTAATAGCTTTTGTGTATCAAAATATCTATCTATATTAATAGCTTTTTGTTTGGCTATAGAATACAATATTACCCACAATTCTTGATGGTGGGTATATATCATGCTTCATATGATCCGAGCTTGCTCTACATTCAAGTTGCTATTCACAGAGGATTCAGAACACGTGTCACCATTGGAGAGTTAGGCAGAACCTGTCCAATCAATGCTATGTTTTCTCAGATTCTTAGTCTCGGTGCTTGGTTCCTACGTGTTTTTGTGTTAGGATCTCTTCCCCCAGTGATTGTTGGTAGATATGTTTTACATTGTGGACCATGAGTGGTTCGATACCGTAGTAGGGCATGTTGTAGGCTACACTTTTGAGCGTAGAAAGCTCAAGTCTCTACGCATGTTATATTTTTTGACATGAGAAATATCACTTAGTCTATATGTTAGTGCAAAGTTAGTCTTCAAATATGTTGTGAAGACTTTTGTTTAGGTTGCTGCATAAAGGTGTTCATGTGAACTTGCAAATATTCAAATGTTGTCTTCTTAAATTAAATATTCTATCTTATAAAGTTTCAACACATACAGAACCTCTCTCTCTCTCTCTCTCTCTCTCTCTCTCTCTCTCTCTCGCTCTATGTGTGTGTGTGTGTGTGTGTGTGTCTCGCTAAAGAGAGAGATAGAGAGGAAAGGAGAGAGAGAGAGAGAGAGAGAGAGAGAGAGAGAGAGAGCTCTGTCTCTCTCTCCATACCTCTGTCTCTCTCTCTATAAGCCAGAGACAGAGAGAGAGAGCCCAGTACATGGACAACGAAAAAGAGTGCACACACAGAGAGAGAGAGAGAGAGAGAGAGAGAGAGAGAGAGAGGGAATCCACCCAGTATGTAGACAAAGGTTTAGTGTAATCCCACCTACAAATTTTGAGATTTACCTCTAAATTTTGCGAGAGAGAGAGAGAGAGAGAGAGAGAGAGAGAGAGAGAG
Organism: Adiantum capillus-veneris; assembly: GCF_014529385.1. Lineage (NCBI taxonomy): Eukaryota > Viridiplantae > Streptophyta > Polypodiopsida > Polypodiales > Pteridaceae > Adiantum > Adiantum capillus-veneris. The sequence goes on from NC_140938.1 coordinate 14,338,166, forward strand.
AGAGAGAGAGAGAGAGAGAGAGAGAGAGAGAGAGAGAGAGAGAGAGAGAGAGGGCCACCAGAAGCGGGGGGCCATACTAGATTTCAACTCCTTCGACGGTGTAGACTTCAACACTAGAGAGAGAGAGAGAGAGAGAGAGAGAGAGAGAGAGAGAGAGAGAGAGAGAGAGAGAGAGAGAGAGAGAGAGAGAGAGAGAGAGAGAGAGAAATTTGCTTCATCTATTTTTATGAAATTTGTCAAGAGCAAAAATCTTGAGGATAATAGAGGCCATCCGTCGCCGAAGGCGACGCTGTTTTACTAGTGTTAATATAATACTCACTATTGTGAGTTGTTTAAAAAAAACCAAGGTGAAAGTTCACTATGGCCTACATAACGCTATTGAGAGGAATTTAATAATAAGAGGGTTATTTGGGAAAAAGACATACAAACTTGAAGATTCTAGAATGTGAAGTTTCTTCTGGGCTTGTTCTATTTCTTATGGGCTTGTTCTGTGTAAGATGGGATAGGCATGACAACGTGAAGTTTGTACACATGCAGGTCTAAGCACAGTAGTGGGGCGGACTCTAGGAAAGTGGCTCCCTCGCCTTGGCTTGCTTTGTGCTCTCAGTGCTCGCTCGGGCTTGGAGTTTGTCTAGGCATGTTGGACAGTGCAAGATTGAGCTTGGTAGTTGTGAGCGATGGCGTAGGGTTGTATGCGCTTCGAGGGTTCAATCTGGGAGTGATGGGTTGGTGGGTTGTTCGCTTGTTTGAATCTGGTTGTTGTGACCCTTTCTGCAAAGCGATGATAGTGCGAGCCTTCATCTATAAGCGCAGTAATCAGTTCGACGTATGGCGCTGTTTTTCTAAGCCAATTATTGGCACTGCCGTAAGGCAGGGTTTATGGGGAGGAAATTTGCTAGGATGGCCATAGGGGGTCTGGCCAATGGAGAGGTTCCACGCAAGGGTGTGTTTTATAGGTGGACGACATGCATGGGTTAGCTATTTTTGTCTCTCTATCTCTCTCGTAGGCACTATAGCTTGCCCCAAATCGAACGACCTTTGTAATAGGAGAACAGCTGAGAGGGAAGATGGCAACGCAAATAAGTGTTGTCGCCTAAGTCTCGTGCTATGTGCAGCAATTATCATTGCCAATTGCTGATTGCACAGCTGTTTGCGAGCTTCCCTGACGTGTTTCCGCCTCTTGCGTCGCACTGCAGTAGGCAGATGGGCTGCTCTCCGCCTTGCTTCACTTCAGTTCAATCCTCCCTCTAGATTTTCCCATCTAGATATAGCCTCGGTTATTCAGAGATGTACTTTCTTTTGAAACAATGCTGGCTACCAGCTTTTCATGTTTCGCGGTGCAAATTTAATTGCTTTTGGGGTTGTTATCAAGGTGGCCATTTGTGGTTTTCTTGCCTCAAGGATAGCAAGAAAGACCTTTGGTTCATTTAGCTAGCCTCTAGTGAGGTCATTGAAAGAGCAGCGAAGCATTCCGTTCCATTAGGTCCATACATCTCATATGCACTTTTGACATGGAAAATTCATGAAGTAGTAATTCTTTGTCTCAAGCTTGTTGCCTTCGAGATACTGTGAGTTGCTACCATGACACTGTCTGACGGTATTAGGGTCCCTTGTTTCTTGGCAGGCACTTCAACAATGCATTCTATGCCAGAGTAGAGGGAATAAGCAATGCTGAATTGAACAAGCTGGAGCTCAATTTGCTATTTTTGTCTTAATTTTTGAGTTCAAGTTACGTTGTATGTGTTTGAGAGCTATTGTTCGCATATGGAAAAAGAGCTTCACAGTGTTGTCTATGTACCAGTGCAGCGCAGTTTGCCAGTTTTTGGTGACTCACAAGATGCGGAGAGTGCCGAACAACTTGTGAAGGATGGCTTAGATCATGAATGAGATGAGGTCATGTTTCTTCTTCCTGTTGGAGTGGCCCAGTCATTTCCACCTGATCAATCACTTGGGTTCTAAGTGGTTCTCTTCATGACTGTATATTATAGCGCTTTCACAACAGTTTTTCGTCAAATCTGTACTCTGGTAACTTCCTGGATTGGCTGCCGATTTTGAGTCCACCTGTGGACACTTTGTACCTTTACACTGATGAACTATGCCAAATATATGAGAATCTTGTACTATGTCCCACTTTCCACGCTACACTCTTTTTCTCATATGGACTGGCTGCCGCACTACCCAATTTGCAAACCTGCCCTGATCGGCAGCCTCAGTTTTCTCCATATGTGATGAGGATCTCATGGTCCCATGGAATGCTGACTCTTATCACCCGTGCCAAGACACGATAATAGTCTGCAGCATACAGTGATATAGATATTTTTCCATGTGGTCGAAGAGACCCACCAACAAATCTTCCGGTTGCCATTTCCCAGACAGGGATGCGATTTGGTAGATGCATGTCAACCAGTGGACTTGCCAAAGGTGTCTTTATCCAGCCACTGACTTTCTATAGCACTCGTGCAGCATGGCTCTCATTTCCGCATTTGAAATGAGGAGTTTGAGAATGGAGCACTTCACTATTGTTGCTCCACACAGAAGGCAATCAAGACTGCCTTGCGCAGGCCAATGAGAGACAAGGTGCAAGTTTCTATATTGATATAACGTACTATTGAACTTGTAAAGAGGAAATGGAAATTGTATCATTGCCATTGCTTAGGTTTACAGACCTACAAACATAGAAACCCACTTATCTTGCTGCACAATTTTATCCCTGCATTCCTAATGAGATTGAGAATCAAGTCTTTGAGAACTTGTCTCATGGTTTTCACACAGCGAGTCGAAAATGGTGCCTAGTTGAGCATGCATACTCGCATGGAAGACAAAATACTGGGGCCACCCAAAGTTTTCGCAGCCCCCTACTTCTGTTCGAGTCATATTCCAATTACCATCCAAAGGCTTTGAATTTCGGACCTGCATGAGGGTGTTTATTTACCTTTATACCACCACTCAGCCCCATGCCATGATGGGCAGGGCAATGGCTACACATAGAGCGCCCGGCTATTTCAGCAAGCAAAAAGTAGATAGCCAACACGAAGAGCATATGCCATGATTGGCCACAAAAATGGGGTTTCATCATCTGCACTTCGGGAGATTTTTACCAAGTGCCGCTTAAATGTGATGCACGCGACCGTCATACATTTCAATCATGATTTATCTTCGATTGTGATAAGAATTAAAGTGCATTCAAACAATTATTTCTTTTGCAGGGCCTGGAACTCTGCTTAGAGCTCACTCCAGTCACCCTTGAATCCCCTAAACCCTGTTGAGATAGCAGTAGTCCCAATCATAGGCTTCTTCTGGTATACGGATTGACCATAGATCAGAGATTTGATGCACACGTATTTGCTGCATGTTTATGCTCGAGGGCTGAGATCCCTTCTTCCTGTCTTATGTCTGGTTGTTGTGAAAGCTTCATGCTCATTATCTATGCATGCTGCAGAGCCTATTATGGTTGTGACTCATTGGTCGTATTGCATTTCCCAAATATCTCGTACACTTGCAAGCAAACCAAAGTCAGCATATGTATTAACCAAGGTAGTTCCAATGGTAGCACTTTATGATAGCCCTCTATGTTCAATTTCTGCATGTATGTTTTCACCCTTTTGTAATGCCCATACAATGCAACATGCTTTCAAGCTCCAACCAAATGTCAAGACATTGGGAAAGATACGCTCTGATTCCATTTTGTCAAAAGCTTGCATAGTGAGAGTGATCAAACCATGATGAGCATATGCTAATACTATCGCAATGCATGCAACCGCTGCTTCAAATTCATCCATCTGCTAAGGAGGGGATATACTTTATTAAGAGCTTTGTACCTGCTGTACAGATTAAGAAGAGCATTTTTAAGAGAAGTTTTAGATTCAAAGCTGGTGTTTACAATAGAAGTATGCACTCTCATGTCCGCAATTAGGTATCCCTGAGTCCCTGACTAGCACATGCAGAAAGAGCACTAAGAAATATCACATGATCGGGGCCATTACCACTGTATTCTACTTTGCTACATATGATCAATGCACTTTTTGGGAGCTTGCGCTGCACATAGACAGTCATCACAACAATCAAAAGCACGGTATCTTTGTCAATTGTGGAATCGAACACTTCACTTGCACATTCAACCGGGTCATGTTTTTCAAATAGTTTGACAAATGATGTGCCCACTACCAAATTCACTTTATTGCTGCTGACCACAAGTCTAACGAGCATTTTGAGGCTTTCTACTACATTGGTGCAGGCAAGGAGTACGTTTATCAGCAAAATTATATCCGACAAGATGCTCTCTTACTACATTTGGCTGAACAATTCGTAAAGTCTTGTTGAAAATATCCGAAAACATTTTGCTTGTGCATGCCTGCAAAAACGTAGAATATTGTTTCTAGCTCGCCACAATTTCCATACATGATAAGAACACCAGTACGTAAGAAGATGCTCAATGGAAAGTCCCTATTTTGAGAACCGACATGGAGGGTATGTCTGATTTGAAGAGGCATCAGTTCTGATGTGCATCGATTCAAAATGAAACATTCTTGCTTCTTTCTTATGGTTCCACATGCCTTCAAGGTGCTAACCTAGATGATTTAATTTGGAGAGAAGCCCTCCTGTCCCATTTGATCATAAATCTATTGTGCTTCCTTTGCCAAGTTCATGAGTAGCATAGCTTGAAATATCACAACATCCCGATTTTGAATCTTGTTAAAAATATCCTAGGCTTTTTTCACCTGACCACACTGTGTATATATCAATCACAGCACTACCAGCTACAACAATTGATTTTAATGATTCAAGGTCTGGAGTCTCCTCACACACTTCTTTGCCCTTGTATTTTTCTTCAATACTCCCATAAGCTTTCAAACTACACAAATATGAGATAGAATCTAGTGTGATTTCTTCAAGCTACATTTTTTCAAAATAGTTAACGGCTTGTTCACCTTCTCCATTTGTAGCACATATGCTGCTAGAAGCTTGCAAGGTGCACACAAGTACAGATAAATCATGTGGAGCACCCTCATGCATAGGTAGTTGCGCAAGTGTCTGATCTTTGCATACATCTACACTTTTCACTAGGGTTTCATGCTCCTATTTCTCACCATACCTCTCAAAAGCTTGCCCAACCCTTTGCTCTGATTGATGATCCAACACAATTTGATGCAAATTTTCATGCATAAGCTCAATGGCAGGCCTACCTTTCTCCTAGCACTCCTCCTTGAGGATAGATTGCTCTCCATGGCTAGCAAGCATGCCATCTTCATTTTGCAATAGACTACTAGTGGTGTCTTCCTCCCCATTACCAACTACAAGCAAAACTCCAACTTGTAGAGCTCTTTCAAGGCTTCCATGAACTACCTTATAGTTGAGGCTATTGCACAAGATACATGTACTTTACTGCCGATCTAAAAGCCAATGTCTTGATGTTGTATCTCCAATTGGCTAGTTGGAATTACACAAAGGTGTCTGCTAAGAGCTGCTTCCAAGCCCTCAAAATGCATTGTGGACCTATGTCTTGAAATACACAAGGTTCTTTGCAGAGGAGAAAAAATTGCAGTAGACTTTGATCGGCTCTCTCTTAGCTTGGAAACACTGAGTTGTACGTGTTTGTACGATCTTATTTATTGCATATAATAGCAACATGATTTACATTGAGCAGCTCCATAGTTCGGGCCAGTTTTGGCTAAAACTCTGGAATATGCAAACCGCAGCTATCAATATCAAGAGTTATGAACGTGAAATAAACAAGCAAAATAATTGATGCCTATGCTTTGAAAATCATGATTCTCCTTATAGTACACTTGAGCAGTTTGAACAAAAAAGGCTCATTTTATGCAATAACCTGAAGGTTTAGCTGACTATAGCTTGTGTACGAATTCCAAAGTGGGCAAAGATTAGAAAGATGGCGTGTGTTAGAATGAAGATACCAATTGTTATAGCCCTTGGAGACCCATATTGTTCCTATATTCAATGTGCTAGAAAATCTTGATATTGGTACTGATTGTAGCACCCTCAGGTTCTATCGAGAGAGTTGGGCCTTTTATCAAGGTGAAATAACTCATGGTGTAACGTAGTTGGGAAGCTGCATCTCTGTTGTAACCCAGGAGAGCAAAGAAGTTGGGAAAGCCTTGTTTGGTGGTTTCTGAGAGAGGAATATTCCTCTTGATTGAACTCTAGGTTAGAGATGACCATTAAGTAACGGGAAGAGCCGATTGAGATTGTAAATCCTGATATTGGTACTAGCTATAGCATCATGAGGCTCTATTCAATAAATTGGGCCCCTCATCAAAGTGAGAACCCATGGTGTGGCGCACTTGATCCTCAATTTCGATGAGTTGGGAAGCTGCACTTCTATAATAGTCCAAGAGAGTAAAAAACTTGGGGAAGCCTTGTTAGGTGGTTTCTAAAAGGAATATTCTTTTTGATTGAATTGTAAGCCAGAGGTACCTACAATATAAAGTAGCAAGAAGAGATTGAAACTTGTTGCATAGATGATGATGTCTCTCTAAAGAGAGTGTGTCTCGTTGACGAAGATGCTGTTTTCATGCATTTCTAGAATGTGGTTGGTGATCCTTTGTACGTTGAAGCGTGTGAGAACACGGTGGAAGGAGCTACAAAAGAGGACTTCCTTGTATTCAAGTTTATATGTGGGCTCTAACTTATGTCTCATGCCTCTGCCTTTGATTACACCATGCATGTCTCAAACTAGCACTTTGGGTAATTTGAGGCCAGAAGCAAACACTTTAGCATTTCATGTGTTAGGAAGAACAACAAAGAGAGAGGGGTTCACTCCTTCACAATGTGAGCGATCTCTAGCGCAATTCATATGGGACTAGCATCAATGCCAACCACAACGACAGTCTTGCCCTGCATCTAAATTCCATTTCCTCAAGATGGAACGGCAACATACGATTTGATTATACTACAGTTATAATACCTAAAAAATGTTGCATATATCTGAGTCGTAGACCTTATCTTTAAAGTGAAGCTACTATTCCACCAAATGGAGTGAAGTGAAGGGCTTTCAACTTGTCTATGTCCTTGCTCAAACTAGAGATTGAGGCTTCAAGAGCCACCCACAATTCAAAGATTCCACTTAGTACTTGAGTTTTACCAATTCAAAGATTCCACTTAGACCTTGAGTTTTAGCTTAACCATCCAAAATAGCAAACTACAAGAGCAAAGAAATCAAAACCGAAAACAAGAAGAAATTTTCTAGAGATTTTAGACATTCTTTATGTAAGAAACTCTGACTCCTTAGCTTCGGCTTGGACAACATGCCCCCCCCCCCCCATCAACACGGTGATCCTTTGCCCCAACATTGTTTTAGGCCATAGCCTATGATGTATGAAAAGAAAATGTATATACAAATTTGTGATGCATAGCTAGGACTTGATAATTATTTTACGCAACCACAAGCAACAAGTTGTCAAAGGCAACAAGGCTCATGCTATAGTTCAAGGCACATGCAACAAGTTGCCAAAGGCAACAAGTCTTGAGCTATAATTCGAGCAAGCTCGAGGAACCACGGAGGAATTGCATACACTAACTAATTTTGTTAAAGTTAACAACAAGGTTAGATAACTCCATCAAATTTGAAATGGAACATTAGTTTTAAAATTTGAAAGTAATGGTGGAGAACTCTTGATGTGTCAGGCGTGCCCTCTCACTGATGTGCCATGAGTTGGCCGTGAATTGTGGCATGATATGCTAAGCTTTGAGCCCTCCATGAAGTTCGTCATGAACATCATTTTGAGGAGTTGGATCCCAATCGAAAGTTGTCACGGTATGATTCCCAAGATGTAGCAAATGCTACAATGTTTCAAAAAGTGGTCGGTCCTCTCATTTGGGTACTCAACACCTAGTTTGATGTCATTTTGCAAGTGGGACTTCTTAGTTCTTTCATGCAAAAACCCATCAAGTCACATTTGAAGCAGACTCTTTGGACTCTTTGGTATAAGAAGGCGACCAAGTCATTAAGTATTCACTATGCAGCTAGAGGTATAGACTCCTAGATCATTCTATGAGAATGGAGCGATTCCGATTGGGGTGGAGATCCAGATGGTCAACTATCGACTATAGGGTACACCTTTTCAACCCTCTTCAATTTCCAAATCCGAAACTTCTGCCAAAAAAATACTTCAATGATGCTTTTAGCAGACCTACAGCCACTATACATTTCCTCTATAGATAGAATCAGAATACAGGTATAAAGAAAGTCGTAAATTCTTGTAGATAAGTTTATGATAGAAGCATAAGAAAAATTATATATTCCTGCTTGAAATACACTAAAATTGATATTGTAAAGTACACACTCTGTTGCACACTCTGATCTCCCATTATTCATCTAAGGGCCTTATACTACATGGCTAGTCCAGTATCAAGAAAGGGTGACACCTGGCATCTTGTGCCATTACAAATGCTGTTTACTAGGTAGACTGGGATGTCTGGGCTGGTATTCTGACTGGGCTTGATTGTGCATGCATGTCACACCTCCCCCCCACGGAAGTAGAGTGGACTGGGGATGAGGAGGGAAAATAGGGATTGATTCGAGATACATGTGCCGTCGTGGTGGACTGATTGGAAAGGCGCTGGAGTCGGTATGTGGTGGGGCTGAGCTTCTGAATAACTATGTATGGGCCGATCCAACGGTGGAGGAAGGATTCGCTGAGGCCTGGGCGGCGGATAGGGTAATACAAGCTGACCTGTGAACTTATGACATAGTCTCTCAGTTGATGGCCTTCGTCATACTGACGCTTCTGTTTCTTCTAAGATTGTTGAATGTTGGTGGAAATGGCATTGCGGAGAAGTGGGAGAGTGGTGGAGAGGTAAGCCAACCAGTCCACTGCATCATGTTTGGTGGCTGTGACCTTGTTGCTCCATGGGTCAGGTGGAAATCGTGGGTCTCGGCCGTAGAGGGCTCGAAAGGGGCTGACCTTTGTGGATGCCTGTACTGAGGTGTTGTAGGCATGTGCTGCATATGGAAGCATCTCGTCCCAGTTTTGATGTAAGGGGTCGATGTAGGCAGAGAGTGATTTCTTGAGGGTGCGGTTGAGACGTTCTGTCAGGCCATTCGTCTGAGGGTGGTATGGCGAGGAAAATCATTGCTTGATGCTGAGACTTTGGGTAAGCACTTGTAACACTTCCCCTTTGAATTGCACGCCTTGGTCGAAAGATTATGTTGTGCAGGAGGGCAGCCGCAACTATGGAAGCTGTGCAATCTGGGATGGCTTGAACCTCACACCACCTTGTGAGGTATTCCGTCATGACAAGGATGTATCGATTGCCAGCCATTGATGTCGGAAAAGGTCCCATGAGGTCCCAGCCAACTAGCTCAAAGGGTTCCGAGACAGAAATGGGGGTTAAGTGCCCTACCTTCTGACTTGGTGTTTTGATTTCTTGGCAAGTTGTGCATTCTTGTAGTTGTTGGGAAATTGTCTGGCGCATCCTAGGCCAATAGTGTGACTGCCTGATCTTTTCGAGGACCTTGTGAAAACCTAGGTGACCCAACAATGGGTGGGCATGAAAGTACTGGATGTACAGCCGTTGTAAGGCTTGAGGGATGTATAGCTGAGGATTGTGACCGAGCTTACTGAGGTAAAGCAAGTCATCAATGATGATGAACTGGCGATGGTGTGGGTGATCTTTGGAAGAGCGCAGATTGTGTATTATCTGTCGAATGGATGGGTCCGCCTGTTGACGGGTGGGGAGTTGAGCCATGGGTACTGGTAATTGTGAAGATTCTACCTGATCCTGCTGAATTTCTGCACGTGACAATCCATCAGCCAACAAGTTGGTTGATCCTTTTCTGAATTTGATTTGGAAATTGTATTCTTGTAGGGCTAGGACCCATCTGAGTAAGCGACCAGGAGGGTGAGACTTTTGCAGCAGAGGAATGATTGGCTGGTGGTCGGTTTCGACGAGGGTATCAGACCCATGAAGGTATGGATGGAATTTGAAAAATGCCCAAACTATTGCTAATAATTCCTTCTCTGTTGTGGAGTAATTGAGCTCGGGTTTTGATAGGGCTCGGCTGATGAAAGAAATAGGACACCATCGACCCAAGTCATCTTGTTGGAGCAGTGCAGCGCCCATACCTAAATTAGAAGCATCAGTTTGTAAGAGAAATGGCTTTTGAAAATCTGGGTGTGCTAACATTGCTGAGTTCTGTATAGCGGCCTTCAGCTGATTGAAACTTCGTGTACAGGCCTCATCCCATGAGTATGGAACATCCTTTTTGAGTAGATGCTGAAGAGGGTGGGTGATGGTATCTAAGTTGGGTATCTAAGTTTGTAAGAGAAATGGCTTTTGAAAATCCGGGTGTGCTAACATTGCTGAGTTTTGTATAGCGGCCTTCAGCTGATTGAAACTTCGTGTACAGGCCTCATCCCATGAGTATGGAACATCCTTTTTGAGTAGATGCCGAAGAGGGTGGGTGATGGTATCTAAGTTGGGTATAAACCTTAATGAAAAAGTAGCCATGCCGAGGAAGCTTTGTAAGTTCTTGACATTAGTGGGAGGAGGGTAAGAACTGATGGCTTTTACCTTTGATGGGTCAATTTGAATGCCATCTGCAGAAATTAGAAAACCCAGGAACTTGAGGCTTGTGGCTCCCCACTTACACTTTCGTAACTGGAGCTGAAGATTGAATTTATGTATTCGTTGAAGCACCTCCTGTAGAATGACTAGGTGTTGTTGCCAAGTTGTGGTATGAATCAGAATGTCATCTAAGTACACCAACACATATCTTTGGTCTATCAAGTCTTGAAAGATGAGATTTGTTGTGCGCTGGAAAGTGCTCCCCGCATCAGAAAGACCAAAGGGCATCCTGGTGAACTCAAATAAACCACTTGGCGTTCTAAATGCGGTTTTGTGAGCATCTTTGGGGTGAAGGGGAATTTGCCAATAGCGGGACGCTAGATCTAGTGACGTGAAGTATCAAGATTTTCCAAGCTGGTCCAGGAGATCATCTAGTCGCGGGAGAGGGTACAAGTCATGTTGAGGGACTTTATTAAGGGGTCGGAAATCTATACAGAATCTGTAAGACCCGTCGTCTTTCATAACCAGGTGGGGCTCGGATGCCCAATCACTATTGGAAGGGATGATTATCCCTTGCTTAAGCATACTTGCGTCTGCCTGGTTTATGTTGTGTGTGTCTTTTGGCGATCTCCTTCTACTGGCCATCTTAATTTGGGGAGAATCGCCTGTGCGGATGGTATGATAGATGGGAAGGTTGATGACTTTTGGCTGACAGGTTTTGGTGAATAAAGAGGGGAACTTGGCCAAAATTGACCGGACATCTTGAGTGCGATGGGCTGTGTCTGTGATTGTGTGCTGAGTGTTGACAAAATTGGGGCCTTTGCTAGAATAGATGAAAAGGATGGGTAGTTTTCTTGGAAGGACAAGTGTATGGTGTTCAAAATTAAGTCGTGCTCGTGTCTTGACGAACCAATCACATCCCAGTGTTAGTGGGAATAATTGAGTACGTGGTAGAACATAGAAATCATGTACAAATGTGGATGGACCCAGATGGAAAGTGCAATGTGCTACTGTCTTGGAATGATAGATTTTCTTATTATCTCCAAACAGTACAGAAATAGGGGTAGAGATGACAGTTTCGATGCCTAACTTAGTGACCAAATCTTGACTAACTGATGAAATGGCGCTGCCTGTGTCTAAAAGTGCTTCTTGTGATGTGTTGTGAATGAGGGCGACAACTGAACACACCATGCGGCTGGAAGTAGCCGCGGCTTGAATGTGCGAATGGGTGTCTTCCACCATCCATTCGCTTAGATGTTTTCCGGAAGAGCAGCAAGGGAGGCGGCATCAGCCAATTGTACCTGACTGTTCTGGATTTTTTGTCTCTCTTGCAGCTTCCGAAAGTGTTTGCGGACATGCCCATAGTTGTTGCAAAAGAAACACTTCAGTCTCCCTTGTGCATCCCGCTCTGGCAAGCTCCTTTTGGAATGGTATTGACTGTTTTGGACATCAATATCCATTGGGGTAGGGGGTTCAAGTATGGCTCTTGTTGACAAGGTAGGAGAGAGGGTTGGTATCGATGTTGAAAACTCTGTGTCCATGCTGCTTTCTATACGCTGGGCTATTTGAATGGCATCATGGAAGGAGGTTGGGCCTTGTTCAGGGACTCGGCGGGCGATGTCATGTTGAAGGCGTGTCCACAGAAAATAGAGCTTCATTTCTTTAGACATGGCAGGGTCAGCGCGTAAAAACAGTTGATTGAGCTTAACAGCAAACTGAGCAATGGGTTCTTTATGTTGTTGGCGCAAAGCATTTAACTGTTGAAGAGCTGTTTGTGTGACATTTTGATGTGCAAAACTTTGTATTAATAGTCGTTTTCAAAGTGACCAATTACACTTGACCTGATCATGTTGCTAGACAAACCAGGTGGAGACTACCCCATCCAAGAGTGTTTGCAATTCCAAGGCCATGCGATCGTCATTCCAGTTATGGTAGCTTGCAACATTGTTGAAGTGATCAATCCATGTCAAGACATCCTCCGTTGGTAGCCCAGAAAAACTCTTGGGCCGTACCTTCGCATCTGTACGCGTAGTGTTTGCCTGTTGATTAGTCAAGAAGCCTACCAAAGATTGGTTTGTGTGGTTGAGCTATAGCAGCATGTTGGAGACCGCTGAGAACATGTGCTGTAGAGGAGCTTGTGCAGGGTCATTTGTGAACTCGGGATGCATTGAGGCATCGTCATATTGTGGCGAGCTAGGGGCTGGTCTGAACTGACGCGGCTCATGGTTGTGAATGCGTGCAAGGAGTGTGTACTCTACTGTGCAATAAGGAGATTCGCTCTGTGTAGTGTTTGCAGAAGAACTGAGGGAAAGAAAAGTCTGGGCAAAGAAAAGGTTAAATTGGAGCGAGGGTTGAGTGCCCGCCGCCTCCACCAATGTAAAGTACACACTCTATTGCACACTCTGATCTCCCATTATTCATCCGGCTCTAAGGGCCTTATACTACATGGCTGGTCCAATATCAAGAAAGGGTGACACCTAGCATCTTGTGCCGTTACAACTGCTGTTTACTAGGCAGACTGGGATGTCTGGGCTGGTATGCTAACTGGGCTTGACTGCGCCTGCATGTCACAATATCCTCTAATTTATTTATGTTTTACAGTTATGATTAGTTGTTTTCTTGTACTATAGTTTACATGGTTCTCTACGTTTCTTGGGATAGAATCAAAATCATTGCATATTCTTACTTAGAATACACACCTAACAATATTCTCTAATCTAATTACTTTCACATATCAAAGTTTAGTATTTTCCCATACCACACTTTATATTATTTGCTATTGTGAATCGCCAAGCATAAAGTACATCTTTATGATTTCTCACACATACAGTTCAATAACATTTCTAACCAAGAATTCCAATTTTTAACCGGAGGCAGTGCCCTTGTCTACTGTAGACGACCTTGTTATCCTAAGCAATGAGCACTCCATCTGCACCCTTGCGTAGATAATCGGTGCACCAAATTTAATCAATGTATATTATAGTGCCTTGCATGGTATATTGTGCGCACCATTTTTGTTTTATAATTAGCGCTCGACTGCTAGCCCTATCTTTGGCGCATGCAATTTTTATCTTAAGTGCATATTGAACCTATCTTCAGCGTTGTTCTGAGCTTTTATTCCCTCCTCTAGGAGACGTTCCCTTGGGGCTTCTAGCCCTTATCATCCTCGTTGCCATTTTGATCTCGTGCTGAGCACGCCTACTGCTTGAACTTTTGGCACTTCACCATGGTGCTAACAATGGAGGTGGAGACTCTTCCCATGGAGAAGGGCATTGTTAAATGCTGACACATGCTCGCGGTTAGAAAATTCCTTCTGAATGAAGAAATCATCCCGATGGATGAAGGCAACGGGCCAACATCATGACCATCGATGGGGGTCGTGCTTCGACAAGGGGTTCGGATGTGGTGGCTAATAAAGCGGGGTCAATTGAAAAGGCCTGCTTTGCTAAAGAAAAGGAAGCATGGTTGACCAAAATTCTAAACTTGGATACAACTTTAAGGTGAAAACCCTCAAGGCAGGTGAGACTTAGGGCATGACCTGTGTAGATAAAAAGAAGGTGGCAATGGGTTCTACAACTCTCAGACCAGGAATATCTGTTGCAAGCATCTTGAAGGATCCTGACTCGAAGGTTTGCACTAAAGTCACAATTGCTGAGACTTCAGGTGATACAAGCCATGAAAATCCGAAGATTGTTAAGTCTCGGTTTGAGCACGAACTTAAGGAAGTTTGGCAAGCAGCTAGATACCGGCCCGAATGGTAACAAAAGAACTTACTCACAAGAAAAATGCAGTGGGGTTGTTGAAGACGTGGGCTGGTGGATCAAGCCTTTAACGCTCTAAAGAATTCGCTGCCACAACAGGTGGAGGTCGTGAAGGATGTCATTGTCATGATTCCACCATCTTTGATTAAAAAATAATTAGCCAGGCAAGCCCAGCTGACGCTTGTGTTTGGCTTGAGTGGGAGAATCTTGAATAGATTTGAGCTGATGCACTGGATTCAGAGGCCGCAAATCCTTGGGCAGGGAGGAGCAATTGAAAATATTTCATACCTAGCCCTTGGGGGGTTCATTATGTGTAAAACTACCATATCACGTGCGTTCAAGACATGTTTGTAAAACCCCTAATCTGTGAATTTTTTTAAGAATATAATGTACCCTTTTCTTTTAAAATCTTTAAGTTTTTTTCAAATTTGAAAAAATAATGCCCTTTTGTATATATATTTCTGTAAGTTTCAAGAACTTTAAATACCCTTCTGTTGAACTCACGTGATAGGTTACAGTTTTATTAGGTGACCTCCCCGAGACCTAGCCAAGGGGTTTTGTTCAGTTAGATTCAAGGAGGTGTCCTACGTTTCAAAGATCCTTGGTAAGGACCCCCTTACATTTAACAGGACAACAATCTGTGTTCTACACTGGGAGCCAATGTTTGACTCGGCAAAGTCCCTCAAGTGGATTCATCCTGTCTGGGTTGAGTTTGTGAGCCTTCCTAGTTGGCTCTAGGATAATATCAGGATGCTTGCCAGCCAATTGGGCACCCCCTTATTTTTTCCAAATAGGAGAGGGCTAGGAAGGTACTCTAATCGGGCGCGTAGGATGGAATGCATCTAAGACACCACCGAAAAGCATGGTGATCAATGTTGGAGTGGGACTTAGTTGCTACTATTCCGCTCAATTTCGGAACTTACTTTGGGGCGTTCTTTGAGTGTAAAAAATTTGGGCACTTTGCCAAGGATTTTCCCATGAGGACTAAAGTGAACTTCAGGCCTACAACCTAGGCCCCCAATCGAAGGGTTATTAATCATATCCCTGTCGAGGAAAGATTAGTGGAAGAGGGTGAGAAACAGGTAAAGATCTACGAAGGGACAAGAATAGGGGAGGAAAAAAAGGCTATGATTTGTGACCGCAATGAAGTCACCAAATTGCAAGAGAAGACTATAGAGGTGTACAACTTCACATTGCAAAGCTCCGAACATCTCTGCAAAGATAATCCGTTTTTCCTACGAGTATACCTAAGTTTCTAACAGTAACAAGTATGTTGGTTGTGAAGATCTCAGGATTGAAAAGGGACAAAAGGGTAAAGGTGGTGGAAAGAGAATCCATATCACCAGAGGCTAATGGAGCCTTGAAAGGGATAGTATTCTCTGCACCCCTCGTCCAACTAAAAGGTGCGACTGGTCCCATCCCGCTCCACAACCCCTTTGAAGTGCTTCAAGAAAAAAAATCCCCTGACCCTAAGGAACTTCCAGATTCTCTTAGGTCCACAAATGCAAAGACCAAGCAGGGGTTAGATGTTGAAGAGTTTGTTCCCCTCTCCCAATGGTGGAAGTCTTGGCTATTCAGTCATGGAACATCAAAGGATTGAAGATGTGAAAGAAGCATGCCCTCTTCTGGGAGGAAGTTAGAAAGGAGAAGGAAGTTAATTGCTAGGCCATCCAAGAACATCATCTTGATGCTCGTAGCAAAAAACAAAATAGGCATTGGGAAAGAAGTTGGTGCTTTATGGAGAGGGAGTAGAAGGGTTCAGTGGAGTCTTCTCTATTGTGGACAAGGGCATGGAGCCCAAAGTGGTCCTTAATTACCCCTATGGGAGAGTCATAGGAGTGAGAATCATGTGGCTGGATCAGTCTATCACTATAATAATCAACATATATGGCCCTTGCAATGAAAAGGATAGAGCCAAATTGTGGATACACCTTAGGGATTCCCCTATTGAAGAAGAGTGGCTATTGATTGGTGACTTTAATATGGTGGAGAAGAGCAAGGATAGAACATGCTCAACTGATCTGTTGGCAGGTTCTGAAAAAGCTAAATGGTTGGGTCTCTGTGAGAAATGGGCTATGATGTACCTATGGAAGGTGGGTCTCTGAAATAGCACGCTGGGCTTCACGTACACAAGCCTACAGTATGCGTGCAAGACTTCTCAGCTTCACAAGTGCTATTGCTCTCACCAGGCTTATTGGATCCCATTGCTACTTGAGATGAAGGTGCTACCAACAAGAGCATGTCGGAACCATATACCATTACACTTGAAACTGAGGAAAGCCAATGGGGAGGGGCAAACCCGTAATGGAAGTAAGAAGCTACTTGTTACTAGGGCACACATGTTCAAGGACCCTCTATTTAGAAGTATCACCAAGAAAGCTTAGAGTAAACTCAATAAAGATGTTAATCTTGAGAAACCTAAAGCTTGGGACCTCTTTGCTCAAAGTATTCAGAAAGCGATCAAAAGGTCAGGCCTTCGGATGAAAAAGGCTCAGGAAGAGCACTGGAAGCAGCTTGAAGAGGAGGTTGCTAGTCCGACTTCCAAAAAAGCTATTGGATTGGCCTTCAAAGAAGAACAAAGAAGGTGGATGGAAACAAAGACAACCTGGTTGAGCAGCAGCTCGAGGAGGTCTAGAGGGCGAGATTGATATCCAAGGAGACCTTCCTCTAGCCAGAGGATACTAATCAAGCACATTTTTTTAGGGCCCTAAAAATCAAGAAGAGCAAGATAAGAATGGAAATGCTACACAAGACAAAGACATAATGGCTAGGATGATGCTCGACCACTTAGCCAAATCATTGGCCAACCAGAGACCCCCTCTCAAGAAGTGGATAAGGCCAACCTTGCTCGAAAGTGTTAAGAGGAAAATTTTCCAACCTGAAGCCAATCGTCTTGAGGTGGCCTTTTTTGAAGATGAATGCTTTCTTGCATTGCAAGCTCTTGGCAAGGAGAAATACCCAGTTGGGATGGTCTCACCACCACTGAATTCTTCAAGGAGTGTTGGGAGTACCTCAAGCTCCCGATCACGTGTATGGCTAACCAAGTTTTGATCAAGGGGTCCTTGCATCCCAATGTGAAAAGAGGGCTTATCAAGCCTATCCCGAAAGAGGTCTGCTACTCGCAACTTAAGAATTGGCGTCCCATAACTATAATGTCTAGGGAATACAAAATCATTGCCAAGGCAATCGCTCTTAGAATGGCCCCCCTACTTGATAGAGTCATCTCCCCTCATCAACACAGGTTTATCAAAGGAAGGTCAATATATGATGTCAACATCTTAACAGCAATGGTTGGCATTGAGTACACATCCTTCACAAAGCAAGAGTTCATTTTGCTTCAGCTAGATCTAGATTAGGCTTATGATAGTATTATGTGGTCCTTCATTGAAGATGTCATGAAATCACTTGGCTTTGGACCGCACCTCTGTCAGCTTATACACACTCTGGGTGCAGGTAGCCAATTTGAGCTCTTATTCAATGATAGAATTGTGGGATCCTTTGAAGCCAAAATATTGATCAAGAAAGGATGCCCCTAGGCCCTCTTCTCTTTGCTATTGGGTTGCATCCTCTGATAATGATGCTCAAAGCTGCTGCTGAGTGGGGGGAAATACATGGGTTAACTTTGCCCGATAACGACCAACTCCTGGCCAAGATGTTTGTGGACGACTCCCTCCTCTTCTTGAAAGCCTACCCTCAGGTGCTCAAGGAGGCCCTTGAGATTGTGCATACATTTGTTGTGGCTTTGGGTCAAAGTGTAGTATTGAGAATTCTAGACTGATCTCCTTGACAAAAAATGACTCATTTGACCCATCGGTCTGGTACATAGCACGCGCAAGAGAGGGGCAACAATCTTTGTAGCTTGCTTTGCACTCGATGCAATCGCAAGAAGCTTCATTGCCTCTCTCTCATGCCCACTACAGTGGTGAGAAGCTTCATGCCTCTCTCTCTCTCTCTCTTAGACACGCAATGCAATCGCGAACATAAAACGCCATTGCCTCTATATCACACACTCACAGTGGAGCTGTCACAAGCAAGGGATGCAGCCTCACGCATGTGGGTGAGGATAGGGAAGAGCCCTCCGGTCGGATCCCCCTCTTGTGCTCTCATGAGCAGCCTCATGCATGCAAATCAGTACAGGGTGGAGCGCTTGGGCCGGATCTCCCTTTCGCGAGCAGTGTTGTCTGTGAACTTGTGAAGCGAACCCACGAACATAATATCACAAGGTAGGGGGCGTCTTTTTTTTTGTGGAAATGAGGGGATGTGACAGAGAATCTATGTAGATTTAGTCTAGCAATAATTCTCACAAACGTTTCCTTCATTACTTTTTAGAGGAATCATTGAAGATGCAGTGAAAGTTTGGATGGAAGCGAAACTAAGTCAAAAAGAAGGGCGGGGGGTGTCAAATGGGCATGGCAGGTGGACGAGATAGGGACAGAGAGAGATTTTCCCAAGGGTAGCAGTGTTCGCGAAAAATGTGTCTCAGCTTAATATCGTGTCGTTTTCAACTTCAAATATGTAGGAGGAGGGCAAGGGGAAAAGGAGAAATTTCGTCCCAAAATAGAGAAAAATAGTGTAAAATCACAAAAATTCAAGAAAAGCAATTTTGTATGTTTGGAAAAATGAATTTTCCCAAGATCTCTCTCTCTCTCTCCCCTCTTTATGCAGGTCTTCTCCAATCGGGCGGTTCCTTGAGGCTGCACACATTGCAAGTCCCCTGGTTGGACTGTGTGAACACATGGTAGGTGTAGCGGGATGCCATGCGTCAGGATCTCCACGGACAAAGAGGGATAGTGTTTCTGTGGGAGGCGAGCCAGAGATTTTTTTGATGTGGTGCACTCGTTGCTCTGTATGGGACACTTCGGTGTTTGTGTCGTATGTTGAACACCAAGTTGATCGCATGGAAGTGCAGGAGAAGAAGGCTGATGTAGGATGCATTGGTGCGGGAGGACACAAAAGTATGGGGGTCGTAGCGCTCACGATGCCTTAGTGTGGGAGTAGTATGAGGTGTATCACTACAACACGGCGTGCAAAAATCGGTGCAAATATCGACGAAAAAAACTTAGTTTTAAAACTAAAAAACGTTGAAATAGGCCTCGGAAGAGACGCCTGTATCATGACGTCGGTATAGGCACCGGTATATTAAGCGTCAAAATAAACCATGAAATGAGCGTCGAAATACGCAATGAAATAACCGCCGGTAATACTGTAGCATATTCCGATGCGGCTATGGAGGCCTATACCGATGCTTACACCATACTCTGTACGGACGACCAAACCTGCAAATTTTTTTTGGGCCAAGAGGGCTGGGAACTAATGCTGCATGTACTATAGCAAAAGAAAACATCCATCTTTGCCCAAAGGAAGAGTGCACAAGCAACCACACTCCACCTACAAGCTGACGCTAAAGAGCGAGTGTATGGCAATTAGCAAAATTGTAAGAAAAACATAACCCCCACAAAATCAAAAGCTTGATCATGGCATAACGACATAAAGATTTTATAACCATAAATAAAATATGAGTTGAAAACTTCAAAATCATAAACATAACCTATTTGCCATACCATAACCATTACCGTAACTTGCTCATCATACCATAACCATAACAACCATACCATCATTGCACAACCATAACCATCACCATAACCATAGCCATCACCATCACCATCACATGATTGCCATAACATCATCGCAAAACCATAACCTTAACTTGACTGCCAAATCTTAACCATAACATTTGTGCCATACCATAAACATAACCATAAACCATAAACATAAGCACTACAAAACTGTACATATGCAAACAGTCACTGACTGAGAACACCCTCATGGTAATGCCTCCCAGTCGACGTCCTCTCCCTCCTGCAACAGCTGGGTCAAAAGGGCCACAAGTCCATGCTTGTACCCCATTATATGAACCTTGCATGGGCCTTGTAAGGAATCCTATTTTTTAGGGATTAAAGCTAATGTTGTGTGAGGTTTAGGGGGCAAGGGCATTGAAGAAGGTAGTTTTGAGTAGGTTTTTCTAGCCTTTTTTTTAGACAAATGTAGGATGTGGACCTAAAGGGTTACTTTCTCTCTCTAGCTTTTTTTTAAAGTGAAGGAAGCATAAAGGTGTGTCCACATCAGTAAAAACGTAGGTCACAAAGAGACAAAATTTGACTTTTAAAAAAAAAAAACATTTTTACTTGTTTCTAACTTAAAACTCCCTCCCAACATATATACATATCCAAAAATCATTTTTTGACCCATTTTTTAACCCACAAGCTTAGAAAGTCCATTTTTTCAAAACTCTTTTTCCCCAAAAAGGAATAAACATTTTGTTCTCTCCTCCTCCTCCCTCCTCCCTCCTCCCTCCTCTCTCTCTCTCTCCCTCTCCTCTCCCTCCCTGCCCCTACCTTCCTCATCCTCCCCAATCTCTCCCTCCCTCCCCCTCCCTCCTTCTCTCCTCCCATCTTCCTCAACCTCTCTACTCTTCCCCCTCTATCTTTTCATCATTTGCTTCCTCATGCAATAGCTTCCATGGTGCTCACGGACATCACAAATGGTTTGCTTCCACCACCACGTACTCCGCACACCAAAAGCATACATATTCGCTTTACCCACAACATTTGCACCGAAGACCACTAGTGAAGGTGATCAAAGGTCATCACAGGAACGTCGCACTGCTTGTGAGACCAATGTTGACATTTGGGTGGATGGCCATTTGTACCCTTACGATCCTATAAGCCGCTTCCATCCACCATTTAATAGCCTTTCCACATTTCTTCAATTTCTTGGGAGGGGAGAAGCACGTTTGTTAGGCTATTGCAAGCGGTTGTGTATGGGTGTAGGTGCTTCTTTGCATATGTGGATGCACGAATGTCAAGCTCTTCACCTCAAGATGACGGCATTACAAGAGAGTGTTGCCTCTTCGGAGAGGGTAGTTAAAACTCTTGAACAACAAATCCAAGAAAAGGAGTCCCACATCCAGAAGCTTACCAACAACATCACATACTTGAAAGAAACACCCCTTGGTGCAAGGAAACGCAAACGCACGTATTCATCCATTGAAACTCTTGCACATTCGGGAGGAGCACGCAAACGACGAGTTACAGCCACAAGGTGATTTGGTCTTTACTTGCATGATGCATTCTTACTTCACACTATTTTCTAACATTTATGTTTATTTGTTGCTAGAAACTTCATCCAGGAGGCATGCAGTGGAACAAGCCAAGATAATCTAGTCAACCTTCTCACTAGTTGTCTCAATACCCAGGATGTGATTTCTATCTTACAATCACCTGGAGGTAAGCACATTAAGGATGCAGTCACCAAGGACCTTATGTGTAAATTAAGAAATGTGGTTAGTGGTGATGACGTTCAACAAGCTTGTGATGAGGCTGGAATCAGCACCAAAGCCTATCAGGCTATTTTCCAACTCCTAAAGGATGCCCTCAAAGAACATGGCATTGTGGAAAACCTATTTCCCGTTCCTCACAAGGTCAAGCTCGCAAAGAAGGCCACAAACGAAGATGTGTTCTCCTGCATTGGGACATACCTACACATCGAGGACACAATGCCAAATTCCCTTTATGCTTCGTGTGCAACAAAGACAAGGGGAAAAGGTAAGAAACAATCCATAAGACCTTCGGAGAAGGGCTTTCCTTACACAATGTGGAACAATATTTTCGTGGATCTTAGAAGGCTTCAAGAAGCCATGCTTAGATTTTACGAGTTACCTGAAGAAGGTGACACACTTTACTTTTTTCTTTGGTATTATTCTTATCATAGACTCTGAAGTTTAAGGTCTTAGCACTATTTATTTTGTAGTGCTTGGCACAAAAGTCGCTTTTGTGCTGAAACTCGATGAGTGTCAAATAGTGAAAGGCCGAAGGTTAGAGAGGCTAAGTGTCACTCTAATGAACGAGGCCCTTCTGCAAACCAAGCGAAGGGATTCAGTCGAGCCATCACCCACCCCATCTTTTAGCGTGCAATCAGAGAAAGACATTTGGTGGTTGGGTGCTATTGAGGTACCCAAAGAGACCAATGGAGTACTTTCATGGATTTTTGAGAGAACTCCATGGATCACAGAGGTAATACACTCCCAAATTGCAGGTCAGAAGTTGGAGATTGAGGGTTTTGGTAGTTATGATGTGGAGTGGCACTTAGGTGGGGATTTGAAGACCATAAAGTGTTTTCTTGGCTACAAACAAGGGGCTTCTTCTCTCATGCCTTGTCCATTTTTCACTCGAGGGTACAAACCTAATGGAAAAAAATCATATAAGAGCATTGCAAAGGCCGGTTCCATGCTTCCATGGCAAGGGCATGGAGAACAAGGGTTAGATTGTCGTGATGTCGGAGATGAAGGTAGAGAATGGGAAGCGTCTATTCTGAGATGTCCCATGCTCAATGCCCCAGACCGTGATCAAAAGGACCACGCTTGGAATCCAATCTTTCGATTTCCTCTATCGAATGTACATTTTTTTACATTACACGCATTCATGCGCATTTTTGATAGGCTATTGAAGCTTCACATTGACTATGCTTTCACAATGAAACCGTTGGAAAAGTCCCAGGAAGCGATCGAAAGAGTGGAGGTACTCTTGAATTCCATTGGCTGTCACGGTGGAAATGTGTCTATCGTTGCTGCAAAGAACACAGGGGAGGCCCATGAAATTGCTCAACAAGTGTCAATGAGTGGACAAAAAGCTAGACACTTTTTGAAGAAAGTTTCCCAAGGAAAGCCAAGTCGATATGATGCTCAAAACAGCTCCAACCAGCAGGCAGGTAACCTTTGGAGCTTTGGAAGGAGTTATGCAAAGCTACTACCGACAATGATTCAAATGGCGAGCTTGCAAACAAGCGCAAGCAAGTTTGGGCACATTTTGATAAAATGGTCAAGCTTATGGGCCTTAACAACACAACAGAAGAACAACGCCAATCATTTCAAGAAGCCTTGGCGGATTTTACCAAGGTCTTCACCCTTTCTTGGGGTGAAAATAACATCACACATTACATGGTAAGTCATTTTACATGGTGTATTCATTACAAGGGATTGTTTTTATTTAATAATGTGGATCGTTTACTCATGTGAACAACATATCTTGTTTGTGCATGGTGCATTTTTTATGCACAAGTATGGATCGGTTGAAATTTTTAGCACTCAAGGCATGGAGAAGTCCCATTATCGCCGGCAAGGGGAGTGTACTTCAAAAATACTCGACATGGTGGTGGAATGGTGCAATCCAATTATTTGGAGGAGATGTTCAATTGGTTTTTTCGCACAACATTTGCTCGTAAGCTCACAATGGAGCGTGCGCAACAATCCAAGATTGCTATTGAAGTGCGGAAATCGAGTCGTCAAGAGCATAGCAACAAGTGGCAAATGTCGCAAGGTCCCACCAAGCATGCGGCATGGCGGCGATGCAGAGTGCGACAAGGATCAAAGTGGATACTTCGCGAGTCACTAAACGTGAACGCAGGGTCCAACTCTTAGCGACATGTTTATTTTAAAAATAATACTTTTAAAAAAAAATTAGTGTGAACAGGGCCCTTTTTCAATGGGCCCTTATAAATATTGCATGCTCTCATAAACCACTCATTTCTTAAGAACAAGTGAGCTCTTACCAACAAAATGGCGCACACCAAACAAACCGCGAAAGAGCATCTGCCTGCCAACAAAAACACCCTCCAAGGATGTGAGAAGCCGTCATGGCTTAAAGGCACAAGAAAACGGCCACAAACGTTTGGCCGTTCCAGGAACTCATCTGGTAGTGGGCATGGTGGTAGGGCACAAGAGTCATCGAGGAATGTTGAATCTCCACCTCCTCAAGATATAACACCTAGAAGGAGAATGAAGCAACGCGCCCAGCACTGGAGAGAAGAAGAGGGCCAGCAAACAACAGAGTCCGATAGGGAGCAGCCGTCGCGCCACCAATCACAAGCAGGACCATCTAGGACTCGGGTGGTCCATACAGACACTGAATCAGAGAGTGAGCCACCATGGCTGCGAGAAAAAATACCGCGCACACACCGAGTGGCCGTTGGGGGGAAGACATTGCCTGGAGGCCAAGGAGCTCTCCCCACACGACAAGATCGGCAGCCAAGGGAAGAGGAAGAATCAGAAGAGGCTGCAGAACCAGCCCCTAAGCATGTAAACAGGCGCAAGTCTAAGTTTTTCAAGAAGCCTAAACGCCGCCCGCCAGCAAATGTGCAAGTGCCCCCAAGACAACCGCAGCGGCGCCGGAAAATAGCAAGGGCATTTGCAAAAATCAGCCACTACCAAAAGACGACGGAGCTTTTGATTCGACACGCCCCCTTTGCTCGCACTGTGAAGGAGGTGCTTCAAAGCTATGGAAATCAATATAGAATGCAAGAAATAGCGCTAGAGGCTATTCAAGAAGTTGTAGAGGCCCACATCATCTCGGTGTTGGAAGATACCAACCTATGCGCCATACATGCAAAGCGAGTGACAATACAGCCAAAAGATATGCAGCTTGCACGTCGATTGCGACGAGACTTCGAGCATTAGCCAAAGTTACCCCTCTTTTTGTATTGCACACCCTTATCTTTGTAATGATTTGACTTTCCAATGACAATATGCTCAACAGTTGTGTCTACTGTGTCTATTATCTTTGTAATGAAATGACTTTGTAATTTCAAGTTTTGTATGTAATTTCTTTCAATTTCAGTGAATTTGTGCTTTTTAAGTACCCTTGGGGGTAGATAAGGGGCAAAAAAAAGCCTGGCCACAAGGGTGCGCAAATGGCCCATCCATCAGTTTTGGATGGACCATTTGCGCGCCCTTGTGGCCAGGCTTTTTTTTGCCCCTTATCTACCCCCAAGGGTACTTAAAAAGCACAAATTTACTAAAACCTATTGGTTTTGCAACATTATTTTACATGGATCCTTGTGGACACCCTTTTTTGGCCATTTCAAGCTTTAAATTCCCTATAGGATATCAAAAAAAAAAATATATTGTGAAACCAAGTGTCTATGCAACATTAATATAGAGATTTCAAATGTCCAATGTAATTGGACTTTTTGGTGCAGGGGTGTACTAGGTAGAGCTAAAGCAGGTGATAGTGTGCTGGAAACTTCATTTCATAATTGATTTCACCTTTTCTAGTGTCCTTGAGTGTGAACATATGCTAAAATTGCCATAGAAAGGGTGCATCTAAATTAATGATGCAAAACCAATTCATTTCAATAAATTTGTGCTTTGTAAGTATCCCAGGGGGTAGATAAGCCTACCAGAGGCAAAATAAAGTCCGGCCACAAGGGCACGCAAATGGCCCATCCAAAACTGATGGATGGGCCATTTGCGCGCCCTTGTGGCCAGGCTTTTTTTGGCCCTTGGTAGGCTTATCTACCCCCTAGGGAACATAAAATACCTAAATTTACTGAAATTGACTGAAATTACATACAGAACTTGAAATTACAAAGTCACTAATCAAAACAATTTTCATATCACCAATTGAAACAATTTTCAAGATTGACAAATCACATTCAAAAGAATTTGCAAGATAGAGAGACAATTTCAAATATTTTTTATTACTTCCAAAACGGTGATTTTACATCATGTATCTGAGGAGTTCATAATTTTTTTGACCATTTCCTGGCGCTTATTTTGCGCGTAAGGCAACTCCCCAGTTCAAGAGGGACTGCGCTATGGCCTTTGGGTCAGTTGAGCCAATGGAAGCATGTATCCCTATCTGGGCAAGCACTTTACCACGAAAGACAGTACCAAACGCTGTGCATACAATAGATCTACGCATTAGGAACACTTGATGCGCAGTTTGAGCAATGGTGCTCAAACACAAAAACTTGCTCAAAGCTTTTAACGACCAAGTCATAAAATGGGCTTGGGGAGTAAATTCATTATGGATAATGGCCACATCGCCAGGGGGGAGTTGTTCTAGGTAATGCGCAAGGAAAGCTTGACGTCCAAAGCCCGTCCGCTTGCCACCCGTCCTTGCAGCAAAATCATCAACCTCCACGACATCCTGTCATAAATCAATGAAGGTTGAGAAAAAAGACAATGAAGGATAAAATAGTAACATGAAATTTAGGATACAGTTTACCTCCTGCTCCTTGTCATCCTCCTCCCTGTTGCCCTTTGCATCCAAGTCAATGCTCCCATGCACCACAGATACGACCTTTGGATCATCAGATGGGAGGTTGCATAATGGCATAGGCATCCTAGCAGCCTCAACCTTGGCTTGCGTAACTTGGAATTCTTCATCAGCCACGTGCAACTGCTCTGCTGCCAGGACCTCCGCACTTACAACTGCAATAGTGTCAGCAACAGAGTCCCCATCTGGCAAGAGCTTGCTTTCTAGGGCATCTGGCGTATTGTCTAAGGGACATTTGGTGCTGTTGCATAGCACGCTCAAGCATTCATCCATGCGCAGGCCAAATGCTTTCTCCAAATCATGCAGGAACACATACTCCTCCCCATCCACTAACACTGAGGAGAAGCGGATGATTTCTACCTCTAGGATAGCCACATCCGTCAGTGGTAGTGGCACTGGAGTGTCACTAGGGCCAGCCGCAACTATGGATTTCTCAACCACTTCCTCAAGAGCCCTAGGGTACTCGAGCCGGTGTGCCTTTCCTTCCGCTACCTGCAGGGTTCATGGGGATAACCTGCTGCTCCTTGGTGTCCTTGATAAAGGACCCAACCTGAAGGTGTGGTAAGCGAAGCTCCTCCAAATCAGGTTCCTCTCTCACCAAGAAGATAAATGTTGCGAGCCGAGAAAGGTACGCCACCCCCAACTTGCGCTTCTTGAGCACTGACACCCCTGGGGCTTGCTCGTCCAAGTAATGGCCTGCATCGGTTGCAATTTCTTGGAATCGTTGCAACCGCTTGGAGAATGGGCGATCACCTTTGTGTATATAGCGCAAAAGATCGCAAGGCACCCAGATCCCTACATGTGGGGGGACTCAGATACAGAATATTTTATGATGTGCTCCTCCATGAACGCAAAAATCTCGGCAAATGCATCCATGTGAAGGGAAACTATGGCATCAAGGTCAGGGAGACGAGTAAAAAAGGTGTGGAGGTCCAACTTCCCTTTGTATTTGGTGTCCTCAAGGAAGAGGATGAAGCGTGACAAAGGGGTGGATGTGGTTGCAGATGCAGAGGCTGTGGAAGCATCCATGTCTAGCCTGGGGTGTAGATAGAGAGTGGAGGAGCTCAAGAGTTGCAAAAGTGAAAATAATAATGAGTTAGGTGGCCCCCCTTTTATAATGGACCCTTTTTTTAAGACATTAAAAAAAGAGGCACTTTCACCAAAAAATGATTTCTCATACCAATGGCAAAAAATATATTCAAAGGCATGATTTGCTGAAGTAAATCATGTTGATTACATCGGGGATCAGTTTGAAAATTGCAAGAGTTATAAAGTTATAAGATCGATAGCATAGTTCCATCCATCCCCCAATCCTCCTCAACCTTCAATTTGTCTTCCATTCTCTTCCCAATCTGCGGACATTCATTACAATAAGCATCCAATGATCGACAAACCATGATGTATTGAAAATGTGGTGGAAGGATTCTCACCTTGTGACCTTGTAAACGAAATTGTGCTTGTTGAAGGGCCTCAAAACCCATAATAACCAAATGTTCTCGAACATTACTGAGAGTCCAATGCTTGTTCACTTGGACTACCTCCAAAGCATCGTTGGGCATCTTCACTGCAATGTCAAAGCTTGCAATAGCACCGTCTACACTCTGTAAGGGAGTCCACACTCCAAGCTTGCACATCCAACGATCATAGTGAAATCGTATGTACAAGGACGTGCAGGATTTGAAATAGCGGATTCCAATACCTGAAGCTCCAACCTTACAACGGTACCGGACCCCATTGTGCATGCCCTCCACAAAACCCCAGTCCTCTTCTAAAAGCCTTCCTAATTCCTCGTAATGCGCATCTTTACATACAAGCATTGTGGTAGTCTCCACAAATCCAAACTCTTTAAAAATGTGCACAAAACAATGAATAGGCAAACACCAACTCAAGCCCACAGACCTAGAAGCTTTAGAGTATTTCAAAGAGTTTTGGACATCCATTATCATCTTTTGCTTGAAAGATGCTACCGACCACAAATCTGGCACCGGCCACTCCATACTTAATAAGGAAGTTACTTTGATGGGTTCAAGCGTTCCAAACGCTTGTGTAGAAGTAGGGACAATATAGGAGTGAGAATAGAAGAAAATCCTCCTTTGAACGAGTTTGGTTGGGCAAAGATGTGGGAACATTATTGGTCCAATATCCGCATGTATAGCATTGAATGTGCCGGAGAGACTATATAGTGGCTACTCCTCCACCAACGTGGATGGAAATATGACTATAAATGCATGACAAATCTTAAGTATGAATCCATAATAACATTACACTTTGATTTCACACCTAGCTTTGTATTCTCAAAACATGTACTTACAATGTGTTGGAAATCGAGGTGGTTGTTGCAAATGCATGGTTGACATTGAGAAAACATGTTGCACAATGGCTACGGTCTCCTTGTCTTTGCGGTTCTTGAAGCCAAGGAGATTTCCTTTCCAATGAAGATCCAAGTTTGCACGATTCCGCACACGATGAGGGCCAATAGCAGATGGTTGCATGTATACCCAAGCACCTTTGGTGAAATCTTGTGGCACCCACTCATCATCTACACCTCTAGTGTTGTGGCATGCAAGTGTTGTGACCTCATCCTTTGGCCGCCTTTGCGAAGTAGAGTTGGCCATGTTTGAGCAAAGAAAACTAGGAGGAGGAGAAGGACCTTGCTTGTTCCTACAATGTATAGAGGATAAAGTGATATGAGAAGGTGGATAACCCTTGTGGCAATAGGAGGAGAAGGTGGATAACCCTTGCTTGGTGTAGCAATGGGAGGAGAAGGTGGATAACCTTTGCTTGGTGTGGCAATGGAAGGTGGTAGGGGAGGAGAGAGGAGCTTCCTTTCTGCAAAAATGGAGATGGTGTAGAGAGAGAGTGTTGGAGTAGAGGATGAGTGTGATGGTTGTAACCAAGGAGGGGTTGGAAAAGGGGTTCTAGAGAGAGAAAATCACTTTTTGCCTAAGAACTACATTTGGGGGAGCTCTGGATAGCAAAAAAAGATTTTTCAAAAGTTTTTTTTAAAAATTGAATTTTAGGGTTTTTGGGTGCACGTTTTGACTTTTTGAGGTCAAAAAATGCTTTTTTGACCATAAAATAATTTTAGGGGGGTTTTAAGAAGATGAAATTTGAGTTTTGAAAATTTTTAAATTTTTGGGATTTTTTCAAAACCGGATCAAAAAGGAGGGAAGTTCGAGGTTCCATATGGCCCACCCACCCCTCCCCCCCCCCCCCCCCCCCCCCCACCCCACCTTCTCACTAGGTAAGAGCCCATTTAAGAAGTGTAAGACTACTTTGTCCCCCTACATTTTTGAGGACATAGAGTGTGTCCACCACCCTCTTCTCATTGGCTGGCCTCTAATTAACCTTAATCCCAAAGGGCCCCTAGAGGATTCATATTTTTCCTAATGCATACTTCTCCTGTCAGCGTGTCAGAAGATGCTTCACGACAACTTCCTGCAAAATTATGGTTTAATCATTAGATAAATCTTCAAATAACATATATATATTCCATAATTTAAAGCATATGTAGAATACTTACAAACTCATGTCGAAGAGTATCGTAGCCTCCACTCCCAATATGTGACGCTCCATCAGACTCCAAATGTGCTCTGGCTGCATTACTTTGCTGCTAAAATATGAGGATTGTCTTGTGTCTCTCGTGCAATCCCCACCCACTCCTCTGCGTCCAACCATACCGGCTTGGGACTGTCATCATTGTACCTGTCTCTCGTCTCTAATCGATGGTGTGACATTGTGGACTTCGCCACGCTCAAAATCCACGGGTTTGAGACTGGATTGTATCCTCTACCAGTCTGTACTCTCTGTGAATGGCCTCGACGATGTAATTCTTTCTTTCAACATCAAGGTTATCCCAAACCTCCATCACAGAGTGACCAAACTGAATCATACAGAGCTGTCGAATCCTCTGTTTCATGGCCTTTTTCAATGTCAAAATCGAGCCCCTATGATGTCAATTGATGGAGAAGTACAGTGAACGCATTCAAATGGAAACTATGTCACCTTCTTTCATGCAAAGTTTGAAGAGCTTCTTCATCAAATACACCTTGTTACTTATGATTTTTCTCTCATATATATTGCATAGCTTATGCCATAGGTTTTTAGAAGTAGCTTCATCCACTATGATGAAATATGCGGACTTTGCAAGGTGTAGATGTATAGTGGACTTGGCTTTGGCATCAAGCATCTTCCATTGCTTGCGCATCTGTATAACTATCTCCTTCTTGGTGAATGATCACTCATTGGCTCTAATTGGCCCTTTTGCATTAACTCTCTTTGCTTTTCTCTTTCCACATAGAGAAATTCATGCCATGAAACTTTCTAATATTATAAACGTCCTTCTCAAAATAGAATGCCATATCTGCAAGATTTGAGCACTATGGCAAGAATGCCAAAATCTATGGCGAGGAAACTTGGCAAAATTTTGGCAAAACCTTATTTGCAGTAGGAGTAAAGTCTCAGGCCAACAAAGTGGTGCTCAAAGTGTCAAAAAAACACATAGATAGGCTTAGGAAAAAAATCCAGTAGAGTCTCCTTCATACGATGAGCAAACACTCAACCCTAATGACGCATAGAAATCATAGAATCAACAAGTAAATTTGGGCATTAACCGTTAATTGTCATTGACAAGAAACTGCCATACGTGACATCAAACTAAATATCCCATAAGATACATGACTTATGGCAAGGATACTACAATGGAGAACTCCAACAACCTATATCACCAAAGGCATCTCAACATTCAAGAATATTCGAGCTCGAAAAAACTTCAAAGCCCTTCAAAGGATAAGCATAGAGACAAGACACTAGCCACATTTTTTGAAAGAGGTCTTCCGGTTCGAGTTTTAGAAACAATTGAGAAACTGCCAAAAAATGTATCCATCGGGTATACAGTAGTAGACAGTGTCCGCAACTCAGTATACATGAGTGAAAACATACTCCAACAATAATGAAAATAGTGTTTCAAATCTCGATGAGGATATCACTCTCAAAAGAGCTCAATGACACTTTAAGTGCTTTTAAGAAAACCTCCCACCGAAACCAAAAAACAAG
The DNA here is from genome assembly GCF_014529385.1 of Adiantum capillus-veneris. Classification (NCBI taxonomy): domain Eukaryota; kingdom Viridiplantae; phylum Streptophyta; class Polypodiopsida; order Polypodiales; family Pteridaceae; genus Adiantum; species Adiantum capillus-veneris. The sequence continues at coordinate 14,369,619 of NC_140938.1, forward strand.
CAAAACTTGCATCCAACAACATGTAATCCCTGTGTCTATAGACGCTAACAAATTGTTTGCAAACAATCCGCAAAAGTATCCTTATGAATGTAAAACATCACCTACAATGTCGAATCAAGAAACCATGTTTCGACCAGAATATAATCCTTGACTGGAACTCCAACAAACCCCACCTATGATGTTGATGCCAATACTCCACCTCTACGTAGTGTGCTTGGGAAACTAGTTACTCGAGAAACTTCAAAGAGAGCCAAAAAGTATGCTTCCGCTCTGAAAATCACTCACTGTGAGTGTAAGCAATTTGTAGGTGTGTACCTATGGTACATCCAGAAGGACCATTTATGCCGAGTATGCTGCCAAGTCAATGTGATGTTGACGATGATGTGAGTCGATATTTTCTTTCGAAGTTTCAAGCATTGATGTGGATGTCAGGCTCGAAGATGCTCAAAGTCATTGACCTATGGAGTTGGGCTCGTCTCAATGCTTGATGAAATGAAGCCGCAATCCAAAGTCAAAACTCATAGAATCCGACCTCAAACTTCTAGGTTCTATTCTCCAAGGGAGAGTATCATGGTAACCGTCAATATCTGACAAGCTCGCATGAACACCTTTGTGTGTATGTTTTACACACTTTATACGATATGTGTGTGTGTGTAACACACTCCCTTGCCAAAAATCATGAATACAAAGTCTCTGATGCGATGCCGTCGATGTTGTCCAAACTCACACACAAGCTCTCTAATTTAGTGTGTGTGTGTGTCTGCGCGTGTGCACTCTTCCCAAGAGAAACTTCAATGCTATGATTTCTGTTTTTACACAAATTCAAAAAGCTTCATCTTTTTGCTTTTAAGTTTGCTAAGGTTGTAGCCTCTTGCAACCTTTTGCAAGCCCAAGGCCTCCAAGATTTTTGCTTAAGTTCATCTTACCCCAAAAGCTTTAAGAAGAAGAGCATTGAACCAAGAAGAGCATTGAACCAAATATGGGTACACATCATTTTTGAGTTTGATTAAAAAGAATCAAAGGAGATGCTACTTTGGGGATTGAAGAGGAAAAGGGGGAGGATAAGACATGTTGTCAAGAGGAAAAGTAAAAAATGAAATAAATGAGATATTTTCTCAATGTTTTGGTCTACACGTGTGGTCACTTTGGGCTTTTTTGAAGACGCTAGTATATCATTTCATTTCATTTCATTTTTCACATTCTTTGTGTGGCTTGCTCTGTTGCGCGCATGCAGACTCTCTCTCTCTCTCTCTCTCTCTCTCTCTCTCTCTCTCTCGCACGCAAGCATGGCAAGGGGATCTTGAGAGGTTCCTTGTGCACTATGCGATATGGATCAGCAAATCTCTACAAGGTCACTATCGATCAGTGTCAGTGTGAGGAGCTGGGGGCAGCCCATGCAGAGTCAGAGCCGCGATCGAGAGAGGGGGGGAAAGCAGGTAGGGGCGTGCAAAGAGACAAAGAGGCCACGCTTACATGACCTGCAGAGAGAGCTTGGGGGCATTTTGCACCTCGTGAGAAGATCTTCGAGGCATTTTTCACCACGCATCTACGAGCACCCAGAGACTCTCTCTCTCTCTCTCTCTCTCTCTCTCTCTCTCTCTCTCTCTCTCTCTCTCTTTTGCGCAAGCTTTGCCACATGTTAGATGAGCCAAGCACTGATGAACAGGTGGCGAAGAGGCCTTGTTGGCTGGCCAGAGGCGCTCGAGGCATGCAATGTGTGAGGCCAGCTACTGCAGGAGAGCAACATGGCAGAGTGCATCCCATGCAAGGCAGAGCAACATTTTTTAAAAAAACAAGAGGGTTTGCAAATCAGTGGGTAGGCAGGGCATCGCAATGAGCTGCAGCTCAATGTTGAGAGTAGTACTCACGATTTTATTGGGATGTTGCTCTATAAGAGCACAAATCAACTTGCGCTCCTAGATTAAAGAAAAAAAAGAAGCATTGAAATGGACCTCGTATGTCTAGTGTGGGATGCATCAGGGGAAGGTGGATTGAGGGGGAGCTTTGATTGTGTCAACATGTTGTGGGACGATCGAGCAGGGAAGGTGGAGGGCAAAAGATGGAGTCTTTGAGGGCGTAGTTGGTAAGCGATCTATAAGGAAAAATCCCAGAGAGATATCTGCGAGTGCAAAATCAATGGGATATGTGTGTGTTTTTAGAGGCGGTTCTCTCTCTCCCTCTCTCGGCGATGATGGAGCAGTTGGAGCTCCAAGAGTTCTCCTTGTCTCTTTCTGTGTTTCTCCTGCAGATGTGCAGGGGTAGGAGACGCATTGGGGGGTTCTCTTTGTCTCTCTCTGTGTCTCTCTCCTGTGGTAGTGGTTGAGGTTGAGGGCAATGTGGGCAGTGACCAAGGAGGGAGACGAATGCGAGAAAGAAGGGGGGGGGGGGGGGGGGGGGGGGGGGGGGACAACTGCTTGCAGAAGAAGTTTTGGACAAATTCTCACAATATTTTCCACATTGTGACTTACCTCAACATCATGAGCTTCTGTGAGGGAGGCTCCCCATACGTAGCTAGGTACGATTGGGGGCAGGGGACCGCCGACCTAGTGGGGGGGCCGGTGGTCCCCTGCTCCCAATCGTACCTAGCTAGGTATGCGGTGCCTCTCGAGAAGAAGCTCATGATGTTATGCATTGTATGCAAAACACTGAGAAAGACTCCGTTTTCCTACATGAGAAAAATTCTAAATCTTCTTGTGTTGCCTGGGGCAGGGACTGCGTGGGAACAGCTAAGGTGGGGCACTTTTGCTTTTGCGAATGCTAGGAAAGGAATCTTACAGTTTAATTAATTAATGAAGCGCAAAGTAGAGCCACTAGGTCTCCCCAATCTCAGATAAATAAAAATTCTTTCAAAACATATTAAGGGCATAAGTGAAGGGTGAGTCCAGGAAAAATGAAAAGACAAATGAAAGTGGAAAGTCAAAAGACAAATGAAGATGGAAAGTCAAAAGAACTTTTGTGTCCATATAAATAGATCTTTCTCTACTCTTTCATTTTTCCTTTAGTGTTTCTTTCTCTCTCTCTCTCTCTCACACACACACAATTTTGTATCCATCTTTCTTAGATAATATTGTTGCAAATCTGTGTGCTTTGTCATTGCTTCTCGTTACATGCTATAGATTAATGCATCATTTTTCTTGTTTTTGAGTGGAATCTTCTAACTAGGAGCACCTTTTATTTTTTTTGAAGCCATTAAGAATACCTTTTAATTTGTAATAATATGTATGAAGCTAAGGTTTTATGCTTCACATTGCTTTTCAAAGCTTCGCTTTGGTTATTTTCCAAAAGCCATGCACCTTAGCTTCTCTAAGGATTAAGATTCTCCCTTTTTCAAAAGCTTCAATTTTTTAAATTTTGTTTCTTCTATAGATCTAAGAAAAGCCTTTCCAAAACCAAAAATGCTTCTCCAAGCCTTTACATGGATCTTCACACGCGAGGGGAGCGGAAGGGGGTCAAGATGCTGCTGCTTTGCTTTGATACTAGTTGTGGGGGAGACGGTGTGCTTGTGCACATGCCTACGCAAAGGGGAAGTAGAAGAGAAGAGTAATTGAAAAAAACACCACACCATGAATAGTCACTATGTGTTTCCTTTATTATATATACAAATATAGACAAGTAAATCAAATTAATGAGTTACTCTGTAGAGGGTGTTAGTCACAGACAAGTGGCTACATGCTATTACTCAAACACATAGAATGGTGCATCTTGCCCAAACTACAAATTTTTCATACATGTTTCAATGGTTTTTTAAAGGGGCAATGAAGAAACCATATAAAACCGCAAACATAGGATATAAAACTGCAAACAGAGGGAACTAGCAAAATTTAGATGACCAAATATGCATGTAAAAGTTTTCCATCCACCACTATACAAGCTTAGAATTTGAAACTATGTCTATTTAACCTTCCATGTATTTTTTTTAAGAATAGATCTTATACATCCCATGCAACAAAGTGCAAACTTAGACAATTGTTTCATTAAAACTAAGATCGTGCACAATTATGACTACAAGACTGAGCCTGTCTAATGCAAATACAAATAGAAGATTTTTCTTGATTTGAAGCACATAGAAAGCAACAGAATATGGTATATTTTTTATTTGTAGAAATCATTAAGCACATTTTATCAACTCCAATGTTTGGATAACATGATTCGTTGCCTGGATATCAGTATTTCTGCTAGGGATAGTCTTAAGAGAAGTGAACAAATCAAGATAAGATGTAATGCTTGGTTGCACCATTCTCAAGAATAAAATTGTTCCACGGAATCTTTATAATTCCTTTCTCTTCCTCCCTATCCTCAATCCATTTTGTACCCTCTTCTCTTGTTGGATGTATGGGTCTTCTTATTAATTCTTCTCTTGTTGGATGTCCAAGGTTGGAGTGGCATCCCTCTTTTCAACCTTATGGGTTTTCTTATTAATTCTTCCCTTCTTGTGTTTTGGCGAGAGACTGCAAGGAGGCAGCAATGTGTAATGTGTATTACAGGGGATCCTCTCTAGTTTTATATGCCTTGGTTGTTTGGGAGTTGTGACGCCATTCAAAGCACCAAGGCCATAGTATGGTAGCTAATCTACTAAAGGTTGTTTACAACTTGAGGTTTTCCTTGCCATAGATATATCATCTCTAGATGGTGCCATTCTAGGTTGCATCTCGTGGTTGTATAGTCTCAATGGGATTGCATATGCAATTTAGTCCCTTTGGCTCATGTTATTAGATTTTTATGCTAACACGGATTTTTTAAGGCAATGTGGAAACTTTAGTAGGTCTTTTGCCACGTGTTATTATTCTTTGATGAATTGGCATTATTATTGAGATGAGTCAGCCTGATTCCGACACCCCCTCTTCTAGAGGCTTCTAGGTCACATTTCCAATACATAGATGACTTCGGGCTCTCATTCTTAATTATCCATTTTATGAGCACTCTCAAGTTGTTGAGGTATTGCTATGAGATCATTCTCTCACATTTCTCACTCTCATGACAAAAATGCAAAACCGCAAGGGCTATTATGAACAATGCAGATGCAATACTTCAAACGACTGAATTCCCCTCCAGTAGGGGTTTGCTTGAAAACTAGATCTGTGGCTGCTCTCCACACAAATTATCAAGAAAAAAGTGGAGATCTTACATCACCTGAGGGCTGATGCAAAAACACAATAAATTGAAACAAGCTACGAGAGTGCAATCTCTCGTAGAAGCCTCCCGAAGCGTGTTGTAGGGCCTAGACGCACATGAAGGTCATTCAATGGGTTGGCCACTGGTTTGCGCATGTTTTGCCACTAATCTGATTTGTACCTGCGTTATTGGTTGCATTCTCTATTGTCTGCATCTACAATAGGCTTGGACACCTCTAGCCAAAGATCAATAACAACACAAGAACATAAACTACAAATAATTGAATTGAACTGTGAGAGAGAGAGAGAGAGAGAGAGAGAGAGAGAGAGAGAGAGAGAGAGAGAGAGGGAGTAGAAGAAGAAGAAGAATGTTTTAACATTGTAGGAACTATCCCAAGATACCTTAAAGATCTATCCGACGAGGAGAGAGAAGAGGAGAGTCAACACGAAACGATGGAGTTCCGTTCCCAGATGCATTGGCCCCAAAGACTGGCGTCCCTTTCGGCATATCTTTATTATTTCTTCACAAAGGTACAACTCCCCGAGGGTCCAGCTCTTCGAGATTGAGCGTCCAGATGCTCTTCCAGAGTGTGGTACTTAGGATACTTCTAAATAGTACAAGGGTTGCCCCAAAGCAGAGCCCCAAAAAGCTTCCCATCCAAAAGCATATAATTCCATAAGCATGGATCTCAAAACATGACCATATTGAAACTCAAAAACGAATTTTTGTACACTATGCCACGTCAACAAGTTTTCACAACTTTTTGGGACTGTTGTATAGGTACCCAATCAGCAGCGGTTTTTCGCATTTTCAGCCAAGGTGCCATGTCAAGAGTTTCACGTAATTTTGGGGGTTTAGACTCTTTAGGGTTGAGGCCCCTTAACCGATGTCCATAAGTTGGTCGGGTTAGAGTTTACGGGTTAGAGTTTAGAGTTTTTGTCAGGTTAGAGTTTTTATACTCTAACCCCCTTGGTTCCCTCGACCCACCTTTTACGTTGGGCATGCCACATCACAAACTTGTGACATAGTCCCCTCTTTAAAGAATTGTAATTGTCCTCAATTACACCTGCAAAACAGACATAGGCCAAAAACTTTCATCGATAGACGCGGACTCTATGTACTCATGCACCAGACACACTTCTAGCAGTTGCGCACAGACATTAGTCACTATTCAATCACAATTCCGTGGAGGGTCCAAGATACAAATCATGATTATTGTTACATATTTATCAATCACATCCAGACTGTGCTAATCTTTTTTCGGATGTCTTGATCCACTAAATTTTGTCACTATCAGATTCCTATCCTTCTTTTCACATTTCAAGCATACCATGCCCATGACTATCCCCACAAGACAATAGATGCACAGAGCATACATTTCACAAATCACACACTTAGTTCACATTGAACTATGTGTTTCAGTCATTCAATCTAGTCATCTCATCTAGTCTAGAAATCTTGATGCACCTAGATCTTTGTGTAGTCATCTCATCCTTCCGGAACTCTTGATGCACTCACATCCATATCCAGTCATCTCATCCAGATAGTAATCTTGATGCATCACATTCACTAGAGCCATCACATCTAGATCTTGCTGGTCTCTAACAGATGTCTATATGCACTAAGTTCATCAGATCATTGATCAAACAAATTGCTACAAACATTTCATCTTCCTTTACATTAATCTATTAATACACACATGAAAGAGCACATGTAATCAATTCAATCTAGGAAATTTCCAATTCAATTTACATATTTTCATAAAGTCATTCCTCAAAATATTGTGAGACCATCAGCATCTCTAAAATCTCAGAGAGAAATTAGTATTTTTATTCAATCTAGGCAACTTGTGACAAGGGAGTGGAGTGGCTCCCTTGTGTAGCATGCACTACACCAGATTTAACCCGTTGATTCGAGGTGCAGTTAAGGAACAAACAATGCTAAAAATCCAAAAGCCTTAAAGGTACAATTGAAAATTTATGAGAATTTGCGAGGTTCTATTCCCCCATCCACTTTGCATTGAGATCCAGAGAATCTTGCCCTTGACCAAATTATAGGTGGACCTAGCTTACCTTTTCTGTTTTGTTTCTTGTGCCCTAGGACCTCTTGAGTACCGTCCCATCCTCCCCTGTCCATTGGCACATCAATTCAAATCTTTGTAGTTCTTTGATGACCTATCAATTGATTCCCTTAGTTCTTTGGAACCTTTTGACATTGAGCTGGTTTTCTTGGTTCTTTCTTAAAACAATCTCAAAAAACATGTCCTTGACTCCTTGTTGACCACAAGCATAACACTTGCCCTCTTTGAAGTACTCATCACGTTGCTCTTCTGTCAATATGGGCTCTAAGGGTTTTTTCTTCTGATTCTCTCTTGAAAGACTCTTGTCACGTTGAGGTGGACACTAGTTTGTCCGTAGGACAGGTCAATGACCCGGCATACATATCAAAACCTTCCTTGGCATGTCCCTTAAGCCTTTGAATAAATCTTAACTTTTTCTTCAAGCAATGCCTTCGAATCTCTTTTGGTAGTCGACAACAAAACGGTTCAATCTGATCGTTTAGGGTGATCCTGCAAAACGAGGATACTGGAAAAAAGGTGTCCCAAAACCTTTGACAACAGTCAACCTAAGTGTCTTCCTTTTTCATTCTTAGATGATGCCAAGCCGTGATGAAATCTTCTTCATATTTAACCAAGCTGAAGTGAAAATTCTCTTTAATTTTATCCACTTCTTAAGTGCTTCTGTGTGCAAGCCCACCTTCAAAGTTGATTTTTGATCCAAATAATCCGCTAAATTGGATGAGCCACTAGGTGCATAGCACGTGGAAGAAGCACTTAGCTCCGAATAGGCTTTAAAAATATTATTACAAATTCCTTTATTGCCTTTGATGAGGTTTTAGAATTTTCTTTAAAAACAGTGGAACTTTTGTAAAAATTCAAAAAACTTTTGCTTTCTTTGTTCCCATAGCCGCATTTGCTTTTGGCTTTGTTGTCTCTTGAAAACTTTATCACCCTTAACCTAACGTGTGGGTGATCGAACACTCAAAATTGAAAATTGGTTGAAACACGAGGTGGATACGTACACCTTGGAAGCCTTGGCTATGAACTAGTCTTAAAAAATATAATTACTAACATGAGCTTGGATTAGGCCAATTTTATTCCAAAATGCTTCAAGAGGCATGCCCTCTTCGGTTGCAATTGCGACTCTTGGGTTCCCTTGGTTGAATTGGATTCTGCATGCATCAATGAAGCTAGAATTGCTTTCAACAACAAAGTTTTACGCAAAAGAGAGTGAAGTTCAGCCTTTCTTCACGGTGTATAACTTCGTGTTAGCACAAGCTATCACGAGAGAGAGCTCCTGAGAGAAGAGAAGAAGAAGAGAATCTTTAACATCGTAGGAACAATCCCAAGAGACCTCAAAGATCTATCCAACTAGTCTTGAACTTAAGTCCTATATTCAAGGGAGACTAGACAAACATAGATTCACTAATTGAGATAATCATATTTTGCACATTAAAGTGGCCTTACAAGATTTTATTTCAATAATATAGTCCAATTTTGTCTCAAAAAGAAAGGGAGCCATCAAATGTAAGGGGTGGTTTGAGTCTTAATGATAGCTCTTGAATTATGATGGTGCAAATCTCATTTCTTAAATAGGTAATAGAGAATAAACATTTCAAATTGTGTGCACGCTGCTTAATTAACCGTGGTATGCTTTTCTTGTAATTTTAGAGACAATTTAGTTTTTTTTTGGGCAATTTTTAGCAAGCTCAAATTTTTATTTATATATTTGACCAAATAAAACTAATGTTTATAAAATATGTACATAAGAGTGCTTCAGGTACTTCATTCTAGATGTCATAAAACTATTGTAAACAGCAATTGTTTTGACTTTGTTAAAATGAATTGTGATGCTGCAATTCTTCAAATTGTAATAGGGGCTTAAGTTATTTGAAAGGTTTCCTGTCAAGAACCTATATCTACCTTTTTATTCTTTATTTGTGGTGATCCTTCCTTTTCTTGTTTTAAAGTCTCTTTCCTTGAGAATCATATGAAGACTTTGATTTTTTCACCACATATACACTAGACTTTGCTATGAATAAGATTTTGCCAATTTTCAGTACTTCTTGGGGTGAAGCAAAGTATAGTTGTCAGCGCATGTAGTGTTATCCAATGGTATGTTTCTCTCAATTTCATTAATTAATTAATCCAAGAAGGAAAAGAACAACAGCTATCGCCATCAAGCCCCCCCCCCCCTCCCCTCCTTCCCCCTCCCCAAAAAAAGGGAGCGCCCGGCCCTCAGCCTGTCTGCGTCTCTCTTCGCAAAGCCTACCATAGCCCTCTGCCGCATAAGCTCACCCTGTGCATGGCGAGCATCGTCCTCTCTCTCATGCCATCTCTGCTCAACACGCCTACTGTGTGGACTAACGACGAGCTCCAAGGTCACGGATGACAGCGAGCAACTGGCCGACGTGAACAAAACTAGGCCATGGAGGCCCTTGCAACACCAGGATAGGCTCAAGTGAGCCCTACGTGCAACACGGGAGTAGGCGAAGCACAACAATAGGACATGAAACACAAAAGACACACACCAAGGCAGATTTTTCATGCGAAGAGAGAGAGCGATCGACTCAAGGAATTGCTATCTGCTGTCTCGTCTGATAGCGCCACAGCTACAACCGCCCTCTCTTTCGTTTGCTCCTACCTTGCCATTGAGCGATGAGCGATGGGTCTTCCTCTCTCTCATCATCCATCTGTCGCATGCACGATGCCTTGCCCTTAAAAAATATCAATTTCTTTTTAATGAAAACCTTTGTCTTGCAATACTTGAGTTCTACCTTCAACTCAAAGAAAGGATCATGATAGAATCTCTAAAAAAGAAACGCAAAAAAGATTATAGGGACACACTGACTCATTTTTTTGGTGATACCTAAATGAAATGCCAATTTGTCTCCCAAGTAAAGGCTAACTGGATCTCATTGGGTAATGTTCCAACTAACACATTTCTTTATCACATGCACTAATTGTGTATTTAAATTTAAAAAATTAATAAGGCATCATAATATCTTGTTGTGGATTTTCTAGGGGATAGCGAACGCTATGATTATTGGGGCGATCGTCATAAGAGAATAGGCATCATAATATCTTGTTGTGGATTTTTTAGGGGATAGCGAACGCTATGATTATCGGGGTGATCGTCATAAGAGAATAGAATAGCTTGGAGTTTCACTTGAAAATAAATAAAGATTCTAGAAAGAGTTATTTGTAGTGCAAAGACATTAAGATGGGATGCAAAGAATGGAAAGGAGAAATGTTCAAGGAACGTTAAATACTCAATTTTAGCCTCAAATAACGCTACTTATTTTGAGTCATCATTACTTGGTGAGCCAAAGGTCCTTTTGGGACTCTTTGAACCCACAAGTGACCACGTGGCCCATCCACAATATAGGAAGCGGTTAATAAAAAGCATGTTATCGAAACTTGGTCAAATAAAAAAGAAGAAATCGCCCCAACACAGCTGCGGGCCTGGCAAAAGCTTCTGGCAAAAGCTTGCGAGTGCAGAACCTTGGTCGTCTAATTGGTTGACAGATCGGAGATGCCAGACAAGCCATCGGATGCAATCTTTGTGAATGAGGTGGAGGCTATTGCAGAGCAAAAGCCAGTAGATGTGGTTGGTTCGGTGTGTGTCTGCAAGAATGTGGCCATGCTTGGGTAGGAGATGTGCAGCACAGCATACCAGATAAAGAAGGAAGAAATGGTACAAGAGATTTCACAAAAGCAAGCAAACAGGTTGCAGGGAATAACACCTGCAGACTTATGAAGCAGGAAACGTTTGCTAAATGCCTGAAGAGGTGTGTTAGTCAGGGACTGAAGAAACATTATTCTTGACACTGCCTTGGTCGACATGTATGTCAAATGTGTTTGGCCAGGAAACCCTGGGCTGTTTTCAGTAGATGCGAAGCAAGGATATCGTTCCAGATGCAATCACCTATGCTTTCAACTTTAAGGCATGGTGCACTGGGCAAGAATCTGATATGAGCAACAAGTTCATGAGGATATTGTTAGTCAAGGGGGCTGTTAGCGAAAGGAGTTGTTCTTGGCATTACCTTGGTCAACATCTTATAGACGAAGCTGTGGATTGTTTTAAGCTGACGTGAAGCGAGTGCCTCCCTCCAGATGCAATCATCTATACTTGCATCTTGAAGGCATGTGGCAATTTCAAAGACGTTGAGATGGGCAATAGAACTCTCGATGATAGTGTTAGTCAGGGGCTGTCGACAAAAATCTATGCTTGGCACTCCCTTGGCCAACATGTATGCCAAACGTGGCAGGTCTAGGAAGCTTGGGGTATTTTCACTGACAGATGTGAAGCGAGGGCATCTCTCCAGATGCAATCATCTACGCTTTCCTCTTAATTGCATGTGCCTCTGCCTTGGTTGATATGTATGTCCGGAATGTCTTCTCTTGAAATGAATTAATTGCGGGATACAGGAGCTCTGGTTGGCTACTTTTAGGATGCGAAGCAAGGGCACTTCTCTTGATGTAATCACCTCTGTTTGCATCTTGAAAGCATGTGGCACTATGTAGGACTCCGATATGAGCAATAATGGTATTGTTAGACAGGAGCTTCGTGCTTGGCACTGCATTGATGGACATGTATGCCAGATGTGACGTGCTTGAGAAAACACAAAAAGTGCTTCTGTCAAGAATGTCATTTCTTGGAACATGCTGATTGCGGGATATGCTCAACAGCGGCGGCAGGGCCAGGAAGCTCTGGGCCGTCAAAAAAAACTATTATGCTTGGCACTGCCTTGATTGACATGTATACCAAATGTTGCACGGCCAGCAAGCCCTAGGACTTTACATTTCAGATTAGCAGCTGCTCCGTTGTTCAGGCTGCAGCCTCATTCACTCGGCATGCACCCGCAATCCCTTTAAACCCCCTTCAAAATTAAAACCAGGATCGCTTTTCCTGCATACACTTTATAAGCTTCTTCATTGTTCAGCGCTACAGTCTCACACGCTCGGCATGCACCTACAAGCCCTTTGAACCCCCTTTAAAATTAAAACCAGGATCACGACCTTCCACGGTGGAGCTACCCTCTCAATGTCAGGAAACTTTGCCCATCAAAAACTAGTCCACTTCAGTCGATTGTGAGGATATTATACCTGCATTCCTCAAGCGCAAAAATAGTGACGTCTACATGGTCTCAGATCTTGATGGCAGAGCACTCCGCACATGCAGCATTGGGTCAGTTTGAGCATGGAGCTCGAAGCCAACATTGCCTGTTTTGATAAAGTGTTAATAGCGTTCATCTCATTGCCCTCGCTCATAAGAGTTAGAAGCAGGTAATGTTTGTTGACATCCTTGAAGAGAATGGCATTGAACTTCATGAATACTTTGTCATACTACACGACAAATAGAAAATTAACATATCCATTGAGCATGATTTGCAGAGTAGTTTTGACACATATGCATCTATCAGCTTGACTAACAAGCTTGTGCCTGTTGTCAGCATGAGAAGAATTCTTCAAGTGGCATTCAATTACAAAAGGCCTACACTTGTCGACAAGTCTTAAGAATTCTTTGAGAGAGCTCCAAGTAGAGGGCTGTGTGGTTGATGTGGCATGGCCTTGACCCCTCAATTCCTATAAATGTTTGTTGCCTCTCTTTTGCTTGTCCAAGAACAAAACATCGACATCCAAATTCTATCTAATCAGGCCTTCAAGAAAAAAGCAGAGCACTAGACAAAAGTAGAGTGTTGAACACACCATAGCGCTAATTTATTTATGTACTTGGTGAGCCAAACGTCCTATTTCGACTCTTTGAGCTCATAAGCGACCACGTGGCACAATTTCGTCTATTGGAGGAGGTTCTGCAAGGTGAGGCATCTTGCAAGGTAGGCCCGTTTGGACAGGGTTCGACAGCACAATAGAGGGTGCACTAGAGCAATAGCAGATTGGGCGTCATCAACATGATAGCTAGTCACCAGAGGGATGAAATTAGGTCAACATTGGGCATCAAATGGAAAAAGGAGATCATGCCCAAGAGGTGAGCAACTTTGAAGGGCCTCAAGCATGGCTGCAACGAGGGACGGCGTTGCTAAAGCATGGCTTGCTTGATTGGACGTACAAGAGGGACCTGACTGGAGGAAACAAGGGCATCATCATCATCATCAAGCAACATCGAGGGTTGGAGAAAGCATGCCGCTTGGCACAATCCAGGCCATTTGCTTTTCACTGGAATCAGATGATCTAGTTTTATAGTGCTGGATGCTTTTTTTGTTTTATTGCTTATTTCTTATCGCTTGGTGAGCCTTGATCCTCGTTGCACACCTTTCTGTACCTCGGCTTCCACCAAGGCGACAACAAGCACTGTGCAAAGAGAATCCAATGTTGTGAAAAAGTATCCAGCACTCTGAGAAAGCACCGGCTGCACCTTGCTTCACCTTGGCTTCGGCTTCTCAATCAACAAGCACCGTATGACCTCTCTCTCTCTCTCTCTCTCTCTCTCTCTCTCTCTCTCTCTCTCTCTCTCTCTCTCTCTCTCTCTCCGGATATGGAAAAAGGAGTTTCTGTTTATAGCATTTTTACAAACAGAGATGGTGGATAACACCTACATGGGAGGGAGACTGAAAAAGGATATCATGGCTATGAGGGATACTAGGGTACACACAGAGCTGCGTGAGCAGTGTGCTTAGAGAGATGGAGTTGAGCCTCAACATCTACTTGCACACGGATAGACGTAGATCCATGGATCAACAGACGACATCCCTCATTCCCCTGCCGTCTTCTTTAACGTAATTAAAGTTCACTGTTGGCAGCATTATGTGTTCTTTTCCATTAATATCTTTTGTTGACAATAGTTCGGACATATATTCACAAAAATCGACGTTTCAATTGCACAACCGTGACTCCAGCTTGACAACACTACAAGGTTCGTTATCTATATCCAGCACCCCATGACTATGTGTTTGCTTGACGCAACACATAAACGCTACGGGGCAGGGCACGGCTTCCATTTCTTATAATTTTTGGAGAGACCACAGTGCCAGCTCTCCACTATACTTTTGTATGGCACCTCTGCATGACGTGCACTGTATACTTTGAGTTTTAGTATGTGATGTTTCATTGCAAGACGATATGTTTAACTATTCACATTGCTTTTTTGTAGCTTGATTTAGACATGGTCCTCCAGCTTGCACAATTGGATGACATTCGTACACGATTATCAGGTCGGTAGTGTAGTTCAATGTTTATAGTCTATTTGTGCTTTTTGTATTTTTCAGTTTGTCAAAGTAGTTTAGCCATATATTTTCCTCACTAGCTAGTACATGCTCAATTTCAATCGTCGTATCTATATATCAAATAGGCATGCATTTCTTTTCTCACGGTTTGGAAATTCAACCTGTATATTGAAATATAGGAAAATTAACTAGGCTTGATTGAGAATAAGATGGGTGTCTCAAAGATGGTTCCACGGTTTAGAGACTAAATGAGCGATATTACTATGTTGAATGGTGCAATCTACAAACAACTACCAAAGTAGATTAAGTTGTAACCCTTTTACTCCATTCAATTACCCTCTTTAGTAGGCCTTTGTTGCATATGGAGCACTATGAGACACAACTTGGTTCTTCCCAATACTCATCAAGTCCCAAGCTAAGCTATTATTGGTGCCTTTCAATTGGTTCTACTCATTTTCTTGTTCCCCCACAATAAACCCAAGGCGATAGCAATCACAACCAACTAACTAAGTAACCAGATGCGCTCCAGAGTCTATCAGATTATGTACGAGAAAGGCCCACCAAGCAAGACTAGTTTCTTGTTTATGAGAGAGTTTTAATTCCATCATTGATAACGTTTTTTCATCTTTCAAGTATTTCTTTCCATCAATTTTAGCGGCCTCAAATTCACTCACTCACTCTCCAAATTAAAATAAATGAGAATGATTCATTCTGCTCTAGACAAGACATACTTCAGTCATCAAGATTTTTTTTTTTGACAAGAAACTGAATTCACTTAAAGGAGAAGCATACAAAATAGAAAGGATCTTACCATGAACAAGAAGATAATAAAAATGTTAAATTCTATACTTTAAGTAGAAGACATGCACATATAGTCAATCTAGCATGTACACATGGAAAAATACACATATAAAACAGCTGACGTGCCACATATGGAGAGAGAGAGAGAGAGAGAGAGAGAGAGAGAGTTTCATAGTGGACGTTGATGGAACACACACTGAATGTTGGTGGCATGACATGCACAAGTCGTGACGTCAGCATATCATAGAGTCGGGTGAGTAGTACTGGTAGCTCGCGGATTCCAGAGTTCATCGTGCAAATATTCAACACATGTACTATAGGATGTGCACCATTTGAAGTGCATGTCAATTGCGGGTCGTTTGCATCAGCGGAGATGGTAAATCCAGTGTTAGAAAAAAACCGGGGTCTAGTGTATTTTAACCGGCTGAAATTATAAAATCCCGGTTAGATTTTGAGCTTGCCTTTAAGAAAACCGGCAAATTTACACAAGTTTTAGTGTAATTACCGGCAAAAGCTTCAACTTTTGACCTAAAAACCGGAAGAATTTCAAGTTTTCCCTTGTTGTGATCGGCTAGGAAAAATGTATTTTTCTAGCCCTGGGTGAATCCTTCGCTTTTTCGACGTGTGGCGCCCAATGATTGCCTCATCAATGTTGGACGTCCCCTCACTCGTGATCGCATCATCCGTTTTACCTACAAAAACTCCTTCATGTATCCCCTCTCCTTTAAGTCTGCTAAATTATGATAACACCTTTCCCTCTTCTTCTCTTAACCAGAAATTCGAGCTGACGTGGCGAGGCTCGAATTTCTGGTTGCTGACCTGTCAAAAGCTTACACGATTCCGTGTGTTGACCTGGAGACAGGTCAGTGGCTACGTGCATTGGCATTTCAGCTGTTGCTGAACTGTCGTGCATCCAATGGATGGAGCTGATATTTTGCTGTAGAATCGCCGGTGAATGAATGGCCATGATCAGCTACCCCTCGACCCCCAGACTATGACAGGATATGAGACTTGTATATTATACTCTAAACAGTACTTCATGGGATATGAAACTTGTGTATTAGATTGTAAATTCTAGATTAAGATATTGGGAAGTACTCATCCTCTTTAAAGTCACAAACACTACCTTCAAAGCACACTTTTTGCTGTATAAACCATTCACCAACGAAGTCATCATTTTTACAGGCTAGATTTCGAAGAAACAAATGAAATGTTTTGTTTTCCTATAACTCATGTTGCGCATAATGATAACCTCATTGCCAATGCTCTTTAAGGGAAACCTGGGTGCATGTTGTAAGTATGAAGTCCTAGAATTCACTTTTGCAATGTTTACTTCAAGAAGAAGACTTTGAAGAGTCCTAGAACATTGTCAAGCAAGGGATTACTTCTTTAAAAGAAGGGTTTCTTATGAGTGATTCTATGGTCCTATGACACCATTCATTTCTCTACATGTCAATCACCTTCTCAAAATTTGGAGAGTTCAAGTAGCCAGCATCAACTCTTCACCCTCGTCGAAAATGTTATTTCGGAAACTTATGCTTAACAATAGTTGTTCTAGCTTTGCTAAGCTCCAAAAAAATATTTCTAGCCATATTTAAAATAGAGTGAAATATTGGTACCTAGGGTTGCTAAGTGGGGCCAACCTCTTTAAACTTTTAACATGTGCGAATATACTTCCATTAGTGCATTGCAAGATCAAATAAAAATTGAAAAAAGAATTGGCCCTTGATTGGTACACAATCTCGCGTTTCAACTCCTACCAATTGACTCTTCACCTTGCAAATTAGCTCTACCAAATGAGTTTTACCTAACAAATCAACTCTAATTTAGGTTACTTTTTAGAGCCTTCATCCATAGCTTCTAGACCTTCAATTAAGTATACGACGGCATGTTGTAGTTTGTTTTGTTGGTCTTTGTTAGGCAGAAAAGATAAATATCTTACTTTATTAATGAGGGAATTTTAAGGCCACTTGAGCAAGATTGAAGTAATCTCCAAGATGGTCCAAGGTGCTCCACCATTAGACTAGGGGGACAACACGCTTAGCAAAGTGCAATCTAGCTTGAACGAGCAAAATCACATTTTCTTAGAGTATATTCTTCATTCTAAGCTTAATCGCGATAAGCTAAGATACAAAAAATGTGCTTGTCCCTACAACTATATACCTAACACTTCAACTTGACCACATCGCTTCTCCTTTCTAGTACACCGTGTTGCATACAGTAGTCATGAGACCATGCTTGTATTTATATTGAGCTCATGAAGCAGGTTGTAGAGAGTATAATGAAAAAGCAAAGAAAATAAATTTAAGAGAATATTCTTATATTTGGGAGTCCAAAGTATAGTAACAAGGGGTGCATCACGAACAGCTGGGATAGGGAATGGGGCACACAGCTTAGTAAGGAGTCTTATTTCTACAAGACAACTTCGGAACAAGGGACGGTGCTCGGACAAGGGGAGCGACAGGACAATGGGGACAAGAAGTGCAAAAATGGGCATCCCATGTTACTATAACTTATAGGCACTAACTACCCTCTTGCAGGCATACATGATTGCAACCCTTGCGTTGCAGTCTTTGCTTTTCCATGTGCTCATGACACACGATTCTACTACAATTGGCTAATCCTGCTGTTCGTTAAGTGACAGGAGGGCCTTGGGAAAATTCACAAAAAACACACACTCAAACACAAGAAAAAGAATTGGGTTGGAGTATCCCACTAACATCAACACCACTTCTTGCTTGGCTGCTTAGCTGCTAGCCTATTTCTTAACTTAAAGAGTGTCTTTTTGAAGTTTAGAAAACTGCTAGAAGTGGAGCATAAAGAGCAAGATAAAGCAAGGAGGACAATGGCTGGGGCCAAAATTGAAGAGGTCAATGCGGCTATGTTTTTTTCACTAGGGATTTGCTCAAGCAACTTATCAAACTTGTACCTAAGCCTAAAAACCAGCACATAATCCTTGCTCATTAGAGTGACCCTATGAGCAAATGTTGCTGCAATGTAAGCATCATTCATGAAATCTATTAAGATATCCTCAGAAACCTCTTGAATGCACATAAGGGCTTCAGATTGCTATCCCACTGTTGTGAAAACATTAGTTCCCATCCTTGTACTTACGATTCTCATGAAAGGCAACCTTGAGATTAGCAAACAGATGCTTTTTCGTGCATTTTTAATCTCTTTAAGAGATTTCACTTGATAGCTCAACTTCTTTCTTGGATTGGCTCTGGGTTGCTTTCCTTTGGGAGCACTTTGAGGTTTTTCAAGATGTTTTCCTTTTGGAGGACCTTTAGGCTTCTTCTCTAAATCTTTTTGTGTCTCTGGCTCTTCTTCTCACTCTGGTACTTCTTGCTCCTTACTAGGGTAGAAAACCCTAGCAGTCTGTTTTATTCTAGCCATCAAAATAAGGTGTGCACATGCAAGACTGCAAGACTAATGTGCCTTGAACTGCTTGAAGATACCTTTAAAGAATAGAAGTACCACCAAACGGTGCGACAAGAGAGCTTTAAAGAAGGGGTTATTGGTGCCTTCTGGGTTGGTTGCTTGAAAACTTTAGGATGAGTTAGGGTTAGAGATGCAACCAAACAACGCGAGGGCAAGGCTTGAAGAAATCCGAAGGCAGCTAGGTCGCTCTGATGATCAACCAACTTGTGGGTTGCTTGTGAATTTGAGACACTACCAAACAGCGCGAGGGCAAGGCTTGATGAAATCCGAAGGCAGCCAGGTCCCTCTGTATGGTCGACCGACTTGTGGGTTGCTTGTGAGGTTGAGATGCTACCAAATAGTGCGAGGGCAAGGTTTGGTGGAATTAGAAGGAAGCCATGACGCAAATATGGTGGTGACCCAAATATGACTGTTACGTGCCACATGTCGACTTGTGGTTGGTCCACATGGCCCAACGGTCATATCTGTATGGTCAACTCTATATAAAGGGAAGAGACCTCCTCTACAAAACTTTCGTGAGATTTTCAAAAAATTTTGCAAACTTTCACCACTTCTTTACAACCAAACAAAGCGATTTGAGGCTTCCATGAATTGTCTAACACTCTTATTGTGCCATTCGGTATGGCCTAGAGACATTCTACAGTCTTCTTCAAACCATTTTCAACCAAACAGAGAGAATAGAGGGCCCCCTCCACGTTTCTAGTTTAGTTATCGTGTCGTTCGGTATTCAATATTCTACACTCGAATCTCTTGCCGAGCGTCCTCAACCTCTTTTACCACTTGGAGCGCCGCTTGGCTTATTCTTTCCATATATTTCCACACATTCCTCGTACAGTCCTATAATTCTCACCTTCAAGCCTCCAAACTTATAAAATAATATCCATTTTCACTCATACCCCTTATACCCTCAGGAATGTCCTCTGGAAAACAGATTGGCGGAGTGGAGTTAGTTGATGAAAGTCCCAGTGAGTTGCTTCTTAGTGCAATTGTTGAAAATGGGGGTGACATTGTTGTATACAATGAAGCAGTTGTTTTAATCCTTAGTTTGACCTTACATATGTGGTAGAGAGGTTTAAGGACTATTTATCAGAGGATTTGTTGGAGTTTGAAGGAAGAACCCAAGGCAAGTCCTATGTACAAGAGGGCAAAGAATATTTGCATGCCCCAGATTTCATAGATAGCTCAATTGACAAGGGAAAGGTCACAAGGAAACTTGGAACTATCAAGAAAAAGTCTTCTTCTCGTTCTTTGACTCCTTTGTATTGTCGTATCCATATCAAGCCTTGTGATCTTGTCCCAAAGGCACTTTCTTTCATCCTTTTCTTTTGGCTCAAATTTGAAGGGTAGGGGAAAGACCAAGCAGAAGATGAAGATCCAGACAAAGAGCAAGCAATTGGCAATGTTGCCATAGTCTCAAAACTTGAGACAACTGAAATATTAGAAGAGAAAATTGATTTAAAAGATGAGAAAGAGGAAAGTGCCAATCTTGATGTTTCTTAGTTCAAGCTAGCACTATAATTGATGAGCCCACAGAGGAGGTTGAAGTTTCTGAGACCTCTCTCACTATACCAAACCTTCCCTTCTGCCACATCAATGATAAATGTTTTATCCCTATCCATCATATCCGAGACCCTACTTAACATTAGAGAGGACTACTGTCTTGCAGCTATATCAGGAGCTTCAAAGGTGGCAAAAGACTTTATTGACATAGAAGGATAGTCAAAGGAGGAGTTTTTGGCCCTTGTTTTGCAAATGTTTGACCAGGCTTTCCTTCCTGATCCTGATGCACTAGCTTTGTTCTTGCAAAGAGTAGAGGAAGAAAAACCAACCCTCAAAGATGAGGATTTTGAGGACAGACTGGTTGAGCTTGGTGTAGAGAATTTTGGCAGGGATTTTAAGTTAAAGGAGAAGGATGAGGATGATGACAACGTGAAAGAGCTGGTTCATGTAATCTTCTACAAGAAAGAGTCCTCAAGGAGGATGAAATGCAAAAGGTATAGCCCACTCAAATTAGGTCACTTTTTAACAAAACTTTGACTTGTTGGCACATGGAAAATAACTTTTTTTTTTTTGTAGATAGAACTTCTTGATGAGGAAATTAATCTTGGGAGAGCAGGTTGCTCCAGATGAGAAGGAGTTGAGGGGAGTAGAAAGGATGCCTCACTTATGCACTATTTGCTATTAAGGTGCTGTCAAATATCACGAGTCCACTTCTCTTCCATTTAATGCTACTAGAGTTTTGCTTCTAGAGAGATCCACCGCACTTAGAATATTTGGGTATGCTGCAGGCTTCAATGCCTCAAGAGCGGGATACTTCCTTTGCTACTCTAGTTATGCAGCTGCAGCTAAGGAGACAAATGTCAAACTCATTGGGGGTTACAAAAGAAGAAAATTTCTTAGATATAGGGGTGCCATGCCTAGTGACGTTAAAAGAATCAAAAATTGATAAGAGAAATCGACAAGTTTTTTGGTGAAACATATTTTGTAACTTTTGATCAATAGTAACTGAGGTACGAACATATTGTAGTAGCCATGACCTCTACTCAACAAAAGTCATTTTGGATCATAAGTCTCCATCTTATGTCTCTACGGTTGTGTTTCTATGGTTGTCTGCTCTAATTCTTTGTAATTGCCTCCGGTAAAAGTAGTTGAATAACTCTTTTAATGCATTGCTTCTATTGGTTCCCCCTCCCTTTCTTGTACATCTGAAAAATGAAGTCCTTGCTTGATAGTGAGACTTCTCCATTCCCTGTGTGTTCCAAGTAGCCAGAGGTTCTTGTCTTGCAAAGCATGGTTCATGCAGGTAGAGAATATGCTGTATGATGACAAAAATGTTAGCAGTATTCAAAAAAATATTTAACTTTTTGGGATATCAAATATTTATTTAGCACTCACCAAATAATAAGTGATATCTTTCACTGCCCACCCATCTGTGATACTATTTATTAAAAGCTTGATTATCTTTTTGAAGTCAGTAGCATAAGTTTTTGTGTTTACTTGTTGTCTTAGCACCTTCAATAAATCATCCAGCTTCTTCCATACTTCCATTTACTTATTTGTCATATCTAGTCTGCTTTTGACATTTGTAGTAATGACGCAGAGATCTTTCCAGGAGTTCCACCTGGAATTTACTTGTTTGTTGTCATGGTTGCTCAAAAATCGTCTAGCTTTTGATCCTCTCATTGAAACATCTTGCAAGACATCACCTGTCCCATGAGAAAGCTTTGGATCTTTTTTGAGATGCACTTGACCACCATGGAAACCCATTTGAGAGAGTAAAGCTTCACATTTTTCGATACACTCATCTTCAAGTTTGGTGGGTTTGATAGTGTATGCATAATCCAGATGCAGTCGAAGCAACTTATCCAAAATTCTAATATTTGCATGTAATGTACATATATGTACATTTTTTAATTCAATTTCAAGAATGGGATCCCAAATCATCTGAGAGGAGGGATAGTAAGAAACGTTCACATGATTCCTAGATGGTGGTCTTCCAATATCATGTTGCAATTTGTGCTTGTTCAGACTCTGTACCCCACATGCTCTTTGAGGTTCAGAGAGAGGGTCGCCTTCAAAATGTCTCAGTAGAGGCTCCACAGGTTGCAGTGTTGCTTTCAAAGGATATGAGTTGTAGGCATCTGCAGGAGGACTTGTGTCATAGATCCTGACCTTGCAAATTTTGAGACAGGCCACTGGTGGCTTTGAGCTTGGGGGAGTTTCCTTTTGGCACGAGAACAATGGAATCCTAGAGAGTGGTTCTGGAGAGATCCCTTCTCTTCAGCCAATCACCCTGGGATCTTTGAGAGTGCCCGTGTGCGGAAACGTGAGAGAGGGGAGAGAGAGAGAGAGAGACAATAGACACAAACGCCATAGATGGTGAAGAGGGGGTGATCAGCCCCCCATGACTACCATGTGATCTCTGTGAGATGAGAGATATGGAAGTGGGTACCCCCTTAGCCCCATAAATAGGTTCCCAAGGGGAGGTAGGGCAAGGCCTAATGAGAATCCCCACAACCCAATAGAAAAATGATATACGGAAATATATGTGGGCGCCTGGACAAAAGTGGACGCCCGGCCCCAAATTCAGGCAGTTGGACCAGGTACAACCTAGTCTATGGGTGGCCAGCTCGGAGACATACTAGCCGTACAAGTATGCCCTAGACCTGTGAAATAGCAGGGTGGTGTAAGTCTAACACCCCCTCTCAAAGCTTGTTGAGAAGTGAGAGCCTACACCACTACTCTTGACTATTATGGGCAACCTCTCTTTGCAAGCCAAAGTTGCTCAACAACTTCGTGCTTATGAGATTTCCTTTCCTCTCCAAGCAGAGAGAGAGCTTAGGAGGCCTCTTGATGAGACCCCCAAAAGAAGACTCTCTCCCATGCGAGAGGAGGAATCCAAAGAACAAGAAAGTAATGAGTCCCTAAGTTCCTCCAAAGATGTGGCTCCACGAAGACGGCGGGCTAAACGATTGCCAACTCCTCCTAAGAGGAAACGGTTAACCCATAGTCCTTCTCCTCATCATTCCAAAAGGGGAGAGAGGAAACAAAAGAAGAAAAGGGCAAGAAAGAGTTCACCCTCTTCTCCTTCTTCTTCACCTTCCTCCTCTTCCGACAAAAGCTATCGCTATTCTCCTAGAGAATACAAGAGGGGAGGACATCACAAATATTACCCTGCATAGCGAAGGTCCCAAAAGCTCAAGAAGTTCAAAGAGGGAGGAAAGATTATCTCTTTTCTCACCTTTGGTACTACCAATAAAGTATTGGCCTTCATCCAACAATTTGATGCCGCCTTTGGAGACGAGGGCTTCACGGAGTCCTTCAAGATATGCCATGTAGCTATGCACTTCCAAAATCATCTCGTCAATGGTGGTCTAGCCTTCGTGGCAACGACAAGCCCCAAAGACATGGAAAAATCTATGATTTTCCATCATGAAGCAATTCCTTGCAAGCGATGCAAAGGAAAAAGTGCTCACCAAATGGCGGAGTTTGAAGCTTCTCTCTCATGATTCTATCCACAAATATGTGGACAAGTTTTGAGATTTACATATCAAGGATATTGTCTTTCAAAAGATAGACTTCACTGAGCAAAAGCAACAGTTTTATGAGGGACTACCCAAAGAAATGGCCAAGTATGTCAACTCCCAACGGTCTGGTTCTATCATTGAAGTAATCCACCACACCATGGTTGATTCGCACATAAATTTCCAACAAGGGGCTAGACAGAATGTCAAGCCCATGGAAAATAAAGACAAAGGTGATGCCAAGGAAAAAACCAATGCCCAAAATTTTTCCCAAGGCCATTCCAACAACAACAACAACAATCCGTCCAAGGAGAAGGGAGTTTACAAAGGTATAAATAAACTCTCTCTTGAAGAGCTTGAAACTTTTTGCAAGGACCACAAATGTTTTAAGTGTGTGGAGCAAGGACATGGTTATCATTCTTGCCCCAAAAGAGATGCTCGCAATGAGACTCCTAGAGTTTCCACTATCGAAGCTCCAAAAGAGGATGCTCATTGCAAAGGATCACCTCTTTCCTATGCTTGGGGAAAGGTAAGGGAGCATGATGCCTTCGTCTTGTTTGACCCTAGCTCTACTCACAACTTCATATCAACGGAATTGGCCACCAAGTTGGGCATTCAAGCTTTCAAGATGGAAAATACTGTAACTGCCGATGCCGCTTTCAAGGGACAGCCAGCCTCCGTTACTCCCTTGATTGAGAAGTTAAGGTTTCATGTCCAAAGCTATGCATTTAACTCAAAGAATCCAGATAAATGTTCATGTGTTGAGGAAGATTTTTTTCCAGCAGCGCATAGTCTTTATGTTTGGGCCAAGAAGATTACGAGAGATCTTGGAATGTCCTTTGCCTGTTGTAATTCTGATGATCAACTATGAAAACTCATTTGATGTGCATGTGTTTGTTCTCATCTAAAACTGAGCTCCATTGAAGTTTCTGGGGATTGGGTAGTGAAAAGTTTTGGGTTCTTGCACGTGTGTTTGAAGGGGTTCTCTAGCCATGGCTTTCTCTTATCCGGAGTTTCATGGAAGAAGTGATGAAGATGTGGAGGACTTTCTGGAAAAGATGGAGGTTGCCTGCATTAGCAACCAGATTCATGAACCGGCGCAAATGTTACGTCTTCTCCAAATTTGTTTGAAGAGTGATGCACGAGCTTGGTCCAAAGCATTTGAAGAGGAGTTGCGTACGGCTGATCCACCTATAAGATTGAGTTGGGACAATCTAAGGCATGGATTGGAAGTGGAGTTTGTGAAGATAGAAGACCCTAACAAAGTGTGGCAAGAAGTACAGGCTTTAGTGCAAAAGGAAGGTGAGCCAGTAGATGCGTATATACGAAAGTTTTCATTGGCATGGGAGCGGATGTGCAAGGCTTTAGCACCACAGGTACCCCCGCCTGACATGATGAAGAAGGATAGGTTCTTGGCTGGTCTTTGGAAGAATATACGTTGGAGAGTGGAGCTAAAGAAGCCTAGGACATATGAGGATGCACTAGAGGTAGCAAGGAACAAAGAGTGGAAGCTGAGGAAAATGAGCCAGTTAGGGGTGGAGTCTTTGCCCATGAGGTCTGAATTTCAGCCTATGGACTCGTTACAAGGTCGCATGCCAGGGGTTCATCATGAACTAGTGGTTTCTGTTACTCCTCAGGTTATGCCAGCAATGGTCACTACAACAGTGCAAGATGATGGCCTAAGGCAATACATGAGGCAAGTGGTTGATTTGATGAAGAATCTCAGCCTAAACATGCTAGGTCAAGTGGGAAATAATCGAGGTTGAGGGCGGTTCCTTCTTTTCCTCAAAAAGCATGCGGCTTCTCAAAATAGTCCCTTGCTTTTCGCACAGAGTATACCTGCGAGAATGAGATAAGAACGTGATCGCTAAGCTATACGTGAAGGTTAGATTTTTATCATGACACTTTGCATAGATCCTGTTTCACACATTGATTTCTGCATCGCCTACAAAATAGCCAAAAGAACATACTCGTGCAACCAACTCAACATGATAATAAAAGTAAAAAAAAACATAATCATGTACCTTCATAATCTCAATTGCAATAATCTACTATGAAGAAACAAATCCACTTCTTGGTTGATAGCAGGGAGAACTGTATGATGTTGTATGTCTGTCTGTCCCTGTGTATACTACACTATTGCTACCTTTTGTTTGTTTTCATCATAGCTTTTACAAACGAACTCAGACAGAGGGATCCAGGTACTCAAAACGACGGGAATAGGTCTGGTCTACAAGGCATCATGGACAGAATTGCGAAAAACGTCTCTATTTGGCTAAAAACGCAACTTTTAAGTCGCAACTCTTAAAACCTCTATTTTTTGGTCTCCATTACTTTTACAACTTATTTTGAGCCTATCCATGCATTTTAAGCTAAAACACATAAATATAAAACATTGATATTAACAAAAATCTCAATTTTACTATTCATAGATAGACTATCTGTTATTCATTAATCTTTATCAAATACGTCTCTAGTGTATTATTTTAAAAAAAGAATATATGTTCTCTCTTAATATCTCAAACTCATTCATATAAGCTCTATTTAATAGACTATTCAACAATCGTGCTAAACAAAAGATATGCCCTACTCCATTCTTTTCAACTTTTAGGAATTCAAAAATTAGTCCTATTACATTCTCCCCTTATCAAAATTAACTCTGTCCTCAGAGTTGGTAAGAGAGGAAAATTCTCTTTGCAAAACACTAAGATCAACCCATGATGCATCCTCCACTGGATAGTTCTGCTACTTAACCAAAACTTTCACAATGTCTCTATTTCTCAGATATTTAACACGCCTATTTAGCACTAAGTCTGGTTCTATTGTCAATGTTCCGTCATCTTTCAACTTAGAGTTGTCTTGTAAAACATGATGCACGTTAGGAACATACTTTTTTCAATAAACTCACATGAAATACAGGATGCACTTTAACATGAGAAGGCAATTCCAATTTGTAAGCTAATGAACCAATGCGCTTCAAAATTTTAAATGGCCCAGCAAATCGTGGAGAAAATCTCTTATCCTTTCCAAGAATCAAATGAGACTTCTCGGGAATAACCTTTAATAAAACCATATCACCAGTTTCATACTCCACAACCCGATGTTTCTTGTCATAATACAATTTGTGTCTCTTTTGAGCTTCTCTAATATTCCCCATGATTTTGGCCAACTCGTTATCCATTTTCTCAAGCATCTCATGTGACAGTTCTACCTTATTCCTCGAGTTAAGAAAATGAATAGGTGTGGGACAATTATAGCCATACATTGCCTCAAACGGAGTCATCCTAATAGATTAATGATATGAACTGTTGTATGCAAATTCAACCAAAGGCAAATATTCATTCCAATTAGATTGGTTTTCATTGACATACATTCATAACATATCTTCTAAAATACGATTCACTCTCTCCGTTTCCCCATCTGTTTGAGGATGAAAAGCAGTAGACATGCGTAACTGGGTACCTATAGATTCAAAAGTCGCTCTCCAGAATGTGAAGTGAACTTAGAATCTCTGTCAGACACTATGCTCTTGGACATGCCATGCAAACGAAATATCTCTTTCACAAACAAGCGTGCAATGGTCAAAGCAGTATCAGTTATTTTTACAGGAAAGAAGTGAGCTTGTTTTGTGAGTCTAATGATAAAGTCCATGGATATAGACTCCCACTTTTGTAAAGGAATGTCTAAGGGTTGAAGGTCACCAGGCATCCTCTTATGTTCAATCTTAACTTGTTGACATTGAAAGCATTCACGCACATAATTCTTAACATCCAATTTCATACGCGGCCAAAATAATGAAGTTTTAATCTTTTTGTATGTCTTATTCAATCCAAGATGACCAGAAAAAGGTGAATTATGACACTCGTGCAGAATTTGACTCTTAAAAACAGAATTTGTAGGAATACACAAGCGATCATAATAATACAGATTTCCCTTATACAAGTGATATCTATTCTCATACATCTCACTAATATTCTCACACAAGAATTTCAAAATAGGCATATAAAAAGAATCATTTTCAACTTCAGCATATATCTCATCAATCAAATTGGATCGCACAATAGTCAACAAATTACACATGGACCTACGACTCAATGCATCTACAACTTTATTTTCTTTTCCACACAAATACTTCATATCAAAGTCATACTCAGCCAGCAAATCAATCCATCTGCTTTGTCTGTTATTTAACAATGGTTGAGTAAAAATATAATTGAAGCTTTGATGATTAGTACGCAATTCAAATTTTATACCAAGCAAGAGATGACGTCAATGCTTCAATGCATGAACAACAACAAGGAATTCTAGATCATGTGTTGCATAGTTCAATTCATGTCGTCTTAAATTCCTAGACTCATATGGAACCACTCTTCCTTCTTGTGTCAAAACACAACCTAATTGTTCACCACTAACGTCACAGGACACAACAAATGGTTTGCCCATCTTAGGAACTTTTAAAACACAATTTTCTGCTATTTTATCCTTCAAGGTCTCAAAAGCAGTCTCATAGCTAGAAGTCCACACAAAACCCTTGTTTTTCTTGGTCAATTCGGTCAAAGGACTTGCTATCTTAGAGAAATATTTAATGTGTGCTCTCTCATATTGTGCTAGACTCATAAAGCTTCTTACATCCCTTATTGACATAGTCTTAACTTTATCAAGATCAATTGGAATCCCCTCTTTAGAAATCACTCTTCCTAAATACACAATCTAATCCTTTGCAAAAGAACACTTACTTGCTTTGGCATACAATTTATGTTCACGCAAAAATTCAAATGTTTTCTTTAAGTGCAATGCATGATCTTCTTCATTCTTAGAATACACAAAAATATCATCCAAGAATACCATAATGAAGTCATCAAGATACGGGTGAAAAATATTATTCATTAAGCACATGAAAGTTGTTGGTGCATTAGTCAAACCAAAAGCAAGAACTGTAAATTCATAATGCCCATAACGTGTACGAAAAGAAATCTTTGGAATGTCCTCAGCCTTGATGCGGATTTGATGGTAGCCAGAACGAAGGTTGACCTTTGAAAATATTGCGGCACCACTAAGCAATTCATCTATGTGAGGAAGAGGATATTTGTTCTTAATGGTCTGTTTGTTTAATCCCCTGTAGTCAATGCATAACCTGTATGTACCATCCTTTTTCTTTTGGAATAACACCGGACTACCCCAAGGAGATACACTAGGTTTAATGAAACCCTTTTTCAAAAGATCATCAAGTTGTATCTTGAGCTCTTTAAGCTCATCAATATTGAGCCTGTATTTAAGCCCTTGAATAAGGTGTTGCTCCTGGATATAGATCTATGGCGTGGTCTACAGCTCTAGGCGGAGGTATACCAGGAAGATCGTTCGGAAACACATCCTTAAATTCATGTAAGAGGTCCTCTACAAATTCTGGATTTGTCTCTTTATGTTTATCCCTAGATTCTTCTTTAATCTCATCAGCAAACACAAGCAACGTCTCACACTCTTATCTAAGTCACCTTATCAATTCCATTGCCAAAACTAGATTTAGAATCTCTTTCTTTCCACGAAGAGTGTGACTTATCATCATCAAATGATTAAAGATATGTTTTTCTTTCTTAACAATCAACCAAAACATGATTTTCAACCATCTAATTGATACCAATGATAATATCATGCATATCAATGTTTATGTTATAGAAATCATCTTTATGCTTTCGACTCTTCTAAGGAAAAAAAATAAAAATTCTACTAACTCTTTCGTGAAACTATTATTACCACTAGTTAAGTCCACAAGTCTTTTAACTTCTTGATTTAATTTCAAGTTTAATTTCTCAATCAATTTAGACAATAAGAAGCAATGAATACTATCCAAATCAATTAAGAAATTCAAATTTTAATCTCAACTTCTACGCATAAATTCGATCTCACAGAAGCTTTCAAAGGACGTATCAAAGACATAAAACATCACAAAGAAGGGGTAGATGACTTACCTTTATCGTACGCATCGCCAAAAGTCTCCAATTGAGCCATCTTGGTACGTATTGTTTTATCGGTCACCTTGCTCGAGCATTCGAAAGTCTGATGGTCGTGTTCTCGATATTGAAAGTATAATCCAAATCTTTGAGTTCTTCAATCAACGCTTCTAAATCTTCGCATATCTTTCTTATGCCATCAAACTCTTTAAGCTTAGCCTTCGTTAAGAATGATTAATTGGTTGTCGCTTCTTCCATATCGTCATCGTTTCTTTTGGCGGTACCCCAACGCCGCCACGATGATTATTGTTTCCAGGTGGATTAGCATGGTTTTCACCTTCATGTTGGCCATCAAGGTCTACATAGATATCAAGCTCTCGTGCTGCTTTGACCCGCAGAGCCTCAGCACGCTCCTGATTTGCAATTTTCAGATCTTCTCGTAGTCGCGGAATCAGGTCTTCTTCCTCCTATCCTTCCATGTCCAGAATCAACCGCTTGCTCTAATACCAATTGTCACAGGAACGGAATAATAGAGATCGACAGAGAAAGAGATCTTTGTATTGATGGATTTTTGTAGAGTTTTGATACAACAGAGGATCAATAAAATATATGGGCGCACTCCGTTGTACGGAGCTCGAACCTCCCAACCACCCCCGACCTTCAATTCCCTTGCATGCAGCGTCTCACTCGCACTCGCACTCGCACTCGTAGAACAGGAGATCTGTGAATGATCCCCAAATTCACCATCCGTCGTTCTTTAATCCTTCTTTTTCTCAAAAAGCATGCGGCTTCTCAAAATAGTCGTTTGCTTTTCGCACAGAGTATACCTGCAAGAATAAGATAGGAACGTGATAGCTAAGCGATCCGTGAAGGTTAGATTTTTATCATGACACTTTGCATAGATCCTGTTTCACACATTGATTTCTGCATTGCCTACAAAATAGCCAAAAGAACATACTCGTGCAACCAACTCAACATGATAATCAAAGTAAAAAAAAACATAATCATGTACCTTCATAATCTCAATAGCAATAATCTACTATGGAGAAACAAATCCACTTCTTGGTTGATAGCAGGGAGAACTGTATGATGTTGTATGTCTGTATGTCCCTGTGTATACTACACTGTTGCTGCCTTCTGTTTGTTTTCATCATAACTTTTACAAACGAACTCAGAACAGAGCGATCCAGGTACTCAAAATGACGGGAATGCGGGAATAGGTCTGGTCTACAAGGTAACGTAGACAGAATTGCGAAAAACGTCTCTATTTGGCTAAAAACGCAACTCTTAGGTCGCAACTCTTAACACTAGAATGGTAACCTAACAGGACATAAAAGTGTCCTTTCAGGGTTCTGGGAAAAAATTCCAAACCCATAGTAGATCCACTCATTTTGAAAAATCCTTTCATGAGCTTATAGTTCAATAACCACTACATATGGAAAAAATGAGAAACTTGTAATGTTTCTCATCCCTTGGTCACTACAAGCCTCCAAAGTTGATGGACCACTGGATTTTGCCCAAAACAGTAATTTGTTACGGTTCATTGCATATAAATAAGAGTGGAGATTTTTGTAGGACATGAGATAAAATGCCTCATTAACTTTAATAGGTTGGTGACCAAAACATATGGTTGCTTTTACCTCACTAATTTTTTTTTGGCCAAAAAAAAAAGGTACAAAAAAGTCGCATTTTTGCCATTCCGCTGACCTATCATCAAATTTTCTATAGTCACACTCAATACAGATACTATATACATGTTTTCTTAGTTCCCTTTGGTCCTATGGATTCAAAAGGAGCCATGGAGCATGTCAAAAGCATAATGGATCTCTTACAATTGGAACCTTGGAGGCAATGATAAAGTGCTAAATACAGCAAACATGAAAAAACTGGGTTTAGCATTATGACCTCTAGAAACCCATAGAAACTACTCAATATCTAGCCAAGTTTTTAGTCTATGATTAGATATGGTTACTACCTATAAAATACACACAATTGGCCTAAGAAACTAGCAATATTAAGAAAGTTATACTTGCTACTCTAAAATGTATCCTATTCTTCAGCAATCAAAAAACTCAACCATTATCATATACTATGCTATATAGCATATTAGGTCCCCCAAAACTCAAGGAAGATTAGCTTTATGTTATACATTACACTTACACAATCAAAATTGAATTTGGATATCAAGAAAGCCACCTAAAAAATCATAAAAGTGCTAATTTTGGCCAAAAAACAGGATTATGCAATTCTTGTAAATTGGTCATAACTTTCAATTTTAACACTTAGCTCTCCCTACAAGCATCAAAACATGTTGACAACTATGAAGGCCTAACCTCTAGCCATCGAAACCTCACAAACATGAAGTTTAGAGTGGTATAGTTGCCAAAAATTGAAAAAAGCCAAAAACAGGACCCGTTTTTTCACACAGTTTAGGTTCAAAAATATTGTGCAAGAGTAAGGTTAATGGTGAGATCGATACTCAAAAAAAAATGCTAAGTTTTTTTCAGCTCATAAGGCAACTTTGTGGATCTTGGAAATTCATTTTCATACTCTTCAAATAATTCAAGCAAAATGGTCACTTAACAGGACACAAAAGTGTCCAAGGACATAAAAGTGTCCAAGGACATAAAAGTGTCCTAGTACCATTCTAGTGTTAAAACCTCTATTTTTGGGTCTCCACTACTTTTACAACTTATTTTAAGCATATCCATGCATTTTAAGCTAAAACACATAAATATTAAACATTGATATTAACAAAAATCTCAATTTTACTATTCATAGATAGACTATCTGTTATTCATTAATCTTTATCAAATACGTCTCTAGTGTATTATTTTAAAAAAAGAATATATGTTCTCTCTTAATATCTCAAACTCATTCATATAAGCTCTATTTAATAGACTATTCAACAATCGTGCTAAACAAAAGATATACCCTACTCCATTCTTTTCGACTTTTAGGAATTCAAAAATTAGTCCTATTACATTATACATTACGTTATGTTAAGTTAAGCTACATTAGGTTAAGCTACGTCAGGTTATGTTAGTTTAAGCTACGTTCGGCAATACGGCAAGCCATAGAGCGTACCCACAACGCATATTAAAAACAACACAATGACGATCCGTTCATCAATACAGCAAGCCATAAAGCTTACCCACAACAAATATGCATTGTGGGCAAGCTCTATGGCTTTCCGTATTGCCAACGGCTTGCTATTGTGTTGTTTATATGTCCGCGAGCGATTTTCAAGTCCTAAAATAGCTAAGCGGCCCTGAAAGCAATGGCAAGCCGTTTGAAAATACAGCAAGCCATAGAGCTTGCCCACAAGGCATATGCATTGTGGGCAAGCTCTATGGCTTGAAGTATTGACAAATAGCTCACCATTGTGTTTTCTTTATGTCTGCAAGCGCTTTTCAAATCTTAAAATAGCTAAGCGGCCCTAAAAACAACACAATGGCAAGCCTTTTGGCAATACGGCATGCCATAGATCTTGCTTTCAATACATATGCATTGTGGGCAAGCTTTATGGCTTGCCATACTGCCAAACAGCTATCCATTGTGTTGTCTATATGTTTGCGAGCGATTTTTAAGCGCTAAAATTTCCTCGTGTCCCTAAAAAACACACAATGGCGATCCGTTTGGCAATAGGGAAAGTCATAAAGCTTTCCCACAAGGCATATGCATTGTAAGTAAGATCTATGGCTTGCCATGTTGCCAATAACTTGCCATTGTGTTGTTTTTATGTCCGCCAACGGTTTTCAAGCCCTAAAATAGCTAAGCATCCCTAAAAACAACACAATGGCAAGCTCTTTGGCAATACGACAAGCCATAGAGTTTTCCCACAATGCAATGCATTGTGTGCAAGTTCTATGGTTTTCCCTATTGCCAAAAGGCTAGCCATTGTGTTGTCTATATGTCCGCGAGAAATTTTCAAGCTTTAAAATTGCCTCACGGCCCTAAAAACAACACAATGGAGATTTTTTTGGCAAAATAAAAAAACCTTAGAGCTTGCACACATTGTGGGCAAGCTCTATGGCTTTCCGTATTGCAAACGGTCGGCCATTGTGTTGTCTATATGTTTGCGAGTGTTTTTAATCAAGCGCTAAAATTGCCTCGTGTCCCAAAAAACAACACAATGGCGATCTGTTTGGCAATACGGCAAGCCATAAATTAAAGCTTGCCCACAAGTCATATGCATTGTGGTCAAGCTCTATGGCTTGCCATATTGCCAACGGCTCGCCATTGTGTTGTCTATAGGCCCTAAAATCACTTCGCAATCGTAATTGGCAAATTGGCAAACCATAGAGCTTGCCGACATTGAATATGCATTGTGGGCAAGCTGTATGGCTTGCCATTTTGCCAAACTCCTCACCATTGTGTTGTTTTAATATTAGGTTAAGTTAGGTTAGGTTTAGGTTATAGGTTATGTGAGATTATAGGTTAGGTTAGAGCTAGCGACAAATTAATAGTAGAAAAAACACAAACGGACTTCGAAGATGACTCGTGTACTTCTAAAAATTCAAACGGACTTTGGTTAGGTTAGGTTATAGATTAGGTTTATGCTATAAGTTAAGTTACATTAAGTTAGGTTAGGTTTAGGTTAGATTACATGTTAAGTTAGAGCTAGCGACAAATTAATAGTAGAAAAAACGTAATCGGACTTCAAAAGTACACACAGATTTCAAGAACCTTAATATATAGTCATTGACCAATAAAGACGAGATTATTACCCTATGGTCCTAATCTTCGTGCACCTCTAGAGCGAGGTGTGCGGGGATCGGCCTTGGCTAGAGAATGTAAAGGTTGTTAGAGCTAGCAACAAATAGTAGAAAAAACGCAATTGGACTTCAAAAGTGCACACAGACTTCAAGAACCTTAATATAGTCATTGACCAATAAAGACGAGATTATTACCCTATGGTCCTAGTCTCCGTGCACCTCTAGACCGAGGTGTGCGGGGATCGGGCCTGGCTAGAGAATGTGAGCGTGTCATGTATTGTCATGTACTTAGTAGTGTGTAGTTATAACAACTAGGGTGTTTTAATTATTTATTGCATCATTGGTAGATAATGTATGGACGATAGGATGGAGTTTCCTTGTGCACATTGCAAGCATTAGATATTTCAAAAATGAAAAATCTACGACCAACACTTACGCAATCACGGTCTCTTTTTGATAGAGCAACTACAAGACCTGCGTTATCGATCTCATGGTCAAACTCCGCAAGTAGATATTGCTACAACTTCATCCCAGAGAAGACGATTTTCAAATGAGCAGCCATCAACTGAGTCCTCCCAACTAATACCTGATGCGGCAGGCAGACGCCCACATGTTATAATTGCGGAGAGTTGGGCCACATCAGCCCGCAATGTGATAAGCCACCAAGGATGGGGGGAGACATGTATCCATTGCCAAAACAGGTGCTAACTAGGTCGCATGATTATGGCATCGAGATTAAGGGAGATGAAGGAACCAGTGGATTAACCTAGGAGGAAAAGGGAAAGACAAAAGTGCTAAGTGTAGTCACCTTGGAGAAGGCATCAAAGCTAGAGAATACATTAGTGATGCCTATTGGGAAGAGGACGACAGAGGAAAAGGAAGGAAGAAGTGTCCCAGGTCCTAGCAAGAAGAAGGAAAAGAGCCATGAAGGCGAGGATGTCAAGGCCAAGAGGAAAAGAAGGGCTCGTTGCAAGTTTCATGTTTCAGATTTTCCACTAGGGGATGGGCAAGTAAGCTATGACTTAAAGGAGGATCTCACAAGCAAGAAGGCAGATGTTACTTTTGGGCAACTCATAGAAATGGTTCCTAAACTAAAGCGACAGTGGAAGAAGATGGTTAACCCAATGGAGAAAGAGCCAGAGAGAGGTTCAATGAAGGTATTGGCAATGGATGAGCTACCAGACATTTGCCCAATAGTAGATGTGTGGCATAAAAGGAAAAATTTGGGACAAGGTTATGTGGATGGTGGAGCCCAAATATGTGTCATTACCCACGCATGCGTTGAGAAGATGGGTCTTACAGTGACTGGGGTGTCAGGCTTCCGGATTAGATTGGCAAACCATCAAAAAGTAAAATGTTTGGGTGTTGTAAAGAGCTTAGAAGTGGAATCATATGATGCAAAAGCGGTGGTTGATTTTCATGTGATGCCAGCAGGGTTGGGAGCATATCCTATCATACTGGGTAGGCCATAGTTACGTGTAGTGGGAGTTGTTCAAGATTGGAGACGTGGTTCTATTAGCCTCTATGGAAAGACAGGCACTACAAGAGGTTGTGTGCTCTTGTGACGCTCTTAGCGACGGAAATACACTGGGTTTTTATAACCCCCGGCGTCGCTATAAGCGTCGCTAAAAGCGTCGCTACGAGAGCGTCGCTATCTGCGTCGCTATGAGCGTCGCTATATAGCGACGCAGATAGCGACGCTCTCACAGAAGAGTATAGCGACGCATATAGCGACGCTACAGACCCATAAATAGCGACGCTTATAGCGACGCCTGAGAGAATATTTTTTTGGTGGCAGGGCATTGAATGCCCTGCCACCCATCAACCATATTGTACTTGATTCACTTTTTAAAAAAAGTGCAAAGGTAAATAATAGACCCAAAATAGTCACCCACAAGACGCATTGTTTGTAAAATTGACAATTGTACACATCATAGACAAACTGAATTGATTGGCAAATGTAATAATGACAATTGTACAACATCATAGGCATAAAGAATTGATTGGCAAAAGGAATTGCGGTGACAAATGTAATAATATACATGGTTCAAAAAGACGTATAAAATCCGTCTCATGATACATAAGCTATGAGAAACCCTAAACTAATGCTATCTAGCTACGGCTAAACTGACGTCGTTTAATCAGACGTCTCATCGCGTCCAAGCGGCGTATCTGTCGGATTCTGCAAAAAAAGACAATAAGACAGTTTTCAGTAAATATAAACATATAACGACATTTATAAAACAATACAAAAAATTAAAAAGAGTAAACCCTAATACTAACCATGCCGCCGCGAGAACTGAGAATGTCCATCAGGGCGTTTAAGCCCTTCCTGCCTGCGTACTCGCGCTCGTACGGTGTGGGATCACGTCCTGTCATCGACCACTGTCAAAACATACAAAGATTTCATTATGTTAGAACTAAAAAACTCATAAACCCTAAACTATCGAACATGCATAAAGAGCAATGTGAAAAGACTTACAAAATCGGCCTCAAATGATGCCCATCCACCGCTCCCCAAGTGGTGCGAGCTCCCTGCCTCTACTCGCGCTCTGGCTGCATCCTTTTGTTGCTTCCACTTGTCGGGATTCTCGCGCGCTGCTTTCTTCGCATTCTTCCAATCTTCTTTGGCCAGCCAATCTGGCCTATTCCACCCATTCTTGATTGCTTTTTGCACTTCGGAACGCTTGTGTTTGCAGTATTCGCGCATTCGAATCTTCATCAGGTCTTCATTGAAGCGCTGATCCCGTGTTGGAACGGGAAACTCATCATGAAGTATGCTGATGACTCTGTTTTTTAAATCACTTGGTACTTCACTCCATTTGTTTAGTATATAGTGTCTAAACAGCTGAGAGCAAAGACCACGCATGCGCGAGATCACCTTCTTGCCGTCATCATCCATGATGATGCCGCCGCTGATGTCGACGGAGTAAGGCAAGCCCTCTGGCCGGTGACGCGTGAACCTGGGTGTCCCGGCAGGGGTCTCTAGCGGCGTGTCGATGGGGGTACGGACGTTAGGTGTCTCCACCGGCGTCTGGGCCCCGAAGCGAGGAGTGTCGAGTGGGGTGGCTCCTGGCGGAGTAGGTAGAGGTGTGTAGCTTCTAGGAATAGTCAGCCGTGCAAAACCTGGCGTAGATGGCGATGATGTGGCTGGTGTGGGGGCGGGCAAAGAAGGGGAGGGTAAAGAGCCTCGTCGAACACGAGGCGGTGTGGAGGCATCGGTGGCGGAATCCCCACAACAACCGCCACCGCCACCACTAGAGCGCCGGTGTCTAGACGAGTGTGACGCTCGTCTCGTCGACGCCGAAGCTTCGGAGCGCGCCGAATGCTCCGAAAGAGAGGGAGATGCGGATGGTGTAGGAACGCGCGATGATGCGCCAGAGCGATGACGCTCCACGTACCACTGTCTCTGCTGCGGTGACAAAGAAGAAAGAAACTCCTCATCATCCATACCTGCATTAAACACACGAATATTTAAACTTAATATTGAATGAATAGAGTAGACAATGACGCAAAGACCATTAAATACAATGACGTAATGACGCATATAAATACAATGACGTAATGAATCGAGTGGTAGAAGAGGCAAGTCGAAAACTCAGAATTTTCAATCAAAAGATGTGAGCGCGAGTAGAAAAGAGCGTTACACACCATGGAAGCTACTTAGAGAGCTAGAGCTTTTACAGCACGGAGCAAAATTGTTCAAATACAATATTTGTGGCTTTAAGAGATCTCTCTCTCATCCTCGCATAACTCAGCGTAACTTCCTATATCTATATAGAGCTCTCCGTTTAAACACATATCCTCTGTTTCATTTTGTAGCTCCTCTGCATGCACCCCATATAGAGTAGTAGCATCTTGATGCTCGTCTGGCACCACCGCAGCGGCTTCTGATTGAGCATCTTCTCTGATCTCCTCCATTGATGTCGTTGTGATTGGCACATGGTAGCCTTCATACGTCCTTGCACTACGAGGGGCTACCTCTATGACGTACCACCAGTTTGATGTAGACTTTGTAGGATGAAATACTACCTGCCAGAGCCACATAACTTACATGAGAGCTTTCAAGCACATAACTTGTAAAAGGGGGATGTTAACTATTTATATACTTACTTGTTCACAATGCTCGGGTAGTACGAAAGTGTCTCTTAGGTCAGTCCATTTCTTAGTAGAATCCACCCCAAGAAAACCAGACTCTCCTCTACGCACAGTAGCGTTTCGACCCTCCATGATTATCTTGAACCATTGCACGTCGAACAAGTCGACAAAAAATCCTCTGTAATCGATCCTCAAAATCTCTTGCAGCGTGCCGAAGTAAGTGAGTTCCGCCACCACGGGATTTGCATTAGAGGAACGTCGTCGACTAGACTGTTCAAATTTTGCCATGATTCCACAATCTTGAGTAAAACGCTTTTTGTCGATTCGTTCCACCCTAAAATGTCGACCTTTACACCATGCTGCTGTGTATGACTTATACTACAACGAACAAAGATTATGAGTGGCCGTTCAAACGTTTATAAATAAAGTCACTTGCTAGTCGTACATTGCAAACTTACCTTGGTCGCGCAACCCCGAGAGTACTCCCACTCTTCTTCAGTCACTTCGTCACCGCATTGTTGTGCGCTTTTCAATTGGTTGTGCAACCATCTTAAGCTCATGAAGGTTGGTAGGCTCTCCAGAACCGCTGGATAGTGCATCGGTGGTCGTCTTCCCCGTCTCCACTCGATTCGTGCCCTTTGTCGCTCTTGCTTTGCATCCTCATATTGTGAAATCCACTTTTGCATCACTGGATTGTGAAGCATGCAAAATCGGTTGATTTTAGCCTCTAGATCTTCCGTCATCTTCTTCTCAACACCGAGATTGCACATGACAATCCCAGATATGCGCTCATCATCTATGGTTCGCCATAGCGTGTCCCGGGATTTATCAAATCCGTCTAGCCACTCTCCAATGTACACTAGGGACTCTGATACCAACCAACCTTCTGCCATGCTACCCTCCGGACGTGCCTTTTGACGCACATATCCCTTAAGCGTTTTCATGAAACGCTCTAAGAAGAACATCCATCTGGAATGAACTGTGCCAGCTATTTCCACCTCATCAACTATGTGAATAAGAAGATGCACCTGAATGGTTAGCATTGTAGTAGGAAAATGTTTCTCAAACATGCACACAAGCTCCGCAGCATTTAGTTTGGCGAATGGTATGGAGTCTACGTCGATCTCCTTTTGTGAGATCCATTGCACCAGCTTTGCAAGTTTGTAGATTGTGTTACGGATGTCGAGAGACAAACATCCCTCAATGGCAACCGGTAAAATAAACTGTAAAGTATGTGCAGCAATGATATTAAAGTCCACATTTTATGCAATGATATTAAAGTCCACTATGAACGTACCTGACACATTTTATGCCAATCGTGTGACTTCAAACCGGTAAGCTTTCCTTCTTTAGTAAAACACGTTCGGAGCGAGTGCATTACGCCAGTGGGGGTCCGCAAAGCTCGAATGGCCTCTTTTACTTTGCGTTCTTGGGCTCCTGTGAAAATCCATGGTGCTTTAGGAAGTTTTATCGATCCATCAGACGCTGTTTGCGGCCAATATTGCTCCATACGATCCACATTTCTAAGGGCAACTCTGGCTCCCAAAGTATCTTTCTTGCCGGTCAAATGGTCCCATAGTAGATTACCCACATTCTTGAATATGTGCATTGGATCGAGCAAGTGATTGATCACGAGTCGGGGCCAATATGGTAACTCGTACCATAGAGATAGTCTCTTCATCCCTGGAGGCAATCCGTCATCGCACATCTCCTTCTGCTCTAACCATGCTTGTGCAGACATCCTTGGTGGATCTCTTCCCAAAAAGCCGTCGCGTAACACATGATTCTCCGGAAGATACGCTTGATGACCTTCGTAGATTTGCTTCTTCAGTGAGGGTGCCCTACGTGCATTCAGTCTAGGTCCACATGTGACACATGCTCTGTATCCGCTTGTTTGAAGCCCTGCATGTATACACATGATAATAGATCAACTATGGGGAAAAACAAGATTTACAGTGTCTGAGAGAGGAGTGTCAATAGATCACCTGAGCATTCTGTTAGCCCGGGATAGTCATGCATGGTCCACATTAGAATACCTCTGATCAAAGCATTCCGTCGTCCTGTGTGTCGGCTCATATCCACCACCTCTATGCCAATCCACAATTGTTGTAGCTCTTCCAATAGTGGACGAAGATACACATCCATATTCCCCACTTTATATCGCCCTGGCACAATCAAGCTTAGCCATAGGTGCCCCTTCTTCGTAGTCAACCACGGGGGAATGTTGTAGTTGACGATGACAACGGGCCATACACTGTAAGATGTTGATCTTTGACCAAATGGATTTACGCCATCCATAGCCAGGCCTAAGCGCAAATTTCGAGCTTCCCTGGCAAAATCCGACCATGTTCCATCTATATGTTTCCAGGCTGCGCAATCTGCAGGAGTTCGTAGCACACCATCCGAAGATTTATTCTCCTCATGCCATGATGCTAGGGCGGCCATGGACTTACATTCGAAGAAATGCTTGATGCGAGGAAGCAAAGGAAAATGTCGCAAAACCTTTTGTGGAATTTTTGTCCCGTGGAGATCTACTCGATATCTTTCGGAATCACATTTCGGACACTTCTCCATGTCTGTGTATTCCCCTCTGAAAAGAATGCAGTCATTAGGACAAGCGTGGATAGAATTGTAATCCATCCCCAAGTTTCGCAAAATCTTTCTTGCTTCATCTCGGGAATCTGGCATCACATTGTCAGCTGGTAGAATGTGCTCTTTCAGCAATCTACACAACATAAAAATATGATACAGTCGTGTAAAAATCTATCAGATCATTATACACCATGAGTTCTATTAAAGTAAACTAATTGTAATAGATCACCTGAAAAGCGCTGTGACGCTAGTGTCACTCCATCCAAACTTTGCCTGCATGTTGAGAAGAACCAGGAGTGCTTTCAATCTAGACATACGTGCTCCATTATACAATGATGTATCGGCTTCACTTTTCATATCATCATAGATAAGCCTTTCTGAATCCATGATCGTCTCGATCATTTCATCAATCTCGGGCTCAAACATTGTCTCGTTGGGAATGTGCTCTGCATGATCATCCCCCGAGCTGTCAGAGGCTACATCTTGTGGCCTCACATATGCTGCTTGACCAAAGCGCCTGCGAATACGTCTATTGGGTTGCAAGATTGCTGCTTGTTGGCCAGCGTCAGAGTCCGACGAGTTATAATTGGCAACAACTCGATCTATAATAGATAGATCGAACTCGCCAAATTCGCGAACGTGCTGCAAAGAAACACGTCTTGTCCGTCGCACAGCATGCTTGCATTGATTACAAGGACATAAGACCCTCGTTGAGAGATAGGTGTTTCGGTTGGACGGTCCCACATCCTCGTCGCTACTCATAATGAGGATAAAAAACTTATAACCTAGACAACAAATTTAATATTCTATTGGCATTCTTCGTCTTATCTCTCTCTCTCTCTCTCTCTCTCTCTCTCTCTCTCTCTCTCTCTCTCTTTTACCTCACATTCTCTAGTCATGTCCAATCCCCGCACACCTCGGTCTAGAGGTGCACGGAGATCAGAACCACCGGGTTATAATCTCGTCTTTATTGGTCAATACCTATATTTGTGGGTACAAGAAATCTAGACACCCACGTCTACATGATACTGCATGTAGTGGACAAAATCCCTTTGCCTCTTCTCTAGCTGTAGCACTTCACTTCATCCTAACATCTTTTCACAGTAGATCTTTTCACTGTTCGTCTAACTCTAAACCCTAAACCGTAAGTAATTCTTGCGTGGACTCGATCTAACGTAAATAAGCGTAAATTTAAATAAACGTAAATCTAACTAAAAATAAAGCTAAATCTAATTTAACGTAAGTCTAATGACTAGAGGTTGTCTAGATGGTCATTGTGTCGGGGATGTAGTGACTCTTGCCGCCCTGAAGATCCACCTTCTTCCCTATCTTCTGAAGACATTTCACCAGTACTTTTGGATCGACGGAGCCCACCATGAGTGAAGGCAGCAATACCCTATATTCCATTGAGGGCTTTCTTCACCCGCTTCATGCAGGCATCGCAGTCTATGGAGACCCGCATCTAATCTAATATAACGTAAATCTAAATCTAGCTTAAATAAACGTAAATCTAGTTAAAAATAAACCTAAATCTAATTTAATGTAAGTCTACATATAACCTAATCTTTAACGTCTTTTAAGATAGTTTCCTACGACGTTATAACTCTCTTCTTCCTGTGTGTGTGCGCGTGTGTGGATGTGTGTGCCAATAAAAAGAGATAAATGGTATAACCTTTCTATCACCCATGCCAAGTATGATAGATTGATTATGCCATTTCTCTCTTGAATAATAGGTCTT
This sequence comes from Adiantum capillus-veneris, assembly GCF_014529385.1. NCBI lineage: Eukaryota > Viridiplantae > Streptophyta > Polypodiopsida > Polypodiales > Pteridaceae > Adiantum > Adiantum capillus-veneris. The sequence continues at coordinate 14,412,337 of NC_140938.1, forward strand.
CAGTTCAACTCCTCGTTGGCTAGATCTTTAGGTCTTTTAATTTTAATTAGTTTCCTACGACGCTCCCTTAGTTTCTCTTTCTTTCTCTCTCAATGTGTGTGCGTTTTTTTGGATCGTATGCATGTTTTCTTTCTCTTTTCCTCTCTCAATGTGTGCGTTTTTTGTTTATGCATGTTCTCTCTCTCTTTTCCTCTCTCAATGCGTGCGTTTTTTGTTTATGCATGCTCTCTCTCTCTTTTTCTCTCTCAATGTGTGTGTGCATTCTTTGTTTATGTATGTGTGTGCGTTTTTGCACTCTCTCTCGCTCTCTCTCTCTCTCTCTCTCTCTCTCTCTCAAAAACACTATGTGTGTGTGTGTATGTGTGTGTGTGAGAGAGAGAGCGAGGGAGAGAGAAAGAGGGGAAGGGAACATGAGAATGAGGAGAGGGAAGGAGCATACCTGGCTCTCCTTCCTCTTCTCGTGTGTGTGTGTGTGTGTGTGTGTGTGTGTGTGTAAAAGAAAAAGAGAGAGAGAGAGAGAGAGAGAGAGAGTGAGGGAGAGCGTTACCTGCTCTTTGCTTGAGGGCGCCGAAAAACTCAGATCTGAGATCTGAGTTTTTGGGCGCGCTCGGTTATTTTTTTTACCCCAGCTGGCGTCGCTATGAGCGTCGCAAATTTCTTTGTAAATTTGCGACGCTCATAGCGACGCTTATAGCGACGCTCATAGCGACGCCGGGAAATTTTTTTTTGAGCGTCGCTGTGTGAGCGTCGCTAATGTGAAGAGCCTCTTGTAGTGAGGTGCCAAGAAGCTTTATAATATGGACACAAGGAAACGATTAGAGGAGCTTTATGAAGATGAGGATGAGTCTAGTGATGAAGACTCTTCCACGGTGACAGATGAGGACAGTGATAGCACTACCAGCAGTGATGAGGATGCTGATGTTGCATTTCTTTTGATGGACAAAGAAATCCAAGAGTTTGGTTTAGTTTCATTTGCGAATGAGGTTGAAGATGAAAGCGAAGGGCCTTATGAAGTGATTGAAGGGCTGATGCAAACCAAGGTTGAGTTGTCAAACAAGCAGGAATTGATGACACAAATGATCAGTGGAGACCTCTCAGCTATGGAGAAGGATATATATTTGCACATGCTGGCTAGTTTTCTTGATTTTTTCATTACTTCATATGAAGAGATCAGAGGGTTCAAGGGCGAAGAGATGCATATAGAGCTGAAAGAAGGTGCTAAGCCAGTGCGGCAAAGGCTAAGAAGGATGGGTCAAGAGAAAATGGAATCCTTGCGACAAGAGGTGGACAAGTTGTTGAAGGCAGGGTTCATAGTCCCTGTGGAGACCACAGAATGGGTGAGTCCAGTAGTAGTCAGTCCAAAGAAGGATGGGAAGTGGAGGATTTGTGTAGATTTTAAGCCCTTAAACGCAGCCACTAAGAAGAACCCATATCCTCTTCCATTCATCGATAAGATCTTGGATTCAGTGGCAGGTTATGAGAGGTACAGTGTGTGTGATGGTTTTTCAGGCTATTTTCAATTGAAGATTGCTCTTAAAGACTGCACAAAGACCACTTTTATTATGCCATGGGGCTGCTATTGCTACACATTATTGCCATTTGGGTTGTCAAAGAGACCTTCCTTCTATCAAGAGAGAGCGAATTGGGTGTTGGAACCATTCATTGGTAGTTGTGTTAAAGCTTTTATGGATGACTTCTGTGTTTATAGCAGTAGGGTTGAACACCATGAGAAGCTGCAGATGGTATTGGCTCGATATGATGAATGTGGAGGACAACTAAATCCAAAGAAATGTCATCTAGCACAGCCAAGGGTGAAGTTATTGGGCCACATGGTGTCAGAAAATGGCATTGAGGCTGATCCAGACAAGGTTAAGTCTATTATTCTTCTTCCATCACCTACGAGTACGAAGCAATTGGCAACCTTTATACACAAAGTGAAGTACATGGCAAGGTTTATTCCATTGTCTTCTCAGATTCTTTATCCATTACGACAAGTGGCAAAGCATGATCCATTGCAATGGGATGACAAGTGTGAAGAAGTGTTTCAAGAGGTGAAAGAGGTGTTAGGGGGGTTGTCAGCCATGCAGGCTCCTAATTGGGAGAAAGTGTTTTATGTAAATCCATCAGTAGGGGATGATGCCATTGGATCCATGCTATTGCAAAAGGGGAAGGGCAGCCAGTGTATTGTGCAAGCGGAGTGAAGTTGGTAGCGGAGAGAAAGTTCTCGGAAGTAGAGCTAGTGATGGCCAGTGTAATATTTGCTTGTCGACGATTTCGTCATTACTTGCTACCACGGCCTTTTGTTTTCTGGACGAGTTATGCCTTTTTGCCACAGCTAATTAATGGTACTAACATGTCAAATGTGGTGAAGAAATGGGTAATTGAGCTGCAAGAGTTTGAGTTCTCTTTTCTAGTGGAAGATAGTACAAGGGTACCCTAGCTGATTTGTTGACCTACAAGGAGAATCCCCTAATTGTTAAGGAAGAGGTGGTGAGAAAGGTAGTTGAAGAAGTGCCACAGATCAGCAATGCACATGTGTTGTTCTTTGATGGTTCATATAGAAAGAGCCATGATGCAGCTTCAGGGGGTATAGCACTTTATGATCCAGAGGGGAAGCTAGTATGCAAGAGAGGGTTCAAATTGGATGCTCATAGTAACAATGAGGCTGAATATGCTACTCTGGAAGCCGGATTACACATTTGTTTGAAGCATGGGGTTCGAAGGTTGAGCATAAAAGGTGATACCTTGTTAGTGGTGAAGCAAGTGCTGGGTGTGTGGAAGAGCAAGAACAACTCATTGAAGGAAATGTGTTTCAGAATTAAAGGCATGTTAAAAAAGTTTGAAGCATGGAGCATCAGACACATTGAACGTGCTCGAAATGGGGAGGCACATGAAGCAGCTCAAGGCATGATTGGGGAGCTATTTGTGTTGAGGACCAACTTACCTCTTTACCATGGTCGGGAAAGTTTGGCTCAAGAAGAGGAGTTTTTGCTAACAGGAATCATTCCAAAGGAGATTCAGAAGTCTAAGAAGTATGGCTTTGTGCGTAGAGCATACAGGTACAAATTGATTGGTGATGTCTTATACATGAAAGGGGCTGATCTCGTGTTGAGACGTGTACCTTGGCGGGAGGAGCTTTACAGAGTGTTGGAAGAGAATCATGAAGGCGCATGTGGTGGCCATTTTGCTCTAAAGATCACCTTGCATAAGATTTTGCAAGGTGGGTATGTATGGCCTAGTTTGCACAAGGATGTTCACCATTGGTGTAGGTCTTGCAATAGGTGTCAAGCATTTGGGAAGAGAGTGTTGAAGCCAGAGCTACGAAAAACCATTATGGCGTTTGATGTGTTTGAAAAGTGGGGGATTGATGCAATAGGCCCGTTACCTATCACAAGCAGGGGCAAAAGCTATATCTTGACGACAGTGGACTATCTCTCTAGATGGGCAGAGGCTATAGCAGTAAAACAGATCACTGCAAAGGATGTGGCAAAATTTGTGTATGATGAAATATGTTGCAAGTTTGGGGTGCCATTAGAGCTACTTTCAGATAAGGGGCCAGGATTTAGAGCTAAACTGCTAGACTTCTTATGCACAAAGATGAAGATTAGGCACCAGCATACCACTCCTTATTACCCGGAGTGTAATGGCTTAAATGAAAGATTCAATGGTGAGTTGGTACAAATTCTTTCTAAAGTGACAGAGCACCAAGGAAAGAATTGGGATTTGGAATTGCCTAGTGCATTATGGGCTTACCGTACTTCGGTGAAGACAGGTACAGGGTTTACTCCATTTCATTTGGTGTATGGAAAGGAAGCACTATTGCTGGTGGAGGTAGAGTTACCTGCGGTCAAGATGTTAGAGAAGTTGCTTGGGCCGCCTAGTGATGCATTCAAAGAGAGGCTCTTGCAGTTACAAGAGGTCCAGTTGGATAGGATGAGCGCATTGGAGCATTATGGGCAGATGCAGGATAAGGCTTTGGCAAAGATAAATGAAAAGGTCAAAAGTAAGGGTATCAAGAAACATGACTTGGTTTTGCGCTACAACAGTAAGCTGGACAACACCTTCCAAAAGAATTTTCAAATTAATTGGGAAGGCCCTTTCAAGGTAGTGGAGTGTTTTCCAAATGGCACATATCAGCTGGCTAACCTGGATGGTGTTCTACATAAGTCAAGGGTAAATGGATTGCGTCTTAAATTGTATCATGCTAGATTGATGATGGTGGAGCAAGATGAGCTCTCTGTGGATAAAGCAGTGTTGGTGAGGGATGAGGAGACCTGTGATGCGGCGAGTCTCATATCTCTCTTTGCTGCTGCTGATCATGAATGATCTAGCAGGCTAGGGGATGGGCAAATTATGTCAGGAGTTTTTTTGAGCAAGGGATTGCGCATATGTTCATACACATGCATGGTGCATCAAATAAAGTATTGCCCATTTTCCAGAGCCAGGTGGTTACGTGGGGCCCACATGTGTACAGGTAGGACAGTGTGTACATAGTGCATCGATTTTCACTATTAATAGTACCAGTGTGTTTTTTCTATAATAATGAGGAGTTGGTAGTGCATAAAACTTCTCGAGGAAGCTATCCGCGGGCCGACGACATGAGGTAATCAGGTGCGTCAGATGGCATCTAGTGGCGTCAGGAGGGCGAACGGGGTCAATATTTGCACGCGGATGAGGACGGACACAACGTGGGTGTTTTCTTGTGAGAGTTATGCAGAAAGGTCATCATTAGGACCACTTTTTGGGGCCACTTCACGTGGTTGCGAGATGCATTATTGAAAAGAAATGAGTGCCAGGTGTGCGGATGATGCAAAAAGGTGACAACTATGCACTGCAAGGTCAGTTTTTGGCCTGTTCGGAGTCCGTTTGAGTTCATCTAAAAGGCCAACGGTGCCCAACTAATAAAGCTAAGTGTGGGAACTGAAAAAACTGAGAGAAGACCAGAAAAAACGTGGAGAAGAGAAGAGGAATAGCCGCAGGTGTGTTTTTGGGGTTTTTGGAGCCTGTTTTGGCCGTAAACTGCTCATCCAAGGTCGGATTTGAGCACTTTGACATTGTAGACTGGGGTTATGGGCCGTTCCGGACGCGATGGCGCTGTCCATTTTTCCAAATTCCTCACTCTTTTCCTGCTGTTTTTCTGTGTAAGTTTCTCCTATGAGCGAAGTTTCTGCTCTAGTTTGTGATTGTATCTTGCTTATTTTACCCATATTGTTTGAGCTATTTTCCCCATTGGTGTTGGCCCAAGCTCAATTGTATCTAAACATCAGAAATTCTCCTCTTTTGAGCTGAGTTTTTTGGGTGTGTGTGTGTGTGTTTGTGTGTGTGTTTGTGTGGAGTGGGCAAGTGGATAGTCTCTCTCCTCTCACTCCAGAGGTGTGTTCCCTGTCTCGGCCAGGTGTGTTGTCTAAGCCGAGTGGTGCCCCATAGTGTGTGTGTGTATCTTCCCAAGAGTGTGTGTCGGGTTGTTATAGAGGCGCTGTGTGTGTTTTCATCCCGCTTACAACGTCACAACTGTGCCTTTTTTCCCTCCAAGCTACTTAAGCATCTTAGTAGATTCTGTCTTACGAGACCTATTTGCAACTCACTCTGAGCATTATATCTCTATCACAAAAGTGTTCATATTTGATGTATACAATGAACATAGTGTTAATTTTATTTATTATTCATTTCTGGGATCAATTTGATATAAGGGCTCATATTTTTGACATTGTGTTTACTTTCGATTCGCGAAGGTATCTATGCTCGTGCTACAACCTTCCTCTCTAAGAATCCTAGTTTACAATATCTATGTTGGAATTAAGAGATGCTAATTGCTCTTTTTTCTTGGCGATACTCTCATGACTCGAAAGAGGTTAAAACACGTAGTATATATATTAATCATAGCCAAAATAATTACAAAGGTAGCCATGCTCAAAATGAGCCATGGCATAACAATAGCATACCAAGACCAGCACCAATTCAAAATAGTTCTGTAAACAAGACCTTAAGGTTGCCACTCACCTTGCAAGGACTGCCACTCCCAACAAGGATCACCCTCAAGATAACTCACAACATAAATACAAGGATCATAAAAACTTGCTAATATAACATAAATACTATAGCCATGAATGGGGTGGAGTCCATACTCTCCATCACCTCGTAGAAGTAGGCCAGGTCGCAACTGCCCCAATTTTGAACACAAGTCCCCAATCCGAAGAAGCACCGCAATCATTTCAAGATGCCACATCAAGCAATAGGCTATTACAAGAGAGCCTCACTCCATCAAAAGAGTCCTAGAACAAGCAGGAACCAGGAGATCACGGTGCCACCATGGAACAGGTGACTACCACACATGAGTCCCATGTTGGAATTAAGAGATACCAATTGCTCTTACATATGCGTCTCTTTCTACCTACTCCGTCTACTTTCATCCCAATTAATTAATTAGTTTTGTAGATTCTTTGGGAATCTGCAAATTCAGTAGCAAAAGTAAAGGATTGTCGACATCATCCTCTTCCACATTGCTAGCTAGCATTGCCATCGCTTCCTCACGTAGACGTCCCCTCCTCTTCCTTCCCTCGCCATGGTACCTTGCTTGCATCGTACCTCTATTTCACGTGCCCACTCTCTTCTGTTCTCTGCGCTAGTTCATGATCCTGGCCAGCGTTCATCCCTTGTCGCTCGATGACTTCATCCCAGCCGAAGAACTACGTTCAACTCCCTCTATGCAAGGGTACTCCAACCATTTCTTGGAAGCTCCCTTCCTATCTCGATGTCTCTCTTGCAACACTAGCAGGGATGGCACTCTACAAACAAGGCCATTATTCAGCACCACATTGCCAGGCACGGCTCGCATTCCTTTGAGGACCCTATGTCACCCACATATGCATGCCTACCTATTACCTTGCAAATTTTTCTCCCTTTGTCTCTGCGTTCTCTCTCCATTGCCCGAGCAGGTGACAAATACCTTTGCACTACTGTAGGCATTGTATGCGTGGCTACTCTGCACTGGCCAGAGAGAGAGAGAGAGAGAGAGAGAGAGAGAGAGAGAGCTTAGAGCCACAGTTTTGCATGGCTTATGATCCCCTTCTTTGCGGACCTCACACACGTCGTACTCAGAAAAAATCTCTCCCTCTCTTAGCGGAGTCTTGACACACGTCAACCCCCCCCCCCCCCCCCCCCCCCCCCTCTCTCTCTCTCCGGGACATGTGTGTCTTTTCCCCTCTGAGCTACTTAAGCATCTTACTAGATTTTGTCTTATGAGTCCTGCTTGCAAAATTTGAGACAACTACCTACTACTACTACTTCCATGAATCCATTAATTTCAACTCGAGATTCCAAGGGAATCTCAGAAGAACAACACAATTCTGAGGCAAAAGTCACGTGGCTATCGCCATCACTTGATCCACCACCCCAAAACAACTCGTGTCACCCTCCCTGCTGCTAAGAGAGCTTGCACTGCCCCGTCATCCATCTGCATTGCCCCCTCCTCAGCACCACTTTGTTCCTGCCCACCACAGATTGTCCTTTCTGCTTTCTCCCGATTCCCCTTCATTGCGCAATGCACTATACTGCAAAGGTGTAGATATAGGTGATTGTATTCAAAGAAAGGCCTCCACTTTGCACATGTGCCACAACCATGTCGAGTATATCCTCTTATCAATTCATTCCAGAGACAACATTCGGACAGGTAATGCATCAAGGCAACACATTTTGGATACACACTAACCAATGTGCTCCCTAATATGCCTTGACTTCTACAATCCCAAAGGCGGAAACGGTTTTGGAGAAGCATGACATGCTTCCCATCCAAGCCACCCCATTCCCTCTCTTGGTCTCTCACTCCCTCATCATACATTGTCTCTCTCCTGCACTTCTCTACCCTTTAAAATTCGCTTATAAATCTCCATGGGTGATACTGCAGTAATAGCGTGACCAAGCCGATAAGAGAGAAAGAGAGAAAGAGAGAGAGGTTGAGCCCCTCAAAGACGTAGCCCTAGCACAACGAGGGGCACGGCCAACCAGCCCCAACAGTAGGTTGGAGAAAATGGCATGGCGGTGGGCTGAGGTCTTGAGCACAACAGGAGAGTCGGTCGGAGGATCAAAGGTGCAAAACATGCCAGCTAGGTGAGAAACCGGTAGGAAGATCAGACAAAGCAAGAAGCGAGTTGGCTGGGAAAGGTGAGGCTTGAGCTACACCAGCCAATCAGCCATGCCCCGGCCATGAAAAGTGTTTGCCACATTAGCACACGAGCTTGCACACCTCCATTCGGCTGGCTGGCTAGAGGAGTTGTGCTTGTGCTAAGAGAGAGTTCATCTCAAAGTCCGAATCTGCAAATTATTTTCTCAAGATTCTCTAGGAACCTTGCTATCCTAAAGAAAATAATGAGTTTTTGTCACCATCACCCTTGCCTGCATTGCTATGCCCTTTCAGTTCCGTCGCTTTGCCGCGCTACCTACATCGTGCCCTCGTGCTCCTTCTTTGCATCCACTCCCCCCCCCCCCCCCCCCCGGTCTACCAGTGAGGGAAACCCCGCATCCTCCAATCCCCTCCCCCCCCCCGCCCCCCCACCTACGGCTCCTTCTGTATGACTATGGATGATCGTACCCCAATGCCCCCGCCCCCTCTTCCTCCTGCACCACTCTGGGTGAATGTCCTATGTTGCAGCATGTGACTATGTAGAGAGAAACACCCGAAATGTGATATAGCAAGTACTCCAAGGCTGCAATTGATACCACGTATGTATGGAGGGAGCTAAAGTTTTTTAAAATTTTGATTTTCAAATTTCCAACGCATGTGCCGGTGCCTATTTTGATGTCAACACGCATGCACTTTCTGGCATTGACTCCGGCGCGCTTTTCGATGCCTATACCGATTTTTGTACCGACGGTACTTGCAAAAAAAGAAATACGGGCTTTATCTGCACATTTCTCTTCTTCTTGCCCCTTTTCTCAAGCTCTCTCCTTCCTCACCTCTAACATATCTGGTGCAAATTAAGCATTCGGAAGTGCTAATCTTGCTTGTGGGTTAGCCCATAACAATAAGGTGAGATGTTTTCATGTTTACTTGTAGATTTAGGGTTTAACTTTGTGTTTGTGTGTGCATTTTTGTAGGTTCCAGAATATTTACAACTTCTTTTATTGCTCAAATAGGACGAATGTGAGTGCTCGAACCTCTATATGCATATTAAATTTATTTACATTAATTTGTATATTAATAAAATAAAATTTCATGCTTTAAACTTTGAATGCTTTAAAAGAAATTATGGTTTATGATGTGAAATTTCATTTTGACTTATGAAAAAATATTGGTTTGGTTTATGAAAAAATCTTGTTTTGAAGAAATTTCGTTTATTTTTTAGGTTAAGTTAAGTTTAGGTTACGTTAGGTTATCTTATATGCTAGGTTAAGTTAAGTTAAGCTACATTAGGTTAGGTTATATGCTAAGTTATATTACCTTAGGTTATCTTATACGTTAGGTTAGGTTAAGTTAAACTACATTAGGTTAAGCTACATTAGGTTAGGTTAGGTTATCTTATATGTCACAGGAACGGAATAATAGAGATCGACAGAGAAAGAGATCTTTGTATTGATGGATTTTTGTAGAGTTTTGATACAACAGAGGAGCAATAAAATATATAGCCGCACTCCGTTGTACGGAGCTCGAACCTCCCAACCACCCCCGAGCTTCAGTTCGCTTCACGACTTTTCTAGCTATAGTGCGAATGTAAAATTCTAAGCATTAGAAGCTATACTCTTAGTTCTATTTGTTTTAGAATAGTTCTATTTTAATTCAAGGGTTGAGTGAATATCTTCTATGAACTTCGGATCAATTGGAAGCACTTATTAGATGGGAGATTAGAGCTATAGCTCTTTACAATGCTTTTCTTTTGAGAAGACTCTAAGGACCGGCTACACCTTTGGTAGGCTGCCTTCAACATAATTATCATGTGGAGGACATTACATGCTCTAAGAATATTTTATTTATTCTTTATTTAGAGTAACGCTTTCACTTCTTTATGTAAATACATGTAATAATTGACTGGCAATCTTCATTGATAGGAGCTCACATAAAATCTAACCTTGCAAAATGTGTGGGCCTGTCTATATATCCTTGCAAAATCATCAAAAAGTGTACACAATTGTGACCAATGACAAGATTTAGTTATGAAAAATTGAAATTGGTACTAATATTTAATTTTAATTTTTTATATATATTCTACTCATGAGATATATGATATAATGCACAATGATCTTTGTTGGCAGATGAGTAGATGTAGAGTACAAGGACCCATTCACTTCGGATGGCCTCTAGGTCTACAATAAAGAGTAAAGTTTGTTTAGCTCTTATTTTCGTCTTAGCTTATAAGAAGTCTCTCTTAAACCTTGATACAAGAAAATACATGACCAAGGGAGGATCTCATGCATGCATGTAGGTGGATTGAACACAATTTGTGCATTGTCTTTCTTTTTCTCATCTTTGGATGTTTTCATGCCATGTTTGCATATTGTTGCATGCAATATAGAGCATCATTGTGGAAAAAGAAGAAACTTGCTCAAAACTAGGAGACCAAATGCGAGAACTCCCCATTGAACTTGAGAACCTATGATGCCCCGTGAGTGTGCCTACGACTTTCAACCAAGCAATGGACTTTTGCAACCCATTGGTACTCAAAGGCATTAGGTAATAAAATTATGGCACCATGCACTTTATTTTGTGGGCTATATGGGCTTAATGCATTCGTGAAGGATTTAGCATGCCCATTTGAAGGCTATTTCAGTAATCAAGCTGATAATTTTTTAAAGCTTATAATTTGCAAAATCTTTTGTTTTTTTACAAAACTCACAATGGTGAGTAGATTATATTGATAGATCCAAAAAATTACAGATTCCTGCCATGCTCGTGATTGCTTTATTGGGCCCTCTTGAGGTAGCATCTAGGCATGTAAACAAAGGATGTTAGTGGAAAATGGACCATTCTAAGTTTGGGGAGGATGACTCTATGTAGGCTAATTGTAGGTTGTGTTTGATGTCCAATGCATACTTCATTTTTTTGGTAACCACTTGTACTTTGTTACTTTTGTTTATTGATTCTTAGGGCATGCATGGGTATGTCATCTTTTACAAAAAAAAACTCAAAGTCTTTATGTGCTTCACTCAATTGGGGGGTGGGGGGGGTGGGGTGGGGGTGTTTAACATGAACTAACTTTATCATAATGTGAGCTCATGGTGGTTTCAACAATTCACACATGTCTCCATGGTTAGCTCATCAGGATTCCATCCCCGAGGTGGTGGATTCAAATCTCAAACCATTGACCAAGAGTCTGGCTCTATGCTTTCTACATGTATGGAAAATTCTATGCTTGTGTGCTAGAACATCTTTTAAATGGGTTTCTTCAAGGTATGATATATGGACCTGAAGCTGAGTAATTAAGCCCTTGTAATTCCCCCTTGGCTTTTAGTTTCCCACACCTTCCCTTGGTCTTCATAAGTCACATGAACAAAGAGAGCTATTCCCTTCTCAATTTTGCCCACATTCGTTCAGCTATTATTATAGCCTTCTCTCAGGCCAGGGCTAGGAAAATACATTTTCCATAACCAAAGAAAATAAGGGCAAACTTGAAATTCTCCCAATTTTGAGGTCAAAATTTGAAGCTTTTGCTTGTAATTTGTGTAAATTTCCTAGTTTTCTTCAAGGCAGGCTCAAAATATAATCGGGCCTTTCAGTTTTAGCTCATATATTGGACCTCCATTTTCTTTTTCAATCTCCACGCTACCCCCACTTAAAAACTTCTTGAATGTGTAGGCAATTCATATGGGTTGAAAATGTATATAATTATATTATGGACACCCTTCCTTCTCGTTGAGGGGGAGAGTATATGTCAAATAAACCTAAAGCATTTTTGGCTAGTCATCAGTTAAAACATCAATGTATTACTAAAAACTTTTTGGAAAGGTAAATAAAAAAGGACTCCAATGATTGACCCATTTGTTAGACAACACCAACAAGAGATTGAAAGAGATAGACCTTTTGGCTACCTAGCATCACCTCAATGGCACTAAGAGACTGTTGGTCGACAAAGTTGTAAAAAGGATGGAGATTTATGGATGACTGTCCAAGTTTGAGTGGAAATCTTAGCGTTCGCCCAAGAATAGCCATTTCTATAAACCACAAACCAAGGACGTCTGCCACATGCTAATACATAGGGCTGATTGGTTCGCCCCCTTCAACAAGAAATGGGGTAAACAATGGCCAAAAGATAGGCGGGAGGGAGTGTTAAGAAACATGTGGAGCCGTTAATGAACTCTGAGTATAAAGATCTTTTTCTGGAAGGTGCTTTGGGGAGCCTTGCCGATGGATGTCAAGATTTAAGCTGGTGGTATTGGTCCAGATAGGTGTTTGGGGTGTAAAACAGCTAGTGAGGACCTCCCCACTTGTTCAAGGAATGTACAATGATTAGAGGGCTGCCAGGTAAGATTTGTAAATGGATCCAAAGGATTTGGAAGATTCGTTTCTTAAAGAAAAATTTGATCTTTGGATGAAGGGGATAAAAATCCAAGCACTTAATTTGTACATACATTGCTAGATTTTGCTTGTTTCATCATGTTTGGAAGGCCAAAAACTACCGTGTGTTAAAGAAAAACCTTTGATTGGATAGCTTCACAAAGATTATCAAAGAAAGTAGGGAAATGATTGTTGTAATTGGGAAAAGGAAAAATATAACCAAATGGAGTTTGGTAGCTACTAGTATAGACAAAATCGATCATGATGATTGAGGGATATGATTTGCCTCTGTTTAAGGTCGTGTAACTTGTTGATGTAACCAAACGTCCATGAAAGCTTGCCACGAGCTTGAGGTTACTTTGTACATTTCTTTGAAGAATATTTAATACATCCACTCACTATTGTTAGTTTACCCCAAAAAAAAACATCAATGTATAGCTCCATATACTCCTCAATAAAACATTGTAAAGCCTCATAAACCCAATTCCAAAGCAAATATGTTTTCTTTGAGTTGAAACACTAGAGACCTATAATGATGATGTCAGTAGCCTACAAGATTATTTCCAAGACCATTGCCCTTAGGTTGTCTCCCATTTTGGATAAAGCCATTACTCAGCATAGCTTCATTAAATGGAGGTGATTTTATGATAACATCTGGCTACCATGGTTGGCATTGAGTATGCATCAAACCACCAAAGAAGAGTGTGTTCTATTGCACCTTAATCTAGATAAGGCCTATGACATTGTTACTTGGTATTTCATTGAGGAGGTCATGAAGTCTTTGGTTTTTTAGCCATGATTGTGTCGGCTAGTTCTCACTCTCAGCATCAAAAGCCACTTTGAGCTGCTCTTTAATGATAGGATTGTGGGCATATTTGAAGTCGAAAGATCAATCAAGTAGGACTGCCCACTTGCCCCATTGTTGTTTGCCATCGGCTCACATATGCTGGTCACCATGCTAGAATATAGTGCTAAGAGAGGGGAGATCCAAGGGTTGTGCTTGCCTAACATGAACCAGCTCTTAGAGCTAAGATCTTTGCAAATGATTCCGTGCTCTTCCTCAAAGCCTACCCACAAACATTTTGAAGGGCTTTGGAGATTGTGCGAAGATTTTCTATAGCATGTGGATGAGAATGCAATTTTGAAAAATCAAGATTGATCTTGCTGACAAAAAGTAACTCCTTCATTCCTTCGTTGTGGACCAAAGAGAGAGCTAGATCTCGGTGCCACCTTGGTGCCCCACCAGGGGTCGATATTACACGCAAGCAAAGATTCCAATGGGTTATGGACAAGCTTTGATGCATTCATTTTGGGCTGAGGCCATCATGTGTGGCACTTATGTAAAGATGTGTCCTACAAAAGCTTTGTAGTCTATGACTCCTTATGAAGCATGGCATGATAGAAAGCCTTCTATTGAGAATATGCATGTTTGGTTGTTTGACATATGATTTGGTGCCACAAACGCAGCACAAGAATTGGATGATAAGGGTCTCAAATGTATTTTTGTTGGTCATAATGCTGAAAGCAAAGGTTACATGCTGTGGAAGATTTTGTTCAGCCCTTGCTGTCATGTAGTACTAGAGACCGTAATGTAAACTCACAGGACATTCATGACACTTTGTTGCCTCTTTTCAGCGGTGGAAGTTTGAATGTAAATTCCAATGATGCAAATGTACAGCCTATAGGGTTTTTTGAAAATGTTACATATTTACTGATGCAAATCTACATGATGTACTTGATGACAAAAGGGTTGAGAATGAGCAGACTAGAGGTATACCTAAATGGATGGTGCATACTTTGCGTGAAATTGGATGCACCTTTGTCTAGTCGTATTCATTCAGGTTCTTGCCATGCATCTTATGTATCAGATTGTTATGCTTTGGCTGTGTCTAATTTTTGTGATGTTGAGGAACCTTTATGAAGCACAAAATTGAAAAGATTGGATGGATACCATGCAATCAAAATATGGACACATGGACTTTATGTGATTTTCCTCGTGGCAAAAAGTCCATTGGTACAAAGTGGGTTTACAAGTTGAAACGCAAGCCGAATGGTGAGAATGATCGCTATAAGGCTCAACTTGTTGCAAAGGGTTATGCACAACAACACGGCATAGATTATGAAGATAATTTTGCTACCACTTGTTGTATGACTATTGTGTGTTTTCTATGTGCATTGGTAACTCATTTTCGTTGGGATGTACATCAGTTAGATATTGTTATTGCTTTCTTGAATGGTGACATATTTGAGGAAGTTTATGTAACGCAGCCTCGCGGTTTTGTCAAGAAAGGACAAGAGGATAAAGTGTCCAAATGTAAGAAAGCTTTGTATAAGTTGAAGCAATCTCCTCGTGCTTGGTATGAGAAGGCTGACACTCTTTTGGTCAAACGAGGCTTTTGTAATAGTCCAACAAAAATCACATTGTATGTAAAGCGTGGGGGTGATGTACTTCTCATTGTCGATATGGATGATTTGTTGATCACTGGACCACATGAGAGACATATTGTTGAATTTAAGGCTCATTTGGGGCTATTGCATCATTACTTGGGCATATAGTTTAAGCATGGTGGTATTGCCTTGTTCAGACAAGTTACATAGAGACATTGCTATGTAAGTTTGGACTTGAGAATTGAAAACCTTTTGCCGCTCCCATGGAAATAGGTTAAGAATTGAATCTTCATGATGCTGGTAATTATATCAGTGTTACTCTTTACCAAATTGTTGTTGGCTTCCTTATTTATCTATGCAACACAAGGTTGTCTATTCAGTTTGCACACAAGTCAACAGATTTATGCATAGCCCAGGGTCTAAGCATTGGCAGGCTATCAAGAGGATTTTTTGCTACTTGAGTGGCACTTTACATCTTGGCTTGTTTTATCCCAAAGGGGGATCATTGCCGCTAGACTTATATGATTTTTCGAACTCAGATTGAGCTGGTTTGACACACGAGTGTCCACAAGTGGTTTTTGTTTCATGCTCGGCAGTTCATGCATATCATGGTTGATCAAGAAGCAACCTATTGTGGCCACTTTCAATTGTGAGGTTGAGTACATGACACTCTTCATAGATACGATTGAGTGTGTATGACCGATTAGGGTGTTGAACAGGACACTGCCAACACTATCTACACTGACAATCAAAGCGCATTAGGAGTTGTGAGGAGCCCAATCTTTCATGCTCGCACAAAGAACAATGAGGTGCATTAGGACTATGTCAGGGAGAGGCTCTCAATAGGAGATCAGCTTCGCTTATGTTCCAAGATAGGACAACCTTGCAGATCTTTTCACAAAGGCATTGTCTCATGAGAAGTTTGAAGCTTTATGCAAATCTTCGGGCTTACTCCCCTTTGTGGACTGATCATTTCCTTAGGGCATGGCACTTCCCTATAATCTAGGTGCCAGCTCTCGTTCATTGCATCACTCCCAAGAGGGATTTGTTACTATATACATGTAGTAGTGATGTGAGTGAACACACTTAGGACCACTGAGGACATTTTTTCCCTCTTTAGGAGGTTTTTTCCCCCGTGCATTGTATATACGCCCATCAGTCTAGGGCTATCTTATCCTTCCATTGCACACTAAGTAATACACTCTCTGTTGTGTGCCTTGAGCTTCCTTCATCTTCTCCAACCTGTGCTTGTGTTTTCTTGGAACCTTAATTCCAACATTTTAGATAACTATGGGAGGGCAATGTGGAAAAGGGATAGGCAGAATACAACTACAGGTGCAAGGAACGTGGAAAGAAAATACTAGATCGAGGACAAAGAGGCAAAAGGAAAGGCACAAAGAGCAGAGAGCAAGAGTACAAGCACAAAGAGTGAGTGGAACAATTATTAGGAAGCAGGTAGTATGTCCAAGCTACCATGTAAGACATGTTCAAATCTTATGAGAGGTTAAACTTAGAATTCAAAAATATATTGCCTTGGTGATCTATTACCCACTATTTTGTACTAAAAATAGACTTTGTACCCCCGCCAAATTTGTTTCCAAATCCGTTATTAAATTACTATGTCATACAATGCTCCCACCCAACTTGTTGGCATACTTTAGTGTTTTGAAATTGAATATATATTATTTGTTTTGCCTGGCTTTCTATGACAACTATGAAAATGCCATCTACCTCACTAACTTGATCATATAAGATGTCAATGTTTCCTGCACATATTTTGACAATGAGTCCTAGTTTGAATTCAAGGGTTAACTGAATATATTCTATCAACTTTGGATCAATTGGAAGCACTTATTAGATGGGAGATTAGAGCTATAGCTCTTTACAATGCTTTTCTTTTGAGAAGACTCTAAGGACCGGCTACACCTTAATTTGGTAGGCTGCCTTCAACATAATTATCAGGTGGAGGACATTACATCCTCTAAGAATATTTTATTTATTCTTTATTTAGAGTAGCTCTTTCAACTCTTTATGTAGATACATGTAATAATTGGCTAGCAATCTTCATTGATAGGATCTCACATACAATCTAACCTTGCAAAATGTGTGGGCATGTCTATATGTCCTTGCAAAATCATCAAAAAGTTTACACAATTGTGACCAATGACAAGATTTAGTTATGAAAAATTGAAAGCGGTACTAATATTTAATTTTAATTTTTTGTATATATTCTACTCATGAGATATATGATATAATGCACAATGATCTTTGTTGGCAGATGAGTAGATGTAGAGTACAAGGACTCATTCACTTCGGATGGCCTCTAGGTCTACAATAAAGAGTCAAGTTTGTTTAGATCTTATTTTGGTCTTAGTTTATAAGAAGTCTTTCTTAAACCTTGATACAAGAAAATACATGAGCAAGGGAGGATCTCATGCATGCTGGAGGTGGATTGAACACAATTTGTGCATTGTCTTTCTTTTTCTCATCTT
The DNA here is from genome assembly GCF_014529385.1 of Adiantum capillus-veneris. Lineage (NCBI taxonomy): Eukaryota > Viridiplantae > Streptophyta > Polypodiopsida > Polypodiales > Pteridaceae > Adiantum > Adiantum capillus-veneris. Next base: position 14,429,701 of record NC_140938.1, read on the forward strand.
TGGATGTTTTCATGCCATGTTTGCATATTGTTGCATGCAATATAGAGAATCATTGTGGAAAAAGAAGAAAGCTAAAAAATAGGAGACCAAATGCGAGAACTCCCCATTGAACTTGAGAACCTATGATGCCCCGTGAGTGTGCCTAAGACTTCCAACCAAGCAATGGACTTTTGCAACCCATTGGTACTCAAAGGCATTAGGTAATAGAATTATGGCACTATGCACTTTATTTTGTGGGCTATACGGGCTTAATGCATTTGTGAAGGATTTAGCATGCCCATTTGAAGGCTATTTCAGCAGTCAAGCTGATAAGTTTCTAAAGCTTTTGCAAAATCTTTTGTTTTTTTACAAAACTCACAATGGTGAGTAGATTATATTGATAGATCCAAAAAGTTATAGATTCTTGTCATGGTCGTGATTGTTTTATTGGGCCCCTCTTGAGGTAGCATCTAGGCATGTAAACAAAGGATGTTAGTGGAAAATGGACCATTCTAAGTTTCGGAAGGATGACTCTATTTAGGCTAATTGTAGGTTGTGTTTGATGTCCAATGCATACTTCATTTTTTTGGTAACCACTTGTACTTTGTTACTTTTGTTTATTGATACTTAGGGCATGCATGGGTATGTCCTCTTTTACAAAAAAAAACTCAAAGTCTTTATGTGCTTCACTCAATTGTTGGGGGGGGGGGGGGGGGGGGGGGGGGGGGGGGGGTAAACATGAATTAGCTTTATCATAATGTGAGCTCATGGTGGTTTTAACAATTCACACGTGTCTCCGTGGCTAGCTCATCAAGATTCCACCCACGAGGTGGTGGATTCAAATCTCAAACCATTGACCAAGCGTATGGCTCTACAGCTTCTGCATGTATGGAAAATTCTATGCTTGTGTGCTAGAACATCTTTCAAATGGGTTTCTTCAAGGTAAGTTATACGGACCTGAAGCTGAATAATTAAGCCCTTGTATTTTCCCCTTGGCTTGTAGTTTCCCGCACCTTCCCTTGGTCTTCATAAGTCACATGAACAAAGAGAGCTCTTCCCTTCTCAAGTTTTCCCACATTCATTCAGCTGTTATTGTAGCCTTCTCTCAGGGCAGGGCTAGGAAAATACATTTTCCATAACCAAAGAAAATAAGGGCAAACTTGAAATTCTCCCGATTTTGAGGTCAAAATTTGAAGCTTTTGCTTGTAATTTGTGTAAATTTCCTAGTTTTCTTCAAGGCAGGCTCAAAATATAATCGGGCCTTTCAGTTTTAGCTCATTGGACCTCCATTTTTCTCTTTCAATCTCCACGCTACCCCCGCTCAAAAACTTCTGGAATGTGTAGGCAATTCATATGCGGTGAAAATGTATATAATTGTATTATGGACACCCTTCCTTCTCGTTGAGGGGGAGAGTATATGTCAAATAAACCTAAAGAATTTTTGGCTAGCTAGTCATCAGTTAAAACATCAATGTATTACTGAAAACTTTTTGGAAAGGTGAATAACAAAGGACTCGAATGATTGACCCATTTGTGAGACAACAACAACAAGAGATTGAAAGAGATAGACCATTTGGCTACCTAGCATCACCTCAATGGCACTAAGAGACTGTTGGTCAACAAAGTTGGAGAAAGGATGGAGATTTATTGATGACTGTCCAAGTTTGAGTGTAAAGCTTAGTGTTGGCCCAAGAGAAGCCATTTCTATAAACCACAAACCAAGGACGTCTGCCACATGCTAATACATAGGGCTAATTGTTTCGCCCCCTTCAACAAGAAATGGGGTAAACAATGGCCAAAAGATAGGCGGGGGACAATGTTAAGAAAGATGTGGAACCCTTAATGAACTCTGAGTATAAAGATCTTCTTGTGGAAGGTGCTTTGGGGAGCCTTGCCGATGGATGTCAAGATTTAAGCTGGTGATATTGGTCCAGATAGGTGTTTGGGGTGTAAAACAGCTAGTGAGGACCTCCCCACTTGTTCAAGGAATGCACGATGATTAGAGGGCCTCCAGGTAAGATTTGTAAATGGATCCAAAGGACTTGGAAGATTTGTTTCTTCAAGAAAAATTTTATCCTTGGATGAAGGGGATAAAAATCCAAGCACTTAATCTGTACACACATTGCTAGATTTTGCTTGTTTCATCATGTTTGGAAGGCCAAAAACTACCGCGTGTTAAAGAAAAACCTTTGAGTGGATAGCTTCACAAACATTATCAAAGAAAGGAGGGAAATGATTGTTGTAATTGGGAAAAGGAAAAATATAACCAAATGGAGTTTGGTAGCTACTAGCATAGACAAAATCGATCACGATGATTAAGGGATATGTTTTGCCTCTGTTTGAGGTCGTGTAACTTCTTGATGTAACCAAAGGTCCCTCAAAGCTTGGCACGAGCTTGAGGTTACTTTGTACATTTCTTTGAAGAATATTTAATACATCCACACTACAAGAGGTTATGTGCTCTTGTGACGCTCTTAGCGACGGAAATACACTGGGTTTTTATAACCCCCGGCGTCGCTATAAGCGTCGCTACGAGAGCGTCGCTATAGGCGTCGCTATAGGCGTCGCTATAGACGTCGCTATATAGCGACGCTCATAGCGACGCCTATAGCGACGCTTATAGCGACGCTCTCACAGAAGAGTATAGCGACGCATATAGCGACGTTACAGAGCCATAAATAGCGACGCATATAGCGACGCCTGAGAGAATATTTTTTTGGTGGCAGGACATTGAATGCCTGCCACCCATCAACCATATTGTACTTGATTCACTTTTTAAAAAAAGTGCAAAGGTAAATAATAGACCCAAAATAGTCACCCACAAGACGCATTGTTTGCAAAATTGACAATTGTACACATCATAGACAAACTGAATTGATTGGCAAATGTAATAATGACAATTGTACAACATCATAGGCATAAAGAATTGATTGGCAAAAGGAATTGCGGTGACAAATGTAATAATATACATGGTTCAAAAAGACGTATAAAATCCGTCTCATGATACATAAGCTATGAGAAACCCTAAACTAATGCTATCTAGCTACGGCTAAACTGACGTCGTCTAATCAGACGTCTCATCGCGTCCAAGCGGCGTATCTGTCGGATTCTGCAAAAAAAGACAATAAGACAGTTTTCAGTAAGTATAAACATATAACGACATTTATAAAACAATACAAAAAATAAAAAAGAGTAAACCCTAATACTAACCATGCCGCTGCGAGAACTGAGAATGTCCATCAGGGCGTTTAAGCCCTTCCTGCCTGCGTACTCGCGCTCGTACGGTGTGGGATCACGTCCTGTCATCGACCACTGTCAAAACATACAAAGATTTCATTATGTTAGAACTAAAAAACTCATAAACCCTAAACTATCGAACATGCATAAAGAGCAATGTGAAAAGACTTACAAAATCGGCCTCAAATGATGCCCATCCACCGCTCCCCAAGTGGTGCGAGCTCCCTGCCTCTACTCGCGCTCTGGCTGCATCCTTTTGTTGCTTCCACTTGTCGGGATTCTCGCGCGCTGCTTTCTTCGCATTCTTCCAATCTTCTTTGGCCAGCCAATCTGGCCTATTCCACCCATTCTTGATTGCTTTTTGCACTTCGGAACGCTTGTGTTTGCAGTATTCGCGCATTCGAATCTTCATCAGGTCTTCATTGAAGCGCTGATCCCGTGTTGGAACGGGAAACTCATCATGAAGTATGCTGATGACTTTGTTTTTTAAATCACTTGGTACTTCACTCCATTTGTTTAGTATATAGTGTCTAAACAGCTGAGAGCAAAGACCACGCATGCGCGAGATCACCTTCTTGCCGTCATCATCCATGATGATGCCGCCGCTGATGTCGACGGAGTAAGGCAAGCCCTCTGGCCGGTGACGCGTGAACCTGGGTGTCCCGGCAGGGGTCTCTAGCGGCGTGTCGATGGGGGTACGGACGTCAGGTGTCTCCACCGGCGTCTGGGCCCCGAAGCGAGGAGTGTCGAGTGGGGTGGCTCCTGGCGGAGTAGGTAGAGGTGTGTAGCTTCTAGGAACAGTCAGCCGTGCAAAACCTGGCGTAGACGGCGATGCTGTGGCTGGTGTGGGGGCGGGCAAAGAAGGGGAGGGTAAAGAGCCTCGTCGAACACGAGGCGGTGTGGAGGCATCGGTGGCGGAATCCCCACAACAACCACCACCGCCACCACTAGAGCGCCGGTGTCTAGAAGAGTGTGACGCTCGTCTCGTCGACGCCGAAGCTTCGGAGCGCGCCGAATGCTCCGAAAGAGAGGGAGATGCGGATGGTGTAGGAACGCGCGATGATGCGCCAGAGCGATGACGCTCCACGTACCACTGTCTCTGCTGCGGTGACAAAGAAGAAAGAAACTCCTCATCATCCATACCTGCATTAAACACACGAATATTTAAACTTAATATTGAATGAATAGAGTAGACAATGACGCAAAGACCATTAAATACAATGACGTAATGACGCATATAAATACAATGACGCAATGAATCGAGTGGTAGAAGAGGCAAGTCGAAAACTCAGAATTTTCAATCAAAAGATGTGAGCGCGAGTAGAAAAGAGCGTTACACACCATGGAAGCTACTTAGAGAGCTAGAGCTTTTACAGCACGGAGCAAAATTGTTCAAATACAATATTTGTGGCTTTAAGAGATCTCTCTCTCATCCTCGCATAACTCAGCATAACTTCCTATATCTATATAGAGCTCTCCGTTTAAACACATATCCTCTGTTTCATTTTGTAGCTCCTCTGCATGCACCCCATATAGAGCAGTAGCATCTTGATGCTCGTCTGGCACCACCGCAGCGGCTTCTGATTGAGCATCTTCTCTGATCTCGTCCAATCCCCGCACACCTCGGTCTAGAGGTGCACGGAGATCAGAACCACCGGGTTATAATCTCGTCTTTATTGGTCAATACCTATATTTGTGGGTACAAGAAATCTAGACACCCACGTCTACATGATACTGCATGTAGTGGACAAAATCCCTTTGCCTCTTCTCTAGCTGTAGCACTTCACTTCATCTTAACATCTTTTCACAGTAGATCTTTTCACTGTTCGTCTAACTCTAAACCCTAAACTGTAAGTAATTCTTGCGTGGACTCGATCTAACGTAAATAAGCGTAAATCTAAATAAACGTAAATCTAACTAAAAATAAAGCTAAATCTAATTTAACGTAAGTCTAATGACTAGAGGTTGTCTAGATGGTCATTGTGTCGGGGATGTAGTGACTCTTGCCGCCCTGAAGATCCACCTTCTTCCCTATCTTCTGAAGACATTTCACCAGTACTTTTGGATCGACGGAGCCCACTATGAGTGAAGGCAGCAATACCCTATATTCCATTGAGGGCTTTCTTCACCCGCTTCATGCAGGCATCGCAGTCTATGGAGACCCGCATCTAATCTAATATAACATAAATCTAAATCTAGCTTAAATAAATGTAAATCTAGTTAAAAATAAACCTAAATCTAATTTAATGTAAGTCTACATATAACCTAATCTTTAACGTCTTTTAAAATAGTTTCCTACGACGTTATAACTCTCTTCTTCCTGTGTGTGTGCGCGTGTGTGGATGTGTGTGCCAATAAAAAGAGATAAATGGTATAACCTTTCTATCACCCATGCCAAGTATGATAGATTGATTATGCCATTTCTCTCTTGAATAATAGGTCTTCAGTTCAACTCCTCGTCGGCTAGATCTTTAGGTCTTTTAATTTTAATTAGTTTCCTACGACGCTCCCTTAGTTTCTCTTTCTTTCTCTCTCAATGTGTGTGCGTTTTTTTGGATCGTATGCATGTTTTCTTTCTCTTTTCCTCTCTCAATGTGTGCGTTTTTTGTTTATGCATGTTCTCTCTCTCTTTTCCTCTCTCAATGCGTGCGTTTTTTGTTTATGCATGCTCTCTCTCTCTTTTTCTCTCTCAATGTGTGTGTGCATTCTTTGTTTATGTATGTGTGTGCGTTTTTGCACTCTCTCTCTCTCTCTCTCTCTCTCTCTCTCTCTCTCTCTCTCTCTCTCTCTCTCTCTCAAAAACACTATATGTGTGTGTGTATGTGTGTGTGTGTGAGAGAGAGAGCGAGGGAGAGAGAAAGAGAGGAAGGGAACATGAGAATGAGGAGAGGGAAGGAGCATACCTGTCTCTCCTTCCTCTCCTCGTGTGTGTGTGTGTGTGTGTGTGTGTGTGTGTGTGTGTGTGTGTGTGTAAAAGAAAAAGAGAGAGAGAGAGAGAGAGAGAGAGAGAGAGAGAGAGAGAGAGTGAGGGAGAGCGTTACCTGCTCTTTGCTTGAGGGCGTCGAAAAACTCAGATCTGAGATCTGAGTTTTTGGGCGCGCTCGGTTATTTTTTTTACCCCAGCTGGCGTCGCTATGAGCGTCGCTATAAGCGTCGCTATGAGCGTCGCAAATTTACAAAGAAATTTGCGACGCTCATAGCGACGCTTATAGCGACGCCGGGAATTTTTTTTTTGAGCGTCGCTGTGTGAGCGTCGCTAATGTGAAGAGCCTCTTGTAGGGCCACTCAGTATTGTGAGTTTACCCCAAAAAAAAACATCAATGTATAGCTCCATATACTCCTCAATAAAACATTTGTAAAGCCTCATAAACCCAATTGCAAAGCAAATATGTTTCTCTAAGTTGAAACACTAGAGACCTATAATGATGATGTCAGTAGCCTACAAGATTATTGCCAAGACCATTGCCCTCAGGTTGTCTCCCATTTTTTGAAAAGCCATTACTCAGCATAGCTTCATTAAATGGAGGTGATTTTATGATAACATCTGGCTACCATGGTTGGCATTGAGTATGCAGCAACCACCAAAGAAGAGTGTGTTCTATTGCACCTTGATGTGGATAAGGCCTATGACATAGCTACTTGGTATTTCATTGAGGAGGTCATGAAGTCTTTGGTTTTTTAGCCATGATTGTGTTGGCTAGTTGTCACTCTCAGTGTTGAAAGCCATGTTGAGATGCTCTTTAATGGTAGGATTGTGGGAATATTTGAAGTCAAAAGATCAATCAAGTAGGATTGCCCACTTACCCTATTGTTGTTTTCCATCGGCTCACATATGCTGGTCATTATGCTAGAATATAGTGCTAAGAGAGAGGAGATCCAACGGTTGTGATTGCGTAACATGAACCAGCTCTTAGAGCTAAGCTCTTTGCAAATGATTCCGTGCTCTTCCTCAAAGCCTACCCACAAACAGTTTGAAGGGCTTTGGAGATTGTGCAAACGTTTGCTATAGCATGTGGATGAGAATGCAATTTTTGAAAAATCAAGATTGATCTTGCTGACAAAAAGTGACTCCTTCAATCCTTTGTTGTGGACCCATTGCTCAAATTAGCCAAGTGCAACTTGAAGGATTTTTTGAAACCGGTGAAAAGATTCCTTTGGAAAAATAACACCAAGACTCAACATCGTGGCAATGGGCCAGTTGGGAGACTGTCGCGAGATTGTGGAGCAAGGAAAAACTTACTAATAAGGGTTGTGACTGGAAAAATCTAGAGGTACATGACAAGCTGCTTGCCCCTTGATGGGCCAGCTTAAGATTGAGAGGCATAATAGGTGAGATCATACAAAAGTGTCCTAAAGATTTCAGAGGCACTTGAATGGGGAGAGGTGGCAAGGTACTTCCAAAACTCCATTAATCATTAGTCCTCTTGGCTCTCCAAGGTGGGAAGCCTCTAGCTTAACCCCTTTTGGAGAGAAATAGCTAGAACGATAAACAACAAAGGGCTCATACATCTCGGCCATTTTTGGGACAAAGTCAGTACAAGCTAAAAAGATGCAGCCCACCTGGCTACCCAATTTCACCTTAGGGTCTTGGAGATAGCACCCACATCAAATGTAAATGCCACACTATTCTACCCTCCATACCCGTTCACTGGGGCAAAATGTCCAAATAGGGAGGTACCAAGCTATGAATATCAGTCTCCTTGTGTCACTTGACGTGATAAAGAGAAATTCTTCCATGAAAATAACTTGGTACAAGATTAAGATACTAGGAAAATTCATATATGAGGGCTCTTCAATTTCCTTCCCTCGTGTTGGGTCAACCCTACCCATGTGCCATGCTTTTTTTGTTGCAGTGCTCTCCCAATAGAGAGAGTTGAAATATATATACTACCAAAAAGAATTATATAAATCCCCTGCTCCACAACTCAAAGCTAGGACAATAAGAGAACATAATCACATCAACAAGACTTTGCCCTGAACAAGGGGGGCCAGCCCTTTCACAAATAAAGATACCCAAATTTAACTTGCAAGGCTGTGACAAGTGGTGAGCCCTTTGTCACAAGATAAGTCACCTCCTAGACATGAAAAATCTGAGCACTGACACAAAATAACATAATATCTCAACTGAAAAATCCACATCATTACATCTGATACATAGATGGGTCCCTTAGTCCCCATCACTGAATGAAGGCGTGCAAGATGCCACCATGTCACTACCCCTACCACTGGCAATCAACACGTCCTAGAAGCCCCCACAAAGTAGCCAAACTAGTATGCAACAAAAAAGCAACGGAATACTAATTCTGACCATACCAAAAAACCTACAATAGCAACGTATGGAAAGCCATCACATGAGTAAGTCCCAGCCTGAAAAGGTCTTTTTGGAAACAACACCCCTAGATCCACCCCAACACAATAGGAATCCAAAATCGAGTCACATGAAAAATTTTGACCTCCATTTCCTCACCTTGGAGAGGTGGGAGGTGAGGTCTCCCCCATAGCCAACAAGGGGTTGGAAGCCAGGTGCTCCATGTTGAGATAGTCCTCTGCCCTCCAAGAATCATGCACCAAGTAGATCCATGATCCAAGGTAGACCATGAGCACCTCCTACCATAGGCTATTCCATTGAGCATCCCCACTCTGAACCCCTTGCAGGCCAATTACCACAAGATACCATTGTATTGTACCCATGATGTATGGTTGCTCATGTACAAGAATGTGAATTTTTTTTAAAAAAAGGGTATTGCAATGGCAAGGATATATAACAAAAACCCATGATTAGAGGGTCTACTAATAGTCCATCACCCATATCATTGTATTCGTCCTTCTCATGTGACTATATAGAGGCTTGCTATCATTAGATCATAAAGAACCTTCTAGTCACAAACTTGACACATTAATCATTTCTTGTTGAGCAATCATGTGTGCACAGACACAAGAATCATGAGAGTGCCTAAGATTGAGATATATAAGGATCTAGTGAGATTAGGGCATTGCTAATCTCTACATTCTTTGATGCCACTTACAAGGGTTTATGGAGGGTAAATGAGTGTGGCATTCATAGTGGCTCAAACATGATAGATCCACAAAATAATCGGCTCAAAGAGATTCCATAAAGTGTACAAGATGGGGGAAAAGAATAACCTCTCATTATTCAATAATCTCTTGGAAAACATCTCTACTTTGTGTGCATAGCTTGCCTTTGTATAAGCTTTGAGAGAGGACTTGGAGCCCCCTAATATTGGATGTATAGCTTGTGAATTTTAAGTGGGGTGTAGTTGGCAGCCCATAATAGATGTTTTTTTATTGTTCTACATTTGGCTAGCTCTTGGCTAGAAGCAGCTTGGTCCATTACAAGTTGGTAGCCCATGAGAGAGATTTCTCTGACTCAACTACATTTGGCTAGAAGCAGCTTGGCCCATGACATGGATGTCCTATGCCTTCATAAGCATTTTACACAAGACATAAAGACGAGATATTTGATAGCCTCCATGGGACATGATCAAAAGAGGGATTAATTCCCAGCATTAATCTGTTTACACAATTGTGCCTAGAGATTAATTCCTGACATTCTATTTGCACAATTGTGCCTAAAGATCTTCAAGGATTTTCTTCAATATCTTTATAAGATCCGTGACTTTTGTTGGAGGGTTGTGAAAATCCTGGGAAGATAGAGAAGATGAAGAAGAAGCTCGAGGGCACGTGACATAGGCTTGATATTATTGAGTCAATTGATACAAAGATAAGGCTAGCTAGACCTAAAATGATATACGTATAAAAAATCTATGGGGAAAAATCCTCCTAACAAGGAAAAACCTAAAGTGTATTCACACATCACTACATAATATGCTAACAAATTTCCTCGAGCGTGATGTGGTGAACATGAGCCGACACTCATACATATAAAATTTTCAAAACCCTATGTGATAAGCCCACAAGGGGATTAATCCAAAATATTTGTGAAAAGGTGTGAACTTCTCAAGGAAAAGTCTTTGTGGAAATGTCAATAGGATTGTCTTCCATAGGCACATTAAAAAATCTGACTTCTCCAGCTCCCTGACATGGTGATGGAACACTCGATAGCTCATAGTGGCCAATGCACTATGATTATTGGTAAAGTTAGTGGTAGAAAATTGTTGGACAACAAGACTTAGTGAGTCTTAATATCTAAGAGCCAAACACATTGAAATGTATACTTAGTCTTACGACCCAATGTAGGTTGCTTCGTATAGCCACAATAGGCTGAGTCTACCAAGCATGAAATAGAGACGACCAATAGGCACTTGTTTGACATAGCAACTGGTTCAATATGTCTAAAAAAAGATGTAGATTTAGTAGGATTAATCGCCACTTGGGATAAAACAACCCAAAAATTAATAATGTTATGTGGGCGCAAATTCAATCAAGGCTGTTGTATTGTAACACATGTGTAAGGGAGGGGGGATATACAAGGAAAATTGCATTTTAGAAAGATTGGTCCCATACACAAGGTATAAAAGGGAGGCATTCCATGCACACATATTTGAGTATGGCCTAATAAAGGTGCACCCAATTTAGTATCCTATAAAACATGCACCATCCACTTTGGCACACCTCTAGCCTATTCATTTTCAGCCCTATCCTCATGAAGTACAACTTTTACATTTGCATCACTAGTGGAGAAATCCATAGTGTCATTTGAAACCTATAGAATATACACATGTGGCTCAAGAGGACTTACATTTTTACACCAACCATTAAACAAAGGCAACAATGTAGCATACATATTTTGTGAACTCACATTTTTCTCCTTGGTACATATGCTAAGAAATAGTGAACTACATCTTCCACAAAAACTACCTCTTCACTAATCAATAAATGCTTGGTTTATAGATGATATAGCATGTAACCTTTGCTTTTATATATTATTATAAAAAATGTATATGCCTTATCATCCAAATTTGTGCATTGTTTCTCTAATAATAAAGTATAAGCCAACAATAGCAACCAAAGACACGACAATACCAATAGAGGGCTTCTTGCTACGGCAAGCTTCATATGAAATGCTAGAATATTTAATATATACAACACACGTGATAGTCTCAAGCCAAAATGATTTTGGAAATTTTGGCTTTTGACCATACTTCGTGCCATCTCCATAATTAAAATTCTCTACTAAGAAACATCTTTTTGCTATATATCCATACATACAGCACCCATATACTTCTTCAAAACAATTAAAGAAGGTGGAAAGTCAATCAATTATTTTTCCTAAGATCAAGAGATGGCACAAGCATGTGTTAAATTTCAAAGAAACATAAAGGGAAAGGGTGTTGAGATTTTTGATGGATTGACTCTTATGGATATGTATATGCATTGCAAGAATCTATATGAGCAACCAAGCATAGGAAAGATTCCTACAACTAGATAAATTATAATTATAAGCAAAACATACTTAAATCACATAAAATCTTTGGACTTTTCCTTAAGAGGATACATCTTGCATGCCTTACGTAGTGATAATCAATCATAGTCACAAAGTAAATAGTTCCCAAAATATGAAGTATACAATGGACCACAAGCATCACTAAGGAGAAAATGCATTTGCAAGTAGCACATACATCACCATCCATATGAAGCATAGTGTGAGGGATGCGGTGTGCCCGTGTGCGTGCATGCAACAAGAATGGAGAGAAGAAGAGAAGAGTAATTGGGGGAAACAACACATTGTGAGTAGTCACTATGCGTTTCGTTTGTTGTATATACTCTTGAAGAGTAAATCAAGTTAGTGAACTAATATGTAGAGGGTGTTAGTCATGGGCGGGGGCCATAGGACTTTATCCCAATTATTTTTACAATTAAAGGCTAATGTGGTTGTACGTGGCTATAATTAACGCTAGTATGTACAACTATGAAGCACAAAATTTTAAACCCTTTTACATTGTGTTCACATACACCCATTAAATTGATGCAATATGCAGGCTCTTTGTAAGAGCATCCTTTGGGTTGTCATAATGTGGGATTGACAAGCTTCAATCGCTTATCCATCAACACATCTTGAACGAGATGATATCTCACCTCAATGTCTTTCAACTTGGAATGAAACACGAGATTTCTTGCCAAAAGTCTTGCACGCATGCTGCTCTACACTGGTGCAAAAATCTCAGTTCTCCGTACCACGTTGGCAATGCTTAATTTGTAGTCTGGTCCGACGTCTCAGTTATGTAGAGATTTTTAGGTAAAAACATTGTATCCTAAGCATGATAAAGTGCAAATTACAGTTCATAAAAAGTGATCAAAGGGATGACTTGTTTATGTAATGATAGGTTTCTCAATGAGAAAATCTTGCCAGAAGGGAATCACATGCCCCCTATCTGTCCAACCGCTAAAAAGCTTCTTACTAATTTGGGCATGGATTATCACAAAATACATGCATGTCCTAATGATTGTATACTTTTTCGCAATGAGTATGTAAACTTGGAACAGTGTCCCAATTGTGGATCAAAAAGGTACAAGGAGGACACACAAGAAAAATGTATCCCTGCAAAGGTCCTTTGACACTTTCCTATCATTCCAAGAATAAAGAGCATGTTCAAGTGCAAGTCCATAGCTGCTTTGATGACATGGCACTCAAATACTAGATCGACAGATGATGTGATGTGGGTACCTACTACTCTCGTGCATGGAAGCACATAGAGGAAAGCTGGCCTACATTTAAGAACGAGCCTTGATGTATCTGCTTTGGTTTGGCAATGGACAGAGTAAACCCATTCGGATTACGGAGTTCGTCATGGAGCATGTGGCCTATTTGTCTGGTTAATTATAATCTTCCACCATGGCTCGCTATTAAGAAGGGCCATCTATTGTTGTCATTGATCATCCCAGGAAAGTACAAAGCAAATAAATGGACGCCTATCTGGCACCACTTATATAAGAGCTCCAAATATTATGGGCAGGCATTGATGTGGTTGATATGTCCCAACCAATTGGACGACGGAATGTACATGTGCAAGGCATTCTCATGTGGACCATGCACAATTGGACAGGCTTCCGTGTGAGTGCTCAAGTAAGTGCCTTTAAAACCCTCACGCACATGTGATTCCTAGCTATGCCAACACTTTTATATTTTAATTTTTTGATGTTTCAGGCTTGAGTTACTCGGGCAATCATGCATGTCCAAAATGTGGTCCTGGACTTGTGGCTTCCGCCGCTTTGAGCATTTGAGCACGACAATTTATGAGGAGCATGGTAGATTTTTGCCCTGAAGGACATGAGCTACATGGACCAAACATATGCAAACATGACATGCATCCACTGAAAGCGAGCGATTGGAAAAACATGTGGTTGGAGAGGGGAGATTGGATGCCACCTAGAGTGAAAATACTTTCTATTTTCCATGAACTCCCATATTGGAGTGACCTGCTGATTAATCATTTTCTTGATCCAATGCACATCTTCAAGAATGTGGAGGAGATCATATGGAAAACCATCACTGAAAAAAGTGAGAGCAAGGCCCAAAGAGATAACCTGCAGGCTGTGGGTCAAATGCCAAAGATGTGGCCTCGACTTAAACCCAATGGAAAGTTTTCTATACCAAAAGGTCCATGGGTTCTGAGTCGTGCAGAAGAGCAACAAGTGAAGAAGACTATATCTCCATTTAAGTCTCCCACAGGGTGCATGCGAAGTTTGAAAACGGCTTTTACAAGAGATGACAATCTCAGTGGTCTTAAGTCCAACGATTGACACAAATTTTTACAATTCATCTTACCAATTTCCATAAAGGGTTGTTTGGCAGATGACATTAGAAGAACAATCTACAAAATCAGTGAGTTGGTACGCTGGATCAGTTCAAAAGAGATAAGAGAAGACAACATCAATGCAACACGCTTAAATGATATTGAAGCAGTGTGCATGGTGGAGAAGTACTTTCCAACAAAAATTCTTACCATCCAAATGCATGTACTTGTGCATGTGGTCGATGAAGTTGCAGTTGCTGGGGTGGTTCATAGCAGGTGGATGTTCTTCTTGGAGAGATTTATGGGGACTTTAAAGGGGTTTATTCATCAAAGGGCTTGTCCCGAGAGTTGCATGGCCTAAGTATGGCTTGTACAAGAATCTCTTTTCCTCATTAGTGAATTTTTGGTCTCAATTGATCCATAGATGCCCCGAATGTGGACTACTGAGGTCAACATCAAGGTGACAGGGGACGAGCCACAAAGCCAAGGCATCGTTAGGAAGATGGACATCACAATGAGAGAAAAGGTTATGAGATTTTGCATTCTCAACTCAGACATCATGCAAAAGTGTCTAGAGAGAAACGAAGGGAAAAAGAAATGATGCTTGACAGATCGCCTTCAATTCAAGCACAACTGTGCCACTAGAAACCTTCCTTTTCCAGATCATCTTCAAAAATTGCCTGACTTTCCAACTGGGTGGTGGTTAGATGCGATAATCTCAGAGGCAAAGAGGAATGGAGTGTTGATTATTGAAGAGTAAGAGGAGATGTCAAGGGGTTGCGATTGGCATGTATATTTCACAACTTCCTTTTTGAGCTCCACATGATCACATTGCTTTAATAACTTTTAGTCTGTTTCAATTTTGTGGCTGTAGTATCACAAATATGGAGCTTTGTGGTTGCATGGGAAATACTTTAGAGTGCAACGGATTAACGAACAAAGGGAATGTTGGGTTTCCTTGCTCTATCCCAAGCCTTGAAGGGGGAGTGAATAGATTTGAAAGCAACATAGAAAAAAATAAAATTGGCTTTATTTTTGAAAATTTTAAGCTTAAACAAAGACTGATCGATGTGTACCCAGCAAAAATTATTGTTGCATTCACCCTTCAATAGCTCAAAGCAAACAGGACTATGATTAAGCAATAATAAAGAGTGATCTGCTCTATTACTCATTGCCAATGCTCCTTAAGCAGATCCACTGACATGTACACTATCAATTCTTGGTGCTCTAAAGAAATTACCTTTTTGTTTGTTAGTCCAAGTGGTGTATGTCTTTTCTAAGATACATTTGTCCCTTATATTAACCACCATGCTAAAGTCTCTTGCGATAAAAATGGGGTCAAGCATACCAACAAGTTCATTCCACTACTCAATCCTGTCAAAAATGGAGTTTGGTGCATAAAGACTACTACTTTTGACAATGGTGTTAGGACAAGCCTCGTCCAAGAAAGTAGGAGTAGTGCCAAGGATGAGAATACAAAGACTAGCCAACTAGGCCAAGCATTGTACATAGTGTAATCATCCTGACCACAAGCGACCATATTTCATCCAAATCAACTCCCTTTTGCTGATTGAATCCCTTAGAAAACAATTTAGCCTTGTACTTAGTGTTGGGATCATTAGATGTGAATTTCTTCTTGTAAAAACATTTGCAAGGTAAGGCCTACTGTCCTTCTAGAAATTCAACCAAGGGTCCCATTTTCCATTGTTGACAATTGAGTTATATTCTTATTGCATGGCTTGATCCTACTTGACCTTGTCATCCATTTTCATGGCTTATTTATAACAAGTTGACTCAATGCAGTCTCTCAGCATGACACCAACCTTGGCTAAAATTGCTTGGGTAGATGTGAGGATCTAGTAGATTATCTCAAAGTTGGACTACTACTCTCTACCCTACCAATTGCAACACTGCTAGTGAAAGGTATATCACTAGTCTTCTGAGTTTTCACAAATTCTGAGGCAATGTCCTTGAATGTGAATTTTTTGTACTCAACCTCTTTGATGGGTTTCTTGTGTGTCTTCAATTTGTTGAAGACAATATGTGACTTGCAAATTATTTTCTAGATTTCAGGTGCCAAAGATGACAACCTATCTCTCCATCTGCACCATAACCAAGGAAAATGCACTTGTGTGACTTTGGGTCTAGCTTTTTAGAAAGCTCTTTGGGAACATGTGCATATGCCTCACACCCAAAGACATGCAAATGATCATAATGTGTCTTCTTTCCAAATAAAAACCCCTATAGAACTTGGTAATTCAATGGCGTACTAGGGTACTGATTAATGATATGTACTACTATAAGTATTACTTTTGTCCAAAAATGTTGAGTTAGATTCTCCATAGAACTCCATTCTTATTGGGAATGTAAGGACCAATAAGCTGCCTCTTAATACCTCTCTTGCTACAAAAATTCTCAAACTCTATGGAGATGTATTCTCCACCATTATCACCCCTCAAGCTTTTGATCTTCTATACTAATTCTCTACCAATGCTAAGAACAGAAGATTTGATCCTTATGATGCAAAGGATAAACCCACACCTTCCTAGTGGAATCATCTATGAAAATCATAAAATAGATAGCTCTTCCTAGAGATTGGTTGGCATAGAACCACAAACATCACTATGAACAAAATCTTGTGGCTGCAAATGCTTTCTATTCAATGGTGATGAGGTGTTCCTAATTTATTTCCCATAGATAAAATGCTCACACATAGAAAAATTTGAATAATTAATATGAACAAATAATGAAAATGAGCTAGTATTTTCATTCATTTTGGCTTATATGACCTGGCTAGCTATGCCACAATCCAACAAATAGTAGCTTTGCTACGGATACACAATCATCTTTACACATAAGACAAACATAGCGTAAAGCAGTCCATGATTCTAACCTCTAAGAATCAGAAGATTTCCCATCCTCATTGACCATGAACCATTCCCAAAGGTGGTTGTGTAACCCAAGTTGTCAAGTTGACCAGTAGATATCTAACTCTTTTCTAGCTTGAGAACTTGTATGGCATTCTTGACTTTGAATTCCATGCCATGATGCATAACTCGCTCCAACACCATGTATCTTGAGCTCATAGCATCCCCAAGATTCACTGTACCACAAGTATGTGTATATGTAGAGAACCATTCTCTATGAGGTGTTACATGAAAACTCGCACTAGAATCAAGGACGCAATATTCTAATCAAAGATAGCATCGTGTGCAATAAGAGAATTTGGACTAAGATTTGCTATAAAGACTAGAGTATCTAAGGAATCTTGGACCTCACGCATATCTATAATCTTAGGAGGCTCTAGCACATTGAGCTCCTCAATCTTAGCTCTTCCCTTGCCATCATTCTTCGACTTCTTGGCTGCATTGCATTTATTCGACTGAATAATATAATTTATATCAAATAACTCGTCATTATTCGTGTATTATCGTAAAATAGGAGGTATTTTTGAATATTTTGTAATCATCGATTGATAGTTTATCGATCGATACTCTATCAATCGATATGCTAGATTTATATAAAAAACATGCGCATCGTACTTTGATACGTTTTTTATCGATACCAATTTTTGAGCTTTCTAGTTGCCTACAGCTCACACTCTCTACCTCATACTCTCGAGAAGGTCAACTTCGCGTACTAGTAAGTAGCTTTTCTCTTCAAATTTGTTTTTTTATACATAAATAATATAAATTTTACTTTCATGTGATTATATTACTGTATGTGTCTCTGATACGCCTTCGGGCCCTCTTAGTCACATAACAGTTTAAAATTTAGGATATAGAAATTACTATGGCTTGTTTGATTTTATATCTTACTTTCATAGTAATAAATTTTTTTATAGGAAACATTGACTTTGGTTCTGATATGCTCTGCAGCACTTACTTGAGTCAATGTTTTAGGAATTTAGATAACACCGTACATTGTTTTGATATGCTTGTCATACTTTGTACGGTGTTTTAGGAGACCATTAGATAGCATGTGCATTTGTTTGATATGTCTCACGACACTCTTACTTTGTACGATGCTTTAGGTAAAATAAGTTCCAATGAAATGTGAGCTCACCAAAAACATACTTCTTCGTGCGTCTAAGCCTTGATTCTTACAACGGAAGAAGATACTCCTAGACACGATCTATGCCAAAAAATTTATCTAGAGTGTCTTTAAGCTATACACTTTTCAATATACGTAGTCATGGACCACATGATTCATATATCTACATTGTAGATATGTATAATGAGAAGTGTAATCTTTAAACTACTCCCCGCGTCACGGTCTTCCGTTATTACAACGGGAGGAGTTCCTCTCAGACACAATTTGTGAAAAACAAAACCATTATCTGATGAGCTACTGATTTTTATAGTGTATCGTTCTCGGCGTCTGGATCGAATGATTATCTTTTTCTCTTACAACGGGAATAAAACCACTGCGTCTGGTGCTTAGGACTTGCTTAGATCCTTACAATGAGAAGGATACACCCTTGACACCATATTTTACATTAATCTTTGTAATTTGTAAATAATGCGTATTTCTATGACTTCATCACATTCCTATTGATAATGTCTCATACGTGAGAGGTTTTTGATTCGAAAAATCATAACATGTTTATTTATGATATGAAAAATCATAATTAACATCATGCATAATCGTGTACATGTTCTTGTGTATATTAATCATAAATTACATTCATGTAAACCTGTGGTTTAGGGTTTAAGGTGATTGCCCAATGGTTGTGTTGTAAAGAATGACTAGAATGTATTGTATTACATGTCACTTATACTGCTGAGAAGTTTTGATTTTTTTGTTTTTTTGTTGTAGCTTCTACACACATCATGAGTACTACAGGCAAGATAACAAAAGTTGAGTGCAAATATGTCAAAGAATTCGTATGCACTCATATTTATGGATTACGAAGTGATCGCCTCCAAGAAGTCTTGCAAGAGTGCTCATACAAATCATTTTTGGATGAGTTATGTAGTGCTACATATGCAGCACTAGTTGCAAAATTTTGTGGTGCTTCAAGTGGGATTGAAGTCCTTACAGGTGGTCAGTTGGGCCATGACGTGAGTCGAATCATAGGGCAAGTTTGTAGAGTTGCAGAAACCCTTGACAAGCAAATTAAAGGGAATTATGGCTTCATGGACCGCATGAAGGAAGTAAAGGTCCTCTATAGAAGCATGAAGCAACAGGGAAAGAGACCAAGGATCGAAGAAGAGCCCAAGGATATACCCGAAGTGCCTGCCGCTTCGGAAGTACCAATCTCTAGCAATGATCCAATGCCGCCCAACATGGGAATTTTAGACCCATGTAATCTCGTCATCATGTGCATGGCTTGCATTGAATTTCCACAAATGGAAACATTCAAGAAGGTAGATACGGCATGGTCACAAAGGTGAAAGTTAACCATCAAACCTTCATAGATGAATTTTACGCTGGCAAGCTAATCAAGGGTGATGGCCAGAAGAGTGCCAATGACATAGCACTGCATGAAGCCACAATTATGAATATCACTCATAGTGGAATCATTGCTGCTCTCGGATTGGTGAGACACGTCACATGAGCGTGCACCCTCATCTTCAAGATGTGGAATGGTGGAAACCTCGACCACTGGCTAGAGAGACTCCAAAAGGAGGGGAAGAATGTGGCAATGAGCAACCGTTTCAGAGACACCGAGGGGACCGTTGAAGGCATCAAGAAGAATATATGGCCTATCATTAATGGATTGCTCCGAACCTTCATCTTTTTGCACGCGAATAACATCACTCACAATGATGTTCATGGGAGTAATATCTTGCTGCATTTTGGATGGGCTGGAGTATATGTATCCGTATGTGATTGGGGTAGTGCAACCTTGTTCCCCACAGAGAGCACGTTTCCAAAGTTTCCACATCTTCTCCAATCAACAAGGGAAGCCTGGAGTAAGAAATATTGGTGGGTTTCTTCTGAATGTATACCGACAAATCCTCCAGTCTTGTAGCCAAGATATCTCCTCCCTTTGTAAATACATTCAAGAACTCTTTAAATATTTATCTAAGGATGATGACACTAATTATCTCACTTTCCTCAGACTCTTTCAGGAAGTCCTGCGCACTTGTGTATCTACCAATCCCACCCAACGCAAGTCCTCACATGATCTCCTCAGCATGTTACAAGGCATTAACCGTGTTGGTTGCACACTCTCAGATAGTGCAGGCTTGAGTCCATCCAATGATTGAAATTTGAAATCATACCTTGTAATTTGAAACGGTGTCTATACTTTGCAATGATACAGTTTTGTCTTGTCTCATGTCCATTGATTTGAAATTTCATGCTAATTTATTTTATTGTTGTTGTCAAATTGATGAGAGAGATGTGAATTTTAAAATTGTGTGAATATTACCATTGATTGTAGTTTTTTAATCAATGTGTATCTAATTTTATTTTATTGCTGTTGTCAAATTGATGAAAGAGATGTGAATTTTAAAACTATGTGAATGTTACCATTGATTGTAGTTTTTTTATCTAATTATTTATTGTCGTCTGATTCAACAGGAAATGGTAGCCCCATACGCTCCTCCCAATGTCGACTGTGAGCTCGATCACGAAGAGTCTCAATGCATCCTCAGAGATGAGAGCATGCGTTATGGGACTCAAGACCTTTCCGCATTCTTTGTTGAGGCTGCGGAGCCCAAAGGTTTGGAGGGCAAACCAATGAAATTGGAAGACGTACAGAAGTGTTGTCCCTCTTTTTATGTGAAAGATGTACTGTTCAGGAGGTCAGGTCATGCCAAGGCAACGACACCATTGAAAATCTCATTTGCAACACAAAGTGCTCGTGCGTGTGTTTCTCCTACACTTCATCCAAAAGGAGCGCAGTATACCTAACAATAATCAAGTTGCCATGTACTTCATCCAGCAAGTCTTTGTGCAAGATATAATGAAGAAGCGCGTCCTTTGGACAGATCTTCCTTTCAACGCTGGTGGCGGACTTGGAAGAGCTAAGGAAAGGGAACAAGCATGTCGTGGGGAGGCAAATCCACCTCCATGAAAGAGGCCAGTTGTGCTCCTACCAGATGAGCATGAAAAAATTGTTAATATTGTGTCTCAAGGGGATACACTAGCCAGCCAATGAGAGAGCATTTATTTCTACAAGAGAAGTTGGCAGCCAAAGAAGAAGAAGTAGGTTTTTTAAAGAAAAAACTTGCTAGATACAAAGCGCGGTACGGTTCTCTCTCTCTCTCTCTTGCCTGAGGAGGCAAGACCAAGTCACGAGGCAGATATTCAAGAAACGGTGGATATACTTGAGGCAGCATTGAACGTAGATCTTGAAGAAGTGGTTTATATCACACTTTCTTAAAGTCATTGTAGACTGTAGTTGAAAAGTTTAATGGAAATTTATCACGTCCTTTTTTGAGACGCATTGTATTCTCTCTATGTTTATGGCAATGAATTTATTTTGGAGTTGCTAATTGATGACTTTGTTGAGAGTCAAGCAATGTCTTTTTATTTGATTTCCAAGCAATGTCCTCAATACTTATGTTTATGCAAATTCTCTTCAATACTTGACTTTGTTGCTACTAAATAAAAAAAGTGAGATATATAGCTCAATAGGGAGCTATAGTGAGAAAAAGTGAGATACATTATCATGAAAATATGTTTACATTTTTCCATCTATTACATTGAAGGTCCACAGTCTTCTTGATCTACACTCACTTCTTTTATGTTGACAGATGACGCACCTGTCATACCTTGTTGTCTCTTAGGAAGAAGTCCTGCTTGTTTGCATTTCTTTACATACCCTGCAAATGGACCCATATGTTGTTAGGTTGTCCTCCACATTCTTTCCCATTGAGATCAGTGTCGAATAAATGTTCTTTGATACGAGTTGCATTGCGTGGCACGTATGCCCATGATGTTTGCATTCCAAAAACGAAACTGTCTTGCCTCTCTCTTTTTCCTCCACATACAACCACTCTTTTTCCTCGCACCATGCTTTCTGACTTCAACACTAATATATCTACAATCAATAGATACACTATGATTATAATTTTTCACCATAATAGCGCAATGAGAAAGATAAAAGGTTATAGATATGATTTGTTAAATTAAAATGATGAATGAATAGTGTTAAGATAATATTTTAGGGAAGATCACCAATGGATATATCATTCTTGGCTACTAGGTGGTAAAAAGCATTTGCTCAAGACAACCTAAATGAGCGACGGAGTCATCTCACATTGCACTATCTATGTCTCTTGGACGTAGGAGCTCGATAACATCCTAGGGAATTCAATAGGTAATCCACCATATTCACTTAGAGGTAAAAGCATAAGCTCGGTAACAACCAAGTGAATCCTACTTCATACCTTACACTTCACTTGGAAGTAAGAGAATCATCTCATAACAACCAAGACGCACTAAGTGGACCTATTCTATGCAACCAAGTGAATCGTACTTCATATCTTAACCTCACTTGGAAGTAAGAGAATCATCTCATAACAACCAAGAGGCTTTAAGTGGACTAATTCTATGTCTATATGGAGGTAAGAACATTTGTTCACGACAACCAAAAGACCCTACATGTATGTGTATATGTTCCAAAATGTATGAACTAACACTATTATTTGTGCACTCATTGTCAAAATATGTGAAGGATCGAAACATTGACATATTATATGATCAAGTCAGTGAGGTAGATGGCATTTTCATAGTTGTCATAGAAAGCCAGGTAGATGGCATTTTCATAGTTGTCATAGAAAGCCAGGTAGATGGCATTTTCATAGTTGTCATAGAAAGCCAGGCAAAACAAACAATATGGGTTCAATTTCAAAACACTAAAGTATGCCAACAAGTTGGGTGAAAGGATGGTATGACATAGTAATTTAATAACGGCTTTGGAAACAAATTTGGCGGGGGTACAAAGTCTATTTTTTGTACAAAATAGTGGGTACTATATCACCAAGGCAATATATTTTTGAATTCTATGTTTAAACTCTCATAAGATTTGAACATGTCTTACATGGTAGCTTGGACATACTACCTGCTTCCTAATAATTATGCCACTCACTCTTTGTGCTTGTACTCTTGCTCTCTGCTCTTTGTGCCTTTCCTTTTGCCTCTTTGTCCACGATTTAGTATTTCCTTTCCACGTTCCTTGCACCTATATCTGTATCCTAATTATCCCTTGTTCGTGTTGCCCTCCCATAGTCATATAAAATGTTGGAATTAGGGTTCCAAGGAAACACGAGCACAGCTTGGAGAAGATGAAGGAAGCTCAAGGCACACAACAGAGAGTGTATTACTTAGTGTGCAATGGAAATATAAGTTAGCCCTAGAGTGATGGGCGTATATACAATGCACGGGGGGAAAAACCTCCTAAAGAGGGAAAAAATGTCCTCAGTGG
Source organism: Adiantum capillus-veneris (assembly GCF_014529385.1). Classification (NCBI taxonomy): domain Eukaryota; kingdom Viridiplantae; phylum Streptophyta; class Polypodiopsida; order Polypodiales; family Pteridaceae; genus Adiantum; species Adiantum capillus-veneris. The sequence goes on from NC_140938.1 coordinate 14,453,014, forward strand.
TCCTAAGTGTGTTCACACCCATCACTACCACATGTATATAGTAACGAATCCCTCCTGGGAGTGATGCAATGAATGAGAGCTGGCACCTAGAGTATAGGGAAGTGCCATGCCCTAAGGAAATGATCAGCCCACAAAGGGGAGTAAGCCCGAAGATTTGCATAAAGCTTAAAACTTCTCATGAGACAATGCCTTTGTGAAAAGATTTGTCAGGTTGTCCTATCTTGGCACATAAATCAAGCTGATCTCCTGTTGAGAGCCTCTGCTTGACATAGTCCTAATGCACCTCATTGTTCTTTGTGTGAGCATGAAAGATTGGGTTCCTCACAACTGCTAATGCACTTTGATTGTCAGTGTAGATAGTGTTGGAAGTGTCATGTTCAACACCCTAATCAGCCATAAGGCGTCTAGGCCATACACACTCAATTGTATCTATGAAGAGTGTCATGTACTCAACCTCACAATTGGAAGTGGCCACAATAGGTTGCTTCTTGCTCAACCATGATATGCATGAACTGCCGAGCATGAAATAAAAACCACTTGTGGACACTCATGTGTCAAACCAGCCCAATTTGAGTTCGAAAAAGCATATAAGTCTAGCGACAATGATCCCCCCTTGGGATAAAACAAGCCAAGATGTAAAGTGACACTCAAGTAGCAAAAAATCCTCTTGATAGCCTGCCAATGCTTAGACCCTGGGCTATGCATAAATATGTTGACCTGTAAAACTCCAAACTGAATAGCCTGCCTTGTGTTGCATACATAGATAAGGAAGCCAGCAATAGTTTGGTAAAGAGTAACATTGATAGAATTACCAACATCATGAAGATTCAATTCTTAACCTATTTCCATGGGAGTGGCAAAAGGTTTGCAATTCTCAAGCCCAAAGTTACATAGCAATGTCTCTATGTAACTTGTCTGAACAAGGCAATACCACCATGCTTAAACTGTATGCCCAAGTAATGATGCAATAGCGCCAAATATTTCATCTTGAAAGTAGCATTCAAATCAGCCTTAAATTCAACAATATGTCTCTCAAGTGGTCCAGTGATCAACAAATCATCCATATCGACAATGAGAAGTACATCACCCCCACGCTTTACATACGATGTGATTTTTGTTGGACTATTACAAAAGCCTCGTTTGACCAAAAGAGTGTCAGCCTTCTCATACCAAGCACGAGGAGATTGCTTCAACTTATACAAAGCTTTCTTACATTTGGACACTTTATCCTCTTGTCCTTTCTTGACAAAACCGCGAGGCTGCGTTACATAAACTTCCTCAAATATGTCACCATTCAAGAAAGCAATAAATATGTCTGACTGATGTACATCCCAACCAAAATGAGCTACCAATGCACATAGAAAACGCATAATAGTCATACAACAAGTGGGAGAAAAATTATCTTCATAATCTATGCCATTTTGTTGTGCATAACCCTTTGCAAAAAGTTGAGCCTTATAGCAATCATTCTCACCATTCGGCTTGCGTTTCAACTTGTAAACTCAATTTGTACCAATGGACGTTTTGCCACGAGGCAAATCACATAAAGTCCATGTGTCCATATTTTGATTGCATGGTATCTATCTAATTTTTTGAATTTTGTGCTTCATCAAAAAACAAAGGTTCCTCAACATCACAAAAATTAGACATAGCCAAAGCATAACAGTTTGATACATAAGATGCATGGCAAGAACCTGAATGAGTACGACTAGACAAAGGTGCATCCAATTTCATGCAAAGTATGCACCATCCATTTAGGTATACCTCTAGCCTGCTCATTCTCAACCCTTCTTTCATCAAGTACATCATGTAGATCTGCATCAGTAAATTTGTAACATTTTCAATAACCCCTATAGGCTGTACATTTGCATCATTGGAATTTACATTCAAACTTCCACCGCTGAAAAGAGGCAACAAAGTGTCATGAATGTCATGTGAGCTTACATTACTGTCTCCAGTACTACATGACAGCAAGGACTGAACAAAATCTTCCACAAATAGACTAAGATACACTTTGTTTGTGGATGATACAACATGTAACCTTTTCTTTCAGCATTATAACCAACAAAAATACATTTGACACCCTTATCATCCAATTTCTTGTGTTGCGTTTGTGGCACCAAAGCATATGTCAAACAAACAAACATGCATGTGCTCAATAGAAGGCTTTCTATCATGCCATGCTTCATAAGGAGTCATAGACTGCAAAGCTTTCATAGGACACATGTTAAGTACATAAGTGGCACACATGATGGCCTCAGCCCAAATGAATGCATCAAAAGCTTGACTTTTGACCATACATTATGTCATTTTTGTAAGTGACCTGTTTTCCTCTTAGCAACACCATTTTGCAGTTGTAGTGGAACCAACCTCTTTCTTCTTAGCCTCTTTGGTCTTCAATTTAGGACACTACTTGATCAAGTGATCATTAGATTTACAATAACGGCAACGCATTTTCTTTTTTCTCTTATCACCAAAATCCCTAGACAAATTGCTACCAACAAAAGCATCAGGAATAGGTGATTTACCACTCGTAGAAGAACCATGAGAAGTGGCTACATTGTTGTTACCACCTTTTCTATGAGCATCAATGAAGCCATGTTCAACTACACGCTGGCTAGTCCTTTTTTTTTTGGAAAGAGACTCTTGCAACTACAATGTGCATAATGCATCAAACTTGACAACTTCAGGATTTCCTTGGGTCATGAGTCTCCAAGTACTAGCAAAAGTTTGGTAACAATCTGGCAAAGCATCAAGAACATATTGCACAAGGGAACTGTCAGAAATGACTTCTCTTGTAAAAATAAGTTGCTCATTGATATCCTTGATACCAGCAAGTAAAGTGTCTGAATCATGTTCCTCATCCATAATCTTTGACTCCAGCTCTTGACTCCAGCTCTTTACGTAGCAATGGAATTTTTGCCTCATTGCGACTTGCATAAAGATTAGCCAGAATATCCTAAGCATGTTTTGATGATTTTTTCGAATGAATGTGAGGAGTAATAGTGTGCTTCATAGACAATGCAATCAATGCATGAGCCTACACATATTTTACATCCCAGCAAGCTTGCTCAACCGTAGGCAAAACAACTTAGGTAGCAGCAATCTTGCACCACCAAAACCTGCAACATCCTCAACATTGTCTACATCCTCAAAACCGGGACGTATATCAATGTCGTGCACAATATTCCATACACCCTTTGACACAAGGATATGTTGCATCATATAAGACCACATATGGTAATTGTTTCCATACAATCTATCCTCTGCAGCAAACATCTTGAATACATTTGTGTTGTTGTCACCCATGTTAAATGATGCACTTGATGTGAAAACTGTCTGAAAAGAGGAGAAACAAAGCGGGAACAACATGTGCTATATAGACAAACCGAAGAAGATTGTAAGGAACTTGTTATGAAGAAAACGACACTGATAGAATTTTTGCACCAAAATGACAAAATAGCATGTGTAGTAATTCTTGTTGTGGGAATGAAGTCCAAAATTAGCCCGAATCAAAAATCTAAGTAGACCAAGCTCTACAGACTACGAGCCTCCCGAGAATATTTGTCGCTTGTTGCGGACACTCGCCAAAGCTCACATAAATCAAAGTAAGTGAGCACGCGTGTGCTGGAGCTGCTGGCGACTAAGCTCGGGAGAACACAACCTACTTTGATACCAATTATTGGAAATAGGGTTGCAGGAAAACACTCACAACTTGGGAGAGGATGAAGGAAGTTCAAGGCACACAACAGAGAGTGTATTACCTAGTGTGCAATGGAAATATAAGATAGCCCTAGAGTGATGGGCGTATATACAATACACGAGGGGGAAAACCTCCTAAAGAGGGAAAAAATACCTCGGTGGTCCTAAGTGTGTTCACACACATCACTACCACATGTATATGGAAACATAGAATTGATCATTTCCTCCCCCTCTTCCCCTTCCTCGTTCTTTCTTAGATGCCTTTCACCACTCCCTTGGACTCTCCCTCTTCCTGAATTGTTTTCATAGATTATGGAACATTCAATTGAGTCCTACATGCTCATAAAATCATCAACTACATACTCCACGTTCTCCAATGAGAACAAGCATGCTCTTGTATTTCCTACAATGCATTACTTCCTCAACATTACAAGAAATTTTGACACTGGAAGATGGTTAGAGATTCTTGGTAGGATTTTGTAACATCCAGAGCTGTAAGAAGTTATAACACAAATGGATCATCCGAACTAGACGATCTTAGAAGAAATTGTATAGAACATAAATAAATCACTTAGCGTGGTCGGAGGCATGGAAAGTGTAGATAAGGTAGCTACTAAAAAATTAGCACTCCACATGGTTACCAACAATGTCACAGGAAAATCGCAATAGAATGATAGGAGGATTTCCAAAGAGCTTAATATCAATTTCATGAATGACAAGCTCAATGACCAAGTTTATCCAATGTATTCTTCAATTTTGGACAAACAACACAAGGGTGTCTCCAAGAAGAAGGATGCCTACAGGGCAATGATAGGCCCAAGAAACTACAAGATTCATTCCAACCATAACTAGGAGCTTACATAGGTTTATGTACATGAGGAGCTTCTTGAAAAAATAAATTTGAATCCTACAAATTTTGCTATCCACTTTAAAGTTGATTCTTTCAAAACAACTTGTATTGTTTATGTAGGCAGAGTTCTTCATGAATTGTAAAGAACATTATCCAGCCATCTCAAGGGTACTTCTTTTCAAAACCCCCTATATAAGGATTGACTTAATGCAGCTTGCCGTCAACTCAATAAGAATTGATACAAAGTCATCGCACAGAGAGGCATGCAATGTGTTTTTTAACATTTGCACAAAGAGGCATGTAATTTATTTTGTAACATTTGCGCATCAAATGCAGAGGAAAATTACATTGCACCTATAGTCACATATTCATTCATGTCGGAATTGTGAAAGTTGGTCGGATGCCCAAAAGGGGAACCGGTTGAGTGGCACAAGCTTTCATGTTTGTTCCACGCATGCAATAAGTGTCCAAAGCTTGCCTTCTGTCCTTGGGAGCTTGATGCAACAAATTTTTGGTGGGGGGCAAAAGAGGGTTGGGGGGTAAAATCACCCCTTTTCTTGGGTAACTTATAGATTTTTCCAACATTTCATAAAATCCCCTTCTATAAATGTACTTCTATTATTTTTTAATGATTCTGCCCAATAAAAAGCCACTTTTTTGGAACTCACGTGCTATACTTAAATTTTTGGGGTGACTCCCCTAAGAACAAATCAAGAGCTCATGAAGTGGAAGGCCTATGTCGAGTATGTCACAGAGAACATACGAAGGTGTCAAAAAACAAATAAAGAAAATCTACAAGGAGACACCTACCAAAGACATAATCCCTCTATTTTTGCAGCAATTGAATTTCTTTATCCCCCATAGTAGTACTCATCCTTGGTGTAGCATGTGTTGGGCATGCATATGATCAGATGTATCCACTTTTAGCACTTTTTTGTAGAATTGGAGCGCTTAAAAGCAAGCATTTTAGGCAAATAATAAGGCACAATACCATAGTTGTGTTGACTATGAGAGCCAAAAATTAGTGTCCGTGTAAGACACATAGCAAAGAACACATTGGAAAGTCCCAATTGTCATTTGATCTTTTAAAAAATAATTATTATTTTATTGTTTAAAGACTCTCTTGGTTTGATTAGTCATGCATTTCCGACAACATTGTGATCCAGAAAAAAAAAATTGAACTTAAGTTTAGTATCGCATACATGTTGCAAAATTTTTCTTGTGCATCAATTAAGCACATATTGAGGAGCTTAAATTGATTTATTGGTATTTTTTGAATATGTGTAATTTTTATGAAATATCGTGAAAAATATTGTGCTAATTATTCTCCCATTTTTCTACACAAGATATTTATGTAGAGCACGATCCTACTATCAATCGATAGATATACTTACAAGAAATGTGGCCTGTTAAAAAAGCCAAAATTCAATAATAAGGTTCTAGTAGATTTTTCTTAAACAAACACCTTAGATTCTTAAAACAGTGAAATAAAATAAAATATGATAAGTACTATGCTAAGATTTTTATTATGGTTTTCATCTATCCTATAGTGCTTGGTGCAAGTTGCACATAGAAAAAAAAATGTTAAGTCTACTAGTACTAGCAAGAGAGTGTATGTTAGTATATGCATAACTCTATGTTATCAGAAACTTTAAGTACTATGTATGTACTATGTGGTAGGATGTGTTACCAGCTAGTACTCTTAAGTATGATGCAAGGATTATGTGACATTCCATATTACTTTTTGATACTATGTCAAAACTTCACTTTTAGTAAATATTTCACTTCAAATATTATGTGACACTCCCCCTATGTAACAATGGGTCATTTTCTATAGGTATTATTCACTGACAAGTGGAGATTCTTTAAAAGTGGACATGGCAATTAGGTAGAGCATGGTGGTGCAAGTTTTGTAATAAAGTGGACTCTGATAGCTGAGCAATTGAATGAAAATGGTGCTAAGCTACAAAATGCCCATGATGTTGTGAGTGGTTGACTCGGAAGACTGTAGATGATAAATATCATATACTCTTTGTGGAATTCAAGAAAAGCGATGTTGACAAGTGCTCGTGAAACTATCAAAGCTACATGCAACAACACATTGGGCGTTGGGGTTCAATTGCGAAGACCCTATAGAGATTCTCTTTCATAGACTATCATGTTTTTTTAAATTCTATCACAAGAAGTTTTGGACAAATTCTCACAATAATTCCCACATTATGACTTACCTCAACATCATGAGCTTCTGTTCGGGAGGTACGGCATACCTAGCTAGGTACGATTGGGGACAGGGGATCGCCGGCCCGGTGGGGGGGGGGGGGGGGGGGGGGGGGGGGGGGGGGCGGTCCCCTGCCCCCAATTGTACCTAGCTAGCTATGCAGTGCCTCCCAAACAGAAGCTTATGATGTTATGTAATGTTTGAAAAACACTGAAAAAAGCTCCCTTTTCCTACATGAGAAAATTTCTAAATCGTCTTGTGTATATGTTGAGGAGAGTTGGGACAAGTGCAATCATGCACAAGCATGGAAGATGCACATGCTAGAGCGTTCTAGAAGAGATAGTAATTTCGAAATGTACTTTGAACAGAATGGTCAACTAGCGGATCTATCGGAGGTTGGATGACCATCATGCCATGCTACAGTCTCTTACGAACACTGAGTAACTAAAGGGTTGATATATTGTGCTCTACAAGCATGGGAAGACAGTCATCTCCGAGAAAGTGGAGGATTTTTGGGTGATTGTCTTAAATATCAAAGACGTGGTGGTCCATGGTGTGTACTAAGACAAGTTTCCACGGGGTTGTCATAATGTAAGAACAGCTATGCCTTGCTAAGGGACTCCCCTATGGCTATGATGCACACAGATATAGTAAAAGTGATAAAGTTCCCAATGCTATAGGCTAACCACAAGGTCAAGGGATACAAGACAATGTATCGTGTCCCTTTTGAGGTGCATGAATGCATCCTAGCTAGTGTATCTCTCCTTAATTGCCATGAGGAGTAGATTGATGTAATACAGATCTCTTAAATCCTTTTGTATTTGGATAGATCCATTGTATGCATAGTGATTGTAGTAAAATAGACAAGAAATAGTGGCAAGAAATTGGTGGTTGTTTGATTACAGATAAGAAATAGTGTCAAAATAAATGGAATTAAACAACGGTCTGATGTTGCTTGTACATTGATACTTTGTATGTACCAAGGTGTGTGTTTGTATCTTTTATTACTTATTATTACAATTGTGTGGACTTAAGAAGTATACATTACATGTTGTGAAGAACATGTAGAAGCAAAGTGGCCTAAAGATCAAAGCTTACAGAATGAAAATTAAACGCAACCTCGTTAGGAAACAAGAATTGGAGTGCCTTCTGCATTCGCTCGCAACATCCTCTTGCATGCTTTGCGATCCCGAGACTAGGACACCCGCACTTTGTCCTTTGTATTTGTCGAAAAGGTGATTGAAGATATCTGCATCATAATGGAACTACTATAATTCACTGATCTACATTGATTATTCTTTTCTTTGATATGTTGCTCATTTAAGCACCCATGCTCGAATACATCCTTCAACCACACAATCTTCTTTTGGTTTGTGCAAACTGGGCAAACAGGCTTGGCCTTCAATTTTGTGTATATGTATGGACAATTGCACACATGTGTGGGTATGTGCATCTCTCTCTCTCTCTCTCTCTCTCTCTCTCTCTCTCTCTCTCTCTCTCTCTCTCTCTCTCTCTCTCTCTCTCTCTCTCTCTCTCTCTCTAACACACACACACACACACACACAACACTTGTTAAGGAGCACTTAGTTAAGAAAATGTATGCACCTTTCCAATCCGGCCGGCAACAAAGATGGAGATCACCATCCCAAGGAGATTCTCCTTCACATACAACATTTGCTTCATTATCATAGTATTCTTGCCCCGGGTAGTTCGCAGGAGAGTTAGTTGTGCTATTGCTCTTTGTTTGAATCAAAGATGTATTTTCTTTTTGTGTCTTATGATGGATCAACCAGATGATTAGCAAAGCACCACCAAACAACAGGATTCCCAAGAGCATGCATATCACCACCACATGTGCACGGTTATAGTTTGGAAAACTGTATGAGTATGCTCGTACTATGTATAGGTTAGCTAAACCAGACAACACAAAATAGCCAATCATTGAAGAGGTGGTAATGGCCGCAACCCATTTGGTATTTCCCACCGAGGAAATGCTTGAAATTCCTTGTGGTTTAGCACCATGATTAGGAGAAACATATCCCGTTGTAGATATACGGGTTGAGCTGCCAAAATTGGATAAATCTAGTGCTCTATTTTCACCTGCATTTACATGAGTTGCAAGTTGACTTGTGTAGATCTCCCTTACTTTAGAGGTAATGTAAGCATGAACATGGATGCTGAGTCCCAATTTCCCATAATCTGGGAGTATTTGATTGGGGTCAATCTCATTCAAAACACATAGCTCCTCCGGTGTTCGCACACAATATATGGTACACTTCGATAGATGTAGGGAGATGAGAGGCCTTTTGTAGAGCTATTTTATGATGATGCAATATGTCTCGCAAAATGGCCAAAATAGGAGTAACACCTATCCCTCCAGCAACTAGGACTAGTGTTTCATACCTAGAGATGTAAAAAACAAAAAAAGACATCTAGTTAATCCCACAAGTGTTTCAAATCTTTGGAGGGGAAGAGAGAGAGAGAGAGAGAGAGAGAGAGAGAGAGAGAGAGGATACGTCAAGTAAAAATCGGATTCGTCTCCATAGGGTCCCTCGACTCGAGCCTTGAAGGAGAAAGGGCAGCTTGATTGTGAATATTTTGCATCAGTGGCAGCCTTCAATTGATTATGCAACTTCCTTGTCCATGCACCCAATGGCTTGATAACAATGGTTAGCTCATGGTCCTCCTTAGTTGGAGTGGATGCCACACTAAAGAAGTGCCATTGTAGTTTAGATAGGGAGGGAATTTGAATGCACCAAGTGCTAAGTGCATGAAAAACAAACCCTAGCAATTCAATGAAAAAAGTAAGACGATTGTATGAAAGAGGAAACACACCATAATCTTACACGCTCTATAGCTATTAGAATTTAACACAAAATAAAGTTATTCAAATGTTTAGTAAGAAGGAACAAAACATGACTAACAGCATGTCTTCTTGGCACAAATTAAATGATCCTTTCTATTATGAATAGAAAGATGGGTATAAATACCATCACTACTATTCCTTGCAAGATGGAGCTCAACTGCACCCGATTCCAAGGCTTTGGCTGAGAGCACATCGACCAACTGCCTTGACTGGAGCATGCGCAAGAATCGATCCATGAAGAAGAGGAGGATAGGAATCACAAAGAAGTGGTAATTCCAAACTGCATGATATAGCCAAAAGAGGGCATAGACGATGTATAAGTGGTGTACACTGAAGAAGAACTCATACCACCGCCGCCGAAAGAATGATAAGGAGGTTATCCACATAACCATACCAACAATCCATGCGACCAAGCCTGCTACAACAGCACACTTTTCTCCTCTGGTGACCCAACCTGTGAACTGGAGACCATTTTCCGGAAACAAGACATAAGAAAACACAAGAAAAGAATGCATACCTAGCATGAGACAAAACCCATGTGCAACCGCATGCATACACATTCAAACAGATATTTACGTAGCTTAGGAAAGAGATCATTCCCCTACTTGAGTCTCATGCAAGTGCCTACAAGAATATACATTTCAATCAGACTACGGCTGGAATGGCTGCAAATATTATGTGTAAGACAAGCATAATGTTTTGTCCTAGCCTAGAGTGTACATTGTATGTTGAGGACTTCCTAGGAAGCCATAGCTCGACATGAATTTTGATGTAGCTGCACAAGGCATTGATGCATCTACAAACCGTAAACCCTAAAACCTAACCCCATATGACATGAATGCATGCAAAACAATATTGTGAGCTTGTAAACAGCTAGGGGAGCTAGGAAAGCATGGAAAGCATGGAAAGCGTATAACCAAGGCGGTCTGGCCAGTGTGCATGTAGAAGACGATGTAGCCAATGCTGCGCAGGGTAACGAAGAACATCATGAGGACGGCAAGCCAGCTATGGTACTTCACGGCATGCTCGAAGGGAAGGCCTATGAGGCGTAGGAATGGGGAGCCCCTTGACACGGGAATCCACAGCAAGGAGAAGGGTACAATGGCCACGGTGCCGAAGTAGTACGCTGCATGGTTCACCTTCTTCCATTGCCTACACATGCACAAACATATCCAAGCAACCAAGAGATTTGATCACTAACCCACAGGTTAAGTAGTATTTATAGTACCATGTTGGTGCATTAAGCATTAGAAAGGACATAAGGATGTTGCAAATGTTCAAGAAAAGTATGTGCTCCATTAAACCCTATAGCTTAAACTTGACCTCGATGCTAAAGTTTATCATCTCATATTGTTTTGACAATTACAATGAGGAAACCATTGATGCCCTAGCTTGTGGCAATGAGACCCCTCTGGCCAAACCCCAACCTTTCAACTCATTAGTATCTGCATGTTCATTCAAAGGGTATTTTTGGATTGCACTCTCAACTGATGTTCGTAACTAGTGAAACCATCGAGGTTAGATCGTGTTTACTTATGAATTGATAGCAATTGTTTTTCTTGTAACATTTTATTGTCCAAAATACTCTTATAGTAGTTTATTTTTTTAAAAATTAAACAGCCCTCTTTTGATATGGAAACAAGTATTGAACCTCCAAGACTAAGCAAAGTAAAGATGGAGAGATAGGTATTATTATAAGGCAGAGACATTTGTAATTGTCTTTATTTTTGTGAGGGTTGAACTCATTTTTGCAAGGCACATCAGAGTAGAAAACCCATTTCTTTTTTATTAGTGACATTTTTTAGCCAAATATAAAGCTAATGTTTGGTTATTGCTTTACACATAATATGAAGAGACGATGTTTATAATGTATTAGAATACTCACACCCGAGCTTAATGTGTTTTAAAGCTACCACTTACTTGGACACAATAGGACCATGGTGATGCATGACAGTTCCATTCTCGATTTCTTGGAACGATAGATGAGTAACTCTCCCAAAGTGATAAAACACCATGAAGAGTATGCCAATAATGAAGAGAAAATCCGCCATAGTTACAACTCCAAAAGGACTATGCACCCACAAAGGGTAGGTGCTTAAACTTGGAAATCATTTTTTTTGTTGTATCTGCAAGATCAATAATAGGAAAAAGTTAAAAATAAAATATATAATTGTTTTCATTATAGCCTTCTGTTGCAAGCTAGGTTTTTGAGTGACTCTCATAAACTAGTAAACAAATAGAAGCGTAGAAATAATAGTAAATAGAACTTGCTAATAATTATAACCTTAATGCATGATTGAAAACTAGTGTGAAATTAGTTCTAAGGTAATGACAATGGAATCAAGGATATAGCTTGATAATTGTTAAGTAAAGCTCTTCCTGTGGGGTGGCATGAGTTTTGTATACCTGCATGGATGACATTGGCTCTTTTGACCTGTAAACAAGTAGAACAGAAATATATTAAGTTTCACCTTCAGATTTTATAAGTGGATACGTCTAAAGAACTCATTAAGGACGTTGTTCCACTAGCATCAATATAAAGCGATATCGATACTCATAGGAATAGTGGCTATAACACAACTTACCTCTCCTCTTCTCCTTTGAGCTCCATTGAACTATGTATGTGTTTGTTTACTTTTTTGAAGCCATTTAGGAAACAAATTTAGAGGTAGTAAAATTAGAATTTGTAAAAATCAATAGCACCAGATGTAGTACTCAATTAAAAATAACAGAATTGGTATTAGTAGTAGCAGTAGTCGAGAAAGCCACACTCTAATCTATTCTATAATGTCAAAACTAGCTGAATTACAAGAAGTGTTTTCAGTAATCATACTATAGTGTTGTAAAACTAAAGTGACCTTAAATGAGTAGCCACGTGGTAGTAGTTGTAGGACTATGCGATTAGAACTAAGTATTATTAGTAGAATCAACAATATGGCCATTAGCGATGTAATGGGACAACACCAACTTGACTGAAGGCCATAAGATTGAGTAATACTAGCAACAAAATCTATAATTTTGAAGTCTCGATCATTAGCATAATGTCCCTTGTTCAAAAAACAGATATAACAAAGATTGTCATGTCATTAACATCCAAACTATATTGTTCTTTTACAATGCTCAGACATGATGTATCAAATAACCAATGTTTCTTAAGTTTAACTTAAATCCCTTCTTTCCATAAGAAACAAAAATTCTCACTGCAAGTGGGTAACTTGTGGGCGGGTCATGTGTGCATATGTTCTATATGCATACATGTATATATTAGAAGTATGGAACAAATATGTTCTAGCTAGCAAGTCTGTGTATATATGTATAGAACTATATATGCACAATTTATATGTGTACATATATATTTGTATATCTCGTATGTATGACAAATATACAATTGATATGTGTAATTATGTATATGAATATATTTATATACATGTTTGCACACATAGAGAGATGCATGTATAGAGTTTAGAAATCGAATGACTGGAACACTTAAATAAAGCTAGATGGCCTTCAAGGAATTAAATTGGTGTTCCTTTTAGGTCAAAGAAGGTTGTATTATACAGCCACATGCATTGTTGAAGGAGCCAATGCCACATCATTGTCAAGAAAAGAACCTAAATTAAATTTTCATGTGGCAGTACCTGATATAATCTCGTATCTCAATTACCAAAAAGCTCAAAATGGCCACAACAACAAGAGGCAATGTTTGGTATATAAGGGGAAATCCTGCAAACATGCACAATCGAGTTTGTTTAGTCCTTTGCAATGTAGTACTAGAAAAGCAATTGCAAGTTCAAGAGACTATAAATAATAGTGTTCACATGGTAGCTTACCGAGAGATATTTGCAAGTGATCTAAACATGCTTACATGCTTAATTTTTCCATGAGATGGAATGTACATCTTTATCATTTCCAAAAAAACTATTTCTATATGTGTGAGTTCAAACTTTTGTAAGGTACTAGTAAAGATCTAAGGAGCTAATTTCCAAGTTTTAAGCCTAATTACACGTGTTAATTTGTCTCAAAATCTCTAATTGAAAATATACACCCTTCTGTTGAACTCACATGCTATATTCACACGATTGAAAGATGTTTGTAACATTATTCTAGAGTCCATTTTTACAAAGTAGTCAACAATTAGATAATGATTTTCATGCGGATAAATGTTACTTTATATTGCAAAACTTTTGTACTTGTTTAATGTTCTTCTATGACATGATACCAAAATCATATTTATCAGTACTTTAGTAGTAGCCAAATGAAATATCACTTAAGAGCAATATTGTTGCTTTGCAATTTCAATATGGATTTAAATTTTATGACACTTATATTTATTATCTATATCTTTTTTTGAGCCATTTTTTGTACATGAGTAATGATACAAAAAACTTGTACACCATTACTTTGATAAAGACCTTGCTTGCCATGGTTCTATCATGTTCAAGTTACTTTTTCTTGATATGTTGTTGCTAAATGCAAATTCTAGTGTAAAAATAGCGTAAGTTTAGAGAAAAATAAGTTCTTATCTTGAAAATTATGTATGAGACTTGATGGCTTCGCTCTATGTAAACCCTTTATATCACGTGCGTCCACATGACCTAATTAGGAAACCCCGTAGCTGTAGAGTTTTGATGAATCTAATACATCCTTTCCTAGCTAGTTCAGTCTATATATGTCCACTTCGATTGGTATTCTTCTATATGTCAAAATATGTATGAAAAATGCTAGTAAGTAAATAAGCCCTTCTGTTGAACTCACATGCTATGCACACATATTGTGTGCAGCAATGGAGATCATTTGCCCCGTCATTTGCTAACAAAGAATATGCATACTAGTAGACTCAAACATAATTTCAATGAATTGATATGGGCTATGGGCATGTAAATTATAGATGCATAGATAGCCCTTAAAGATTGATGTAGCTTGAAAAACTCTTTTAAGCCATGTGTCTTTCTTGGTATGTGGTCATTCAAATGGCGTCTTTTCCATTCTTTTACTCATGTGCAATTTGGCACATGAGTACTACACCGGCATACGAATAAACAATTTAGCTTAATTCTTGCAATTTTAGAAGATTTTTAGACAATACAAATTGTGCAATAAGATCCATGGAGTGCTGAGGTCTTAGTCCATGTTGAAGGAGCAAAATTAGATGTGCGCACTCTAAAGGTCAAGCAAGAAGAAGATATATAGTAGTGTCATGTGCATTAATGTATACGTGTGTGTGTGTGTGTGTGTGTGTGTGTGTGTGTGTGTGTGTGTGTGTGTGAGAGAGAGAGAGAGAGAGAGAGAGAGAGAGAGAGAGAGACAGAGAGCGCAGCTCCCAAATAAGATTTGTCCACAAGTCTTGAGCTCTCAAGACCTGATACTCGAGGGAGGGATGGAGAGAAGGCAGGCAGGGGCAGGGGATTTGAGAGAGAGAGAGAGAGAGAGAGAGAGAGTAGAGAAGTACCTTCGCGGCCATCAGTACGGAAGAAGCGAGAGCGAGTGTTCTTGGAGAGGTAAGTATTGTCAGCCTGCGGCTCCGGCTTGTAGAACCAATAGAGCACCCACATCAAGCAAGCCGCGACGATCACCGCCTCCGCCACCGCCTTGGCCGCCCTTGCCACCCCCAGCCCCCTTCCACAGCTACTCATACTACTCCTTCCACTGCTCATCATGTTGGTGCTCGTCGACGCAGTCTCTGACGTTTTCATAGCTGCACCAATTATATTCTATTCTCTTAATTGCTCTGCAGCCGCGACAACAGCCAATCACGGCTGATCAAGCTCAGCACCTTGTGTTGATACTATACGCAGCAATTAATGCATCGCTGCTACTGAAGCTTTACCGGCGCGCAAGGTGATGAAAATATTGCACCTCTTTACAGACAACCAGCTGCGCCAATGATATAGCTCGCAAGCCCCATATATATATACTCGTGCCTTTGTTCACCTTTGTACTAGCTTCCTTCCTTCTCATACGCTTTGTACTACTACTCTCTCCATATCGTGAGTCCTGACTCTCTTTTGGTCAACGCCACATACTTTGCTTATGCCCCTCGTATACTACCCTCGCTTTGAATCGTGTAGTACCCAATATAACTATGGTCCCTCTATACTCATCCACCAAAATATCAGCCCTCTAGTTTGTACTAATTTCCCCATCTAGAAGTTATTTGTACTTCTCCTTCTGGGACTTCATTCCAACCCCTACCTTCATCTTACAGCTAAGCTACATGAGGGCCTAGTTTTTGAAAGTCGCACGGTATCTTGAAAGACGCCCGATATCTTGCCTTTTTACAAGGCTAATTGTAAGGTCACACAACATAAGTTATACTTAAAAGAGTGGAGATCTCCTTTAAAGGGCGGACTTACCATCAAGTATAAATAAAAAAATAGTTTCATTTAAGATTTTCTAGTAATCTAGTTTGGGACTCAAACTTTGATTACATGTATGCACTACCGCTACATGTTCACTCAAAGAAAGAGCTCCATTTTGACTTATCATCCCTTAGCATATCAAAATTTTCAAGATTCCTCAAGCCAATCCATAAATGCAACCCCACCTACCTATATAAAATTTTGAGGATCTGCAACCTCTCCCAACCTTACAGGCTTATGATAAGCCAACTTGATGGAAGGTACCACCCCTTTGGGCTATCATGCTTTTCACGTACATAATTCATGTTTCTTCTTCTTTACACTATCCGAACAAAAAGTGGTCATTACTTAGTTATGTGGAGATACTTTCATCCCTTTGATAGTATATAATCTCACCACCTCCCAGCAAGGAATAAGTACTATTAAAGTACTAAATCCTAGGGTCAACACCATTGATGCTCCTCTACTATCTAATCATTGAATCTCATAGTACTTCTTCTTTTGTCCTCATAGTATTCTATTGTTAGTCATCGGCCAAAAGATCTACTCTCTACTGTGTGCTACCTTTCTTCCTCTCAAAGTTGTTTGAACTTCTCCTTCATTTGCAAGCTAAGCTTGTTGATGGCTAGATTTCTTAAGAGCATCCATCTCTCCTCTTTACAAGGGCAATTGCAAGATCATGATAACATAAATTGGACCTAGGATACCAAGATTTGAGAGATCTCCACCTTTTTGCAACTAAGGGGTCGTGACCTTGTCATCAAGGATAAACAACAACATGTAACGTCATGAAAGATTATAAAAAATATAATGAGACTCAAAATGATCATATGTATTTACTAACATCTACTCACTTGTATAAAGAGCTCATCTGTTATCATCCCTTTAGCATATTTAAAACTTTCAAGATACCCTTCAGAAACTCTCTCAGCTACTCAACTCCTAAATGGCCTTGGGCCTAATGTTTTGAATGAATGTGAGCTTCAATTGAGATATAAATTGATGCAACTTTGTAATTCAAACAAAATGAGTACTATCAAAAAATCTTGTTTGACTTATTTTTTAAAATTTCTGTTGGGAAGAGAAGGGGAGCATGGTTGCTTCCACAATTCCAATTTTCTCACACTCTTACTTGTCAATCTCTCACCATCTCTCCCAAATCCCAAGTACACACCCGGAGGTCACCTAACAAAAATGTAACCTATCACGTAAGTTCAACAGAATGGTATTTAAAGTTCTTGAAACTTACAGAAATATAAATACAGAAGGGCATTATATTTTCAACTTTGAAAAAAACTTACAGATTTTAAAAGAAAAGGGTACATTATATTCTTAACAAAATTCACAGATAAGGGATTTTACAAACATGTCTTGAACGCACGTGGTAGTTTTACACATATTGAACCCCCTGAGAGTACACATACCTAAGACTATGACACTATATACCCACACACACACAAAGCATAGACTTTATAGGGAAAGATTGTAAGGGGAAGATGATGTAGACAAGATTAAAGAGTACACAACGTAGCTTAACATAGCATGAGAGAGAGAGAGAGAGAGAGAGAAATCTTGTAAGTTAATGGCCTAAAGATTGTAGCCCTAAACTCCACAACACCTCTTGTGGACTTTGGTATTTAATACTTGATATTGCTTATTGGTGCCAAAAATTGGAAGCCCCTCTTTACACTTAGTTCCACCTTAGTCTTTGTGTGGTGGCTACCACATTTTGCATGACCCTCTTAGGGTGAGTGCTCACTAATTATTTACGAGTCCTACCAAATGGCGAGCAAATATTTTCAAGCAAGAAAAAAACCAACACTATGAAAATCTCCAAGTGTTTATCGTGCTGTTTTACCCGTTTTGTAGAGAGAAGGTGTAAATTCAATGAGAGAAACAAGACAGAGGAGGACGGGGGTTTTTTTTTGTGTTTAAAATATTACCACGACTTTATTCGTTGTTATTACCGCTATTATTATCGCTGTTATTACCATGCTCATTACCGTCGTTATATCTGCTACCCAAATTTAGCGCCTAAACTTTCAAATTCTGGAGTAACTCCCCCCTCCCCCCCTTTCAAATTTTGGTGTTTCCCTCCTCTTAATAAAAATTAAAGAATATTGTAATAATTTTCAAATATAAAAAAGAAGAGAAAAGAGAGAGAGAGAGAGAGAGAGAGAGAGAGAGAGAGAGAGAGAGAGAGAAAGAGAAAGAGGAGGGAGAAGGAGGCGAGGGATATAAGGTGTGGTTCAGATGCTGCGATGGAACTGCTTCCCACAGGGGCGTCTAAGTTGGGTGGCAAAAGCCTATTTTTTGCAGCAGGTATCATCTTCCTTCGGGCCCGCCATTTTTCTTCCGGCACTCCCCCCCCTTAGAAGAGCTGCTGGCCTCTGATCTCCACCTCTCTCTGTTTTTTGCTCTTCTTCCTCCAACATCGTTTAGACGAGGCTGCGGTAGACCTGCAGAAAGCCTTTCTTCCTACAGTCTCATTTGAACCCAGCTTAAGATTACTCTTGGTTACAACTAAAATAATCATTGTCAATTGATTAGCATAATTGAGCATATTCTCAAATCTAAAGAGAGGAAGAGGAGGGAGAGAGAGATGAATGGATTACACGATCAAAAAACTTCATAACTGCAAAATATTTATGAATCATCTTCCAAAATATCTCTACATGAAGCATCATCCAATTCTAAGCCCATGGCTCCTAAATCAATAAAGAGAGAAATGGAATTGTCGTTTGTGGATGCATTGCCAGCTTCATCATCTTCGAGTTCGTCATCCTCTATCTCATCATCTTCATCATCATGACAATCATCCTCGCTAAGACTTGCTGCCGCCGGACTTGATTCATCGACCTCCCTCTCCTCTCTTTCCACCTCATCCAAAGTCAGAGGGGGAAGAGGGCCGAAGATAGTTTCCACTTCATTAGTGGAAAAAATGGTTCTTCCCCGAGGTGTTACGGGAATTACGAACCAAAGTTTTGGTTGATGGAAGTTGTTGGGATATAGATGACCTATCAAATAGAAACCCAAAGTGAGTAACATTGGTATAACTAACGCTACAACAAATAAATAAGAATAAAAAAGGTACATGTCACTCACCTACTCACAATTGCACGGTAAAACTAAATTGTCATACCTCCCTGTGTGATGCACACTAGAGTCCACCATGTAGAGGCCATTCTCATGTCATCTATACACATTTGCAAACCACTTGCACTCGAAGATGAAGCTATGAAAGGTTCTAAAATTAACCTTTAGTATCCTTTAAATAGTTCTGTAGTACCTGGCTTCATCAACCGTCTGTGTCAAAGTTGCCGATGATGGCACAATCCATGGTGGTTCTACGCTCGCCAATGTAGCGCGTACGAAAGTGACGACCCTTTGACCACATAGAGTTAAAGGAAAGGCACTACAAAATAGAAAAATATATTAATTTATCAAATACATATTAAAGATAATTTCAAGAAATAGCGAGAGAATATGGTTTAGGTATATGAGTACTCTACCTTTGGTACGCAACCTCATGCATACTCCCATTCTTTGTTGGTGATGTCTTCTCCGTGCGCTTTTGCCTTGGTCATTCTCTCATGAATCCACTCTGCACTAGTGAGATCTGGGAAGCATACAAGGTGTCTAGGCACTGGGGGTGCCCTCCTTCCTCCATGTGCTTGTTTCCATGCTTCCCTCTCTTGCAAACGCCTGGCCTTTGTCACTGTCCACAAGCCCACCCACTTGGTCATAATCTTTGCATTGAGAATGCAAAAGTTATCGACCACTCGGGATAGATTCATATCCATGTTAAGTAGTTTCCCCTTTCCACTTGTCAAGTGTGAAGTCATCCTTGAATCTTCCTCGCCTGACCAGATGTGAGGCATTGAAGGATCAACTTGTGCCAAATACTCTGATATGTAAACAAATGCCTCTTGAACAATCCACCCTTCGGCCATACATGCCTCTGGTTGAGACCGTAGCCGCACAAAATCTTTGAGAGTCTTTAAAAACCTCTCTAAGAAGAACATCCATCATGCGTGCACTACTCCACATATAGCTATCTCTTCCACCATGTGAACCAAGAGGTGAATTTGACAAAGAAGGACCGATCGAGGAAATGCATCTTCAATGGCACAACAGTTTCTATTGCGAGTGTTTGAGCAGCAAGGATAGCATCTATTTCAATTTCCTTGGAGCTCACAAATCTGCAAGAAAACACACAAGGATACACTAAGTGCTTGTTGAAATTATTGTGTGCATAAAAAAGGTGTAGTTGAGTGGAGTCTTGTGGTGTACCTTACTAGCTCTCCTAATTTGAAAATAGTGTCCCTGACTTTCTTGTCCGGACATATACACATACTCACCGGCAGAATGAACTACAATGTAAATCAGGGAAAGGAAAAGTGAGTGATATCCATACACACAAACTATAGATAGAATAAAAAGTATGAAGATTACCTGAAGCATCTTGTGCCAATCGTGGGACTTCAACCCATACAATTGAACGCTTCCACCCTTCTTCGCTTTTGTGAAAGCTCCCTTTAGCGGCCTCATGTATCTTGTTGGCGTGCGAATAGAGGCGATGGTACCCTTCACCTTGTCTAATTCTTCTTTTGCTAGCATCCATGGTGCTTTAGGAAGCACAATCTTTCCATTTGGGGCACGCCATGGAGTGGCAGAGGCAGGGAAACCTTTTAAAATCCTCAAATCCTCCCTCGCATCCAAGGAGTCCTTCTTGCCAATAATGTGGTCCCATAGTGTTTGGGCTACATTCTTGAATATGTGCATGGGATCCAAGAGGTGTTGTATATTTAAGTCCTTCCAATATAGAATACCTTGACTATCTTTTGGTGGAGGACACAGAGCCGGATTGTTGTTGTGGTGTTCCTCCCAAATGGTTGCCCAATCTGCCATTGTGAGCTTTAGAGGAGCCTTCCCATTTGTTGGAGCCTTGTGCTTGATATGCCCTTGGGGTAAGAAAAGAGGGTTTTTTGGATAGATTACCTTGCGCAAGGAATCTAGCCTCTCCGTCACCAATGATGGGACATGCATTGTGGCCCGATGTGGACAACGCTGCATACATATCATATGGTTAGAGAGATGAGTGAACTAAAGTGAGCTAAAGGGAGCTAAAGGGAGAGAGGGAATGAGGGAAAGAGAGATAGAGGACAGGGGATTATAGCCGAATTTTGCTTGCAAGTTGAGTACTTCCAACGATGCTCGGAGCACCGAGTACCGTGCACCATCGTAAAGAGGTGTTTGGGCACTCGTCATCAATCTATCCTCCGTTTCGGCAGCCCGTTTAGTGCAGGGCTGACAATCCACGTCGCGATCATGAGCTAGTAACTCATCACACATGTCGAACATGTACTCTTCCTCTACCTCAAAGTGCGACGAAGACGCCGTAGGAGCTGCCAACGTAGAGCCAACGGCAGGATCACCATGTGATGCACCCAAATCACTCAGTCGCTCTTGCCTCTGTCGTTCGGCCTTGCGCAACGGTGCACCACCACCAAACACAGACCAATGGGGCACCTCCTCAAGCGACGCCGTTCTATTCGTTCTATCATCTCTCCGAGCGCTTTTCCGAGGATGCCAAAGCCCTTCGTTCTCTACGTGCTCCAAAGCAATGCACCTCAAGCGAGGAATTGCCCTTTTGCACTTTGCGCAAGGACAAGGTAGTTTTTTTTTTAGCCAATGATCTCACTCTGGGCCTCCAGGAGGACCACAATCATCCCAGTCAATGTCATGCATATGCGAAAGGTTGTTTATTTATTCATGTGTCCTAAAAAAAAACTAATTAGAAAAACACTTAATTCCATTAGAAAAATTACATATAGTTAAAGTCAAAGGGAATAAATGACAATGAGTGTTAAAATTATTTTTTAAACTAAAAGAGATTTTTAAAAATTCAATTAATAAACATTTAAAAGTACTACAAAATAAAATATCCATAAAAAATTAAAAATCTTCATAAAAAACACTCAAAAGGCTAAAAAATAAAATAATGTATAGCTAAGGGTGGGGGTGGTTTGTACCCCCCCCCCCCCCCCCCCCCCCCCCCCCCCCCCACCCCTGCAACCTGGGATTCGCATGTATCCGTTTGAAATGACTGACCGCGGTAATATGGGTGGTAATTAGCGCGGTAATAACTGGCGCATAAAAAAGGAAAGAAGGCAGAGTATGCCGCATTTTTGCAGCATACCCTGCGTTCTTGCTCTCCGCCATCGCTCCCAAGCTTCCCCCCCCCCCCCCCCCCTCCCCCTCCCCCGCCCCCCTGACCCCCTACCCCCACAGTCTCCCCCCCACCTCCCCGCCCCACCCCCCCCTCTCCCACCCCACTTCCACCCGTTTTCGTCGAAGAGGGTTTCATCCAAGTTTACACCCAGATTTCCCCATCCTTTGGACGCTCAACCTATTCGAAGCTCAACCGCGCTACAAAGAAGAGATAAACACAAAAGCACATCCTCCCTCTTCCCCTTTTGTTTTCTACTCTACACACACACACACACATACACACACAAATTAAAAAAATAGAGAAAATAGAGAATCCATTATAACATACCTCGTAGGAAATGGTTGTTTCGCACGGCTTGTTTGAAATGGCTGTTTTGCTAAGCACGTTTGAAAATGGTTGCTTTGTTACTCATGTTTGAAAATGATTGATTTATCACGCACATTTTGGAAATGATTGTTTGGATAGTGTTAGATGAGAGAGAGAGAGAGAGAGAGAGAGAGAGAGAGAGAGAGAGAGAGGGGGAGAGAAATAGATAAAGAGAGTGAGAGAGGGAGAGAAATGTTAGATAAAGAGAGGTAAATGTTAGATAGAGAGAGAGAGAAATATATAAAGAGGGAGAGAAATGTTAGATAGATAGAGAGAAATAGATAAAGAGAGAAAGAGGGATAGAGGTAGATAAATAGAGAGAGAGAGAGAGAGAGAGAGAATTAGAGAGAGCGAGAGAGAGAGAGAGAGAGAGAGAAGAGAGAGAGAGATTTAAAGAGAGGGAGAGAAATGTTAGATAAAGAGAGAGAGAGAGAGAGAGAGAGAGAGAGAGAGAGAGAGAGAGAGAAAGAGGGATAGATAAAAGAGAGAGGGAGAGAGAGAATGATAGCAAAATAGGGAAAAGACGGAAAGAGAGAGAGAGAGAGAGAGAGAGAGAGAGAGAGAGAGAGAGAGAGAGAAAGAGATAGGGAAAGAGGGAAAGAGATAGGGTAGAGGGATAGAGGGAGATAAAAATAGGAGGGGGAAGAGAGAGAGAGAGAGAGAGAGAGAGAGAGAGAGGGAGGAAGAGAGGTAGATAGAGAGGGAAAAGAGAGAGTAGATAGAGGGAGAGAAAGAGGGAATAGAGATAGGGAAAGAGAGAGAGAGAGAGAGAGAGAGAGAGAGAGAGAGGGGGGGGGGGGGGGGGGGGGGGGGGGGGGG